>NC_052151.1:100600022-100906747 GCF_902713615.1 Scyliorhinus canicula
CACTCATGGGGTACTATCATGATTGGCAGCCGCCTTGGCCCATCTGACTGAGGGAGCATCTGTACAGCAGTGACTTAGGTTGACACTCCAATGACACCTATGCAGCAGCATCTAACATTGCCCCAGGCACTTTATGATGAGGACAACCGCCAAATGCTTCTCAGCTACACACCAAGATGAGTGAGCAGGCTGCCTCCGCTTCTTCCGGGGCCACAAGGTCAAGTGTGGAATTACTACTAGAATCCACCAAGCTCGGTGGTGGGGCAGGGGCTGGGTGGCAGGGCTGGGGCTGGGCATGGGTTGGACGGCAAGGTTGGGCTGTTGGGGCATGAGATTGATGGCAGGGCTGGGATTGGGTAATTGGGGCATGGGCTGGGTGTGCGGTCATGGGGTTGGATGGCAGGACTGGGGCTGGGTGGTTGGGGAATGGGCTGGATGGTTGAAGCATGGGCTAGGTGGTGCAGGCATCGGCTGGATAACAGGACTGGGTCTGGGTGGTTAGGGCATAGGCTGGAAGGCCGGGCTGATGCTGAGCGCTGGTACATAGGCTGGATGGTTGGGGGGGGGTGGGCCGTGTGGTTCAGGCACGTGCTGGGTGGCAGAAATGGGTCTGGGTGGCAGGGCTGTGGCTGGTTGCTGTGATGAGTGGAGTATTGTAATTTAATCAGACTTTTCACTTCCTCATATAATGGGCAGTCTCCCTGAGAAAATGAAATAAACCATCTATTGTAAAACAGCACCAAAAACAACACTGCTACTTCAGTCCGAAGGAAAAGCAGACAAACCGCTCAATGGGCACACACACATCAAAGGTCCGGTACATGCTCCTCATCTCCCCCTTGTGGGCAGAGCCACGCAATGGCTCACAGATGGAGCCCACAGGAACACAGTGATACACAGTGTGAATTTATATTATACATTCACCACATTCACCCCCTGTTAAAAAAATCAAGTCCGGCGGGGTGACGGGTCTATAAGTTGAGTCGGTCCGGTGCTCGAATGGTTCGCTGGGACCGGCGGAGCACCGGGGTTACAGCTGCTTTGGATGGCTGTGTGCTGATGTCCGATGTGAATTTGAGGGTGGACTCAGGGGGTGGTTCGTTCCGAGCTTCGTTCCTGACCGGTGTGACGGGTGAAAGGGGGCGCACAAAACCTGTAGGCGCTGGGGCGCGTGGCGTGGAGGGTCGGGTGGGGTGTTGTGTGAGGGGTACCTCGGTGGTAGTGGTGGTGGTGGATCCTGCAGGCGCCAGGTCCCGGAGGGAAATGGTGTCCTGCCGGCTGTCGCGGTGCTCGATAAATGCGTAGTGGGGGTTTGAATGTAGTAGTAGGACCCTCTCTACCAGCGGGTCTGTTTTATGTGTCCGAACGTGCTTCCGGAGGAGAACCGGGCACGGTGTCCTCAACCAAGATGGGAACGAAGCCCCGGTGGTAGTGTCCCTAGGGAAAACAATCGCTAGTGAGGAGTCTGATTAGTGGCCGTACACAGGAGGGACCTAATTGCGTGGAGCGCGTCGGGGAGGACCTCCTGCCAGTGGGAGGTCGGGAGATTCGTGGACCGTAGGGTCAGTAGGACGGTCTTCCAGACCGTTGCGTTCTCCCTCTCCACCTGCCCGTTCCCCCTGGGGTTATAGCTGGTAGTCCTGCTCGAGGCGATGCCCTTGTCGAGCAGGTACTGACGCAGCTCGTCACTCATGAAGGACGAACCCCTGTCGCTGTGTACGTAGCTGGGGAAACAGAACAGGGTGAAGACACTGTGCAGGGCTCTGTACTGTTTGGGATGACTGTATGGGAGGTCATATCGGGGCACGAGATGGCAAACGGGAAACGAGAGAATTCATCTATGATGTTAAGGAAGTACACATTACGGTTGGTCGAGGGAAGGGGCCCTTTGAAATTGATACTCAGTCGTTCAAAGGGCCGGGATGCCTTTACCAGGTGGGCCTTGTCTGGTCTATAGAAGTGTGGTTTACACTCCGCGCAGATCGGGCTATTCCTGGTGACAGCTTTAACCTCCTCGGTGAAGAAAGGCAGATTGCGGGCCTTGATGTAGTGGGCGAGCCGGGTGACCCCCGGGAGGCAGAGGTCATTGTGGCTAGCCTGTAATCGGTTGTCTTGCGCGCTGGCGCATGTGCCGCGGGACAGGGCATCTGGGGGCTCGTTGAGCTTCCCCGGTCGATATACGATACCATAATTATAGGTGGAGAGTTCGATCCTCCACCTCACGATTTTGTCATTTTTAGTTTAGCCCCGTTGCGAGTTGTCGAACATGAAGGCAACCTATCTCTGGCCGGTGATGAGGGTAAACCTCCTACCAGCGAGGTAGTGCCTCCAGTGCAGTACGGCTTCCACAATGGCTTGAGCTTCTTTTTCGACTGAGGAGTGTCGAAGTTCCGAAGCGGAGAGGGTTTGGGAGAAGAAAGCTACTGGCCTACCTGCCTGGTTCAGAGTGGCAGCGGGAGCGACCTCTGAGCCGTCGCTCTCCACTTGAAAGGGGACGGATTCATCCACCGCCCGCATGACGGCTTTGGCGATGTCCTCCTTAATGCAGTTGAAGGCCTGGCGGGCCTCGGCTGACAGTGGAAAGAGTGTAGGCTTAAATAGTGGGCGGGCTTTATCCGCATACTGAGGGACCCACTGGGCGTAGTAGGAGAAAAATCCAAGGCACCTCTTGAGGGCCCTGGAACAGTGAGGGAGAGGGAGTTGTAAGAGGGGTCGCATATGGTCAGGGTCAGGCCCTAGGACCCCATTTTCCACGAAAAACCATTTGTGCGGAAAACGCATTTCTTCTTATTGTATGTGAGGTTGAGTTTTTGGGCGGTTTGGAGAAATCGGTGGAGGTTGGCATCGTGGTCCTGCTGGTCGTGGCCGCAGATGGTGATGTTGTCCAAGTACGGAAACGTGGCCCGCAGCCCGTACTGGTCCACCATTTGGTCCATTGCTCGTTGGAACCCGAGACCCCATTCGTGACGCCAAAGGGGACCCGGAGGAAATGGAAGAGGCGGCTGTCTGCCTCAAACGTCGTGTAGTGGCGGTCCTCCGGGCGGATTGGGAGCTGGTGGTATGTAGACTTCAGATCCACCGTGGAGAAGACGCTGTACTGGGCGATCTAACACCATGTCTGCAATCCAGGGGAAGGGGTACGCATCGAGGTGCGTGAACCCATTAATGGTCTGGCTGTAATCAACCACCATCCGGAACTTTTCCCCGGTCCTGATGACCACCACATGAGCTCTCCAGGGGCTATTACTGGCCTCTATGACTCCCTCACGTAAGAGCCTCTGGACTTCGGCTCGAATAAATACCCTGTCCTGCAGGCTATACCTCCTGCTGCAAGTGGCTACGGGGTTTGCAGTTAGCGGTGAGGTTAGCGAAGAGTGGAGGGGGTCGATTTTTAGAGTTGCTAAACTGCATATAGTGAGAGGGGCAGGGGTCCGCCGAAGCTGAGTGTTAGGCTTCTGAGGTTACACTGAAAATCGAGTCCGAGTAGGAGAGGGGTGCAGAGGTCTGGGAGGACATACAATTGGAAGTTGGAGTAGTTGGCGCCCTGTATCGTTAGTGTCGCAACCATGCGCCCTTGTGTCTGGACCGAGTGCGACCCCGCGGCGAGGGAGATAGTGCTGTGCTGGAAATATCGGGAGCGAACAGCGTTTTACCAGGTCTGGGTGAACGAAGCTCTCAGTGCTCTCGGAGTCGAAGAGGCACGGTGTCTTGTATCCGTTGACTTGAACAGACATCATGGAGCTTCTGAGGTGCTTTGGCCGTAACTGGTCCAAAGTGACCGTGTTGAGTTGCGGGTAGTCGGTGGCTTGATCAGCGGTGCTGGAGCGGCCCCATGATGACTGTCCGCAGAGGGCGTAGTCGTCGATTTGCATATCGGGTGATGGCAAAGATGGCAGCCCCTGTTGATCGCACATGGCGAGCAGCGAGGAAGATGGTATCCAAGATGGCCACCCCCGTTGATCGCACGTGGTGGGCGGCGAGGAAGATGGCGCCCAAAATGGTGGCCCCCATGAATCGCACATGGCCGGCTGCGTGGGGGAGGATTGCCAAGATGGCGGCCCCCATGAGTCGCACATGTTGTGCGGAGGCAGAGTCGGCAGACACGCTGCCATATTGTGGGGTCTGCGGGCCTGTAAGTTGGAGGGGTGATTGTTCTGGATAGCGTTCGAGTTTGAGGATTTGGTTTTAGCCAGGCATACCTTCGCAAAGTGTCCTTTCCGTCCGCAGCTACTGCAGGTCGCTTTGCGGGCCGGGCAGTGCTGCCATGGGTGTTGGGGCTAGCCGCAAAAGTGGCACGATGGCGCTCTGTGGTGGGCGGGTGGCCGCGCGGTGCAGGCCTGGGGTAGTCTCTGGTCGGGGGTCCACGATGGGGTCGCATGGTCGGCTGGGAACGAGTTTAAACTTTGAAAAGCGACCTCCAATGAGGTTGCTAGCGTTACTGTGTCCTCCAGGTTCTGGGCCCCTTTTTCGAGGAGACGCTGGTGCACGTAATTGGACCGGACCCCTGCAACATACACATCTCGGATGGCAAGTTCCATGTGCTGGGAGGCTGTCATGGCCTGGAAGTTACATTCCCGTGCTAGAGCTTTTAGGTCGTGCAGATAGTCTTCTAGCGACTCTGCAGGGCGCTGGCGGCGGGTAGTAAAGATATGCCGCGTGTAAACTTCATTTACGGGCCGCACGTACAGGCGGTCGAGTATCGCGAGGGCCTCGGTGTACGAGTCGGTACTATCAAGTTGAGTTGAAATGCGATGGCTCACCCGTGTGTGTAGAAGACTGAGTTTCTGCTCTTCAGTAACAGCGGAGGTAGTCGACGCAACCAGGTAGGCCTTGAAGCACCAAAGCCAATGCAGAAATATTTCCTTCGCTTCTGTGGCCTGTGGATCAAGTTCCAGTCGATCAGGTTTGAGGGCTGATTCCATGGTAGTTTTTTAAGTCGATTAAATTGATGCGACCATCAATTCACTCAAGGACACAAGTAGAAGTAAACTGTGGCTTTAATCGACTTACAACTGAGCCTGCCTGCGACTAGATGAACTGAAGGCAGGCTCGCAAGACCGCAGCACTTTATACTTCCGGTTGTGGGAGGAGCCATGGGCGGAGCCATGGGCGGAGCCCTGTACATGCTCCTCATCTCCCCTTGTGGGCAGAGCCATGCAACGGCTCACAGATGGAGTCCACAGGGACACAGTGATACACAGTGTGAATTTATATTATACATTCACCACATCCCCCATTCACCAGTTGGTATCCAACATTTTTAGTTATCCTTCCTGGTTAGCTGAAGAAAATGGTTCTTCTCATGTACATCAAGAAGATTTGCAGTAATGACAGTAAGCCCCTTGTTCCTGCAACCCTCAACCCAACACCACCGCCTCCCCCCCCCCCCCCCCCCCCACACACACATCTTCCCAAGCCTGACATTTCGTCCTTAAGTGACGTGCTCTGAGACTGACCAGCAAGACTGCTCACACTACAAGACCTATTTTAACATGCCTGCCCCACCCATTGTAAATGAGGTGGACAAAAGACTAAAAAAGTTACAGCAGCACTGAGCTCATGTAATTGTCAATGTCTTTGTGCAATTTTACCAGCTGTGTTTTGGTCAGTGTAGAAAGGACGCGTTGAGATTCAATGGGTCTGATGACATTCAGATTACAACACTATTTTAATTAGTTTCATTGAGGTCATCACCAAGTGCCAGGGAAATTTAGCATCAAAGAGGAGCAGATTCAAAAGCAGATCAGGAGTGTTAATAATGTTTATTTTTGAAAGTTTTCCTTGTGCACTCCTCTGGGACCCACAAACGAACCTAGCGCTTCTCATGTCCAGGCTTTCCTTCCGATTGACTCCAGAACACCCCGTCAACAACCACCCCCCCTCCCACTTTGTGCGGAGACCATTCATGCATTTCCCCACATGTCAGCCTTTTTATCGACCACTCCTTTCCATCAGTGCCTTGTCATCGACATCAGGTTTAGGAGGGAGTTGAGGCTAACTCATTTAAAGGAGGCTTGGAAGTTAAATTAATATTGGTATGTCAGGAAAAGTCAAATGCTGGCACTGCTGTCACAACACTTGCCCCCAATTAAACTTAGGGCTATAGTCTCCAGCCCATAACTGGACAATAACCAAAGCCAGGATTCAGATTAATAGTTTTACTTCAGAAACTACTACTGTAGTTTTGATATTTTTGAACTTGTTCACCTGTTCTAAATTTTAAATGCATTCGCAAAAAAGATTAATTCAACAACAGTCAGTGCTGAAATATCATAATATCAAATATCATAACTAGTGTTTCAACCGTAACTATTTTTTAGAATTTTACAGCTGCTAAACAATTTCAAATGTGCATTAAGTGTCCGGATTTGTCTCTTTATTCATTGTGGTTTCTGAAACACATGGGGACAATCCTCACTTTAGCTGCCAGATGAATGGCAGCTTTGTGACAAAGTTGTACAACAGCAGGTCAAAGTGTGTGGATTGTACTGCAACTGCATTCCCAGTGCCTCATTTCACTGTTTGTAACCAACGCAAACAGGTGGCTTTCCAAAACAGCCCTCATTTATAACATGTTTGATCTGCTTGTTTACACCACAACCTCCTGAGACTTCCTCTTCAGAAATTCGTCTGACTCTGACCATTACAGGAAGACGGGTCTGCTTATTCTCCACTGTGCAGGGGATCAGAATCACTGTGAACCGGAAAGTTGCTGTAATTATGTCTATAATTAAATCAGTTCAAAGCAGAATGCTCAAAATCACTCTAAGGTGTGTGTATGCAAGTTATTATTAAGCCTCATTTTTTTTGATGTGGAACTTTCCAATCTGTGTTTTTAATAAGGCTGGAACACCCACAATGAAAATGTGGAAAGAAATGTCATCACAGTCTAGGTGATAAACTCTGGGAGTGTGTGGGAAGAATTCACAGTTGATGCGCTCACATGGAACCTGGCACGGAGCAAAAATTCTTAGTCCAATATCTGTGGTGAATAGCACACGATCTTGAAAGTTAACTGAGCCCTACGCACTTCAATTCATTGCAGTTTCTGAGTTTTGTGTTGTTTTTAATATTTTAGGGGAATGGAAGAACAGATAACAAAACAAGACTTTGGCACATGAGAGATGCAGAAATGATCTCTACGAAAGGTGAGTCTGCATGGAAGGGGGAGGTGTTCTAGAGGCAATCATGGGGAGAGGAAAGCCCGGACGTGGGAAGTCCTAGCTTTCTTTGAGTGCATTTTATTTTTCTGGACCATTTAGTGCTCAATCAGGTGAAGGACATGACTTCCAGAGAAGCATATTAAGCTATCATGCACATTCTGACTTCTGTTCACTTGAATAGCTCATCAACAGCAATGTTCAAGCATGAATAATGTCACCCGGATGTAGTACTAGAGGGTGCCTGGTACCTGTGGAATGTCAATTAACATCATTGCCTGCAGTACAGGAGAACATTAAATCAGAAAAATAATTGTGACAAACTAGTTTGAGTGCTGTTGGCAGTATTCCAATGGCATATTTCAGAGGCCAAAACAGGACAATGTTTGCCAAGCACCACAATGCCAAGCTTTGTGTCCCCCACTCCTCTCCATTATTGCCAATGAGATGGATAGAAAGATAATTATAAACAAGACATTACTTTTGAAGTGTATTCACTTTGTCAAAATTCTAAGTGTGTTGGACTAGCCTGGATTTTCATCCTGGAGGAAGATAGTGGGAGTCATGAAAATTCCCATGCCTTGGGAAAAAGTGGCTCCAGAGGTGTGATCTTTGTTGCTGAGGGGCAGTGTGGGTGCTGGCAGCAGTTGAGGCCGCTGACCCAGGAAACACTTCTGAGGCATAAGCAATAGAGAATTAGTGGGCTGGGTTTCATGACTCAGGCCCTATATAAAGGGCCATCCTGGAAATCAGTCACTGCGCAAGGAAATAAGTTGTCAAGGGTTCAGAAGGCTGCGTGGCAGGACTCTCCAGAAACTGTCAGGAGAGCAAAAGTTAAAAATGTGGGCTAACCGGTTTTTAGTTTAGGTGCTGGCCATCATTAAGCTTCCATTGGAAACTTTAAATTGTGAAGTCTGGCCATTGGAAATTTGTAAAGTGTTTCCACACAACAGTTCCACCACACCCAGCATTGTAGATGTCTGCATCTTTGCAGCTACAGCAGGTCATGACACACATACGGATCCTTCATGTTCATAGAATCTCGATATTGCAGAAGGAAGCCATTTGACCCATCGGGTCTGCACCGACCCTCCGAAACAGCACCCTACCTACACCCACTCTCCTGCAACATCATCTAACCTCCACATCCCTGGAGACTAAGTGGCCATTTAGCATGGCCAATCCACCAAACCTGCGCATCTTTGAACTGTGGGAGGAAACAGGAGCACCCGGAGGAAACCCACTCAGAAACGAGGAGACACAGACAGTCACCCAAGGCTGGAATTTAACCCGGGTCCCTGTGAGGCAGCAGTGCTAACCACAGTGCCACCATGCCACCAGCATGTTCTGTTATATGCCCTTTTCAAAGCCACAATTTCAAGTATGGGCACCCAAGGGTGCCTCACCCATACCTGTGACAACAGCACACTGTCTTTGCTAGCCTTTATGACTCCAGCTGCAGAAAACCCCAGGCCATTTTGGGATGCCCACACACAAGCACAGTACACACAGGGTTGCCAACCACCTAAAATTGCCCTGGATTCTCCTGCAGTGGATGGGAACGTTGCTTGGGACACAGGAGTTCATACGATGGAGCGTTCATGAATGTGTCCTGTCAGTTGACAGCCGTACACCCAAGCTATGAACGGACACCTCCCTCTCGCCCCCCCCCCCCCCCCCCCCCACATCAACTCCCGTCCCACAACAATGTGCACAATTTTGGATTAAGGTTGCAGCAGGAGATTGCACATATGTATTGAGTAACATCGGACAAAGCAAGATGGGTGCGAGTGCAAAGTTGAGAGCGATTCGTCCAGTGGAGGAGAGGGGCATGGAAACTGCATGTGTGCCCTCCCATTAGAGATGGTGAATCGCACATCTTATGTGTTCTTCATTCATTGTAATGGCAGAATGTCCCAGAGGAACACTGTGATTAAATGCACCCAAATTCTGTGACCAGGGCTTGGAAATCCTGGCGCAGGAGGTTGAAGGCTGGAGAGAAACACTCCAGCAGGTATCCAGCAGGTAAAAGATGCCTATTTGACATTAACAAGAGAACCTGGCAGGCAATAGCAGCGGTGGTGAGTGCATCAACAGTGCCGCAACCAACTTCCGGTGACGGCGGGCGGGAGGCGGCCACGCAACGGAGGGCCCCCGATTGGGAACGCCATTTTCGGGGCTTTAAGCCCGTTCCCAGGATCCACGGAGGCGTCAAAGGCAGGGAGAAGGCACGGAGGAGGCACAGTAGAAGAAGATGTCCAGGATCAGCAAGAAAACGGCCGGTAAAAGAACAGCTGAGGGCCCATCGGGGAGTGGAGAGGTCACCATGGGGTCACCAGGGAAAAAGGAGACTGGAGCAACAGGGGAGGCTGTATTGCTGATGGCTGAAGAAATAACTAAGGTAATGGCTGCAGAATTCGAAAGGCAGTTTACAAAACACCTGGAGGCGATGAGGGAGGTTTTGAGTGTGCTGGTGGAGGAGGCGATTTCCCCGGTGACGACGGCAGTGGCGAGTGCAATGGTGGAGGTGCGGGCGCAAGGGGAGGCGCTGAAGGAAGTGGAGGAGACGGTGGTGCAGCACGGTGATCAACTTACCTCGATGGGGAAGGAGATGCGGAAGGCGATGGTGGTGAAAAAGAATCTGCGAGGAAAATTGGAAGACCTAGAAAACAGGTCCAGGTGACAGAATTTGAGGATTGTGGGGCTGCCCGAAGGAGTTGAAGGGTCGAGGCCGACGGAGTATTTTGTTGCTATGCTGGCAAAACTATTGGGGCAGGGGGAGGATCCCTCCCGATATGAACTGGATCGGGCTCATCGGTCGGGGAGGCCTGTACCAAAGGCGGGTGAGCCACCAAGAGTAGTGACTTTGTGCTTCCGTAGGTACTGTGTGAAAGAGAAGGTCCTGTGCTGGGACAAGCAGAAGCGGGTGGTGCAGTGGGCTGGAGCTGGTATACTTGTATACCAGGACTTTATGGTGGAGCTGGCAAGGAGGCGGGCTGCTTTCAACTGGGTGAAGAGGGCACTGTACATCAGCAAGGTGCAGTGCGGCAAAGTATATCCAGCGAAGCTGAGGGTGACTTATAAGTTCAAGGACTTTTATTTTGGAACGGCGGAAGCAGCGGAGGAGTTTGCGAAGGCAGAAGGACTGTGGCAGAACTGGGGAAATTGAGAAATGGCCATGTGCCAATGTAACCTCAGGATTGTATTTTCTTCTTTTTTGTCTCTTCCTTTTTTGTTTCACTGCGTCGGGGTGTATGGGCTAAAGGAGCCAATGTTGTATATATTTGGACAAGGGAAGTGATGGGATTTGCACTCGAAGTGAGGGCTCTTTGGGGTGTAGGTGGATATGCGGGGTGTGTGTGCTAAAAGGCGATTTCTGGGCTTTCCTAGGGCCGGGCAAGGGGGAAAGGGGCCCGGGCGGGGGCCTCCGGCTGGCCGGTTTAAACCGGCCAGTGAAAGGTAGTGAGGTGGGGGGAGGGGCTGCGGCCATCGGAGCCTGGCAGAACAGGGTCCGAGTGGTCTAGCCGGAGTGGAAAGTTGGGGGGAAGGAACCAAGGTTGGGGGAAGGAGCCACGGTGTGTCATCCCAGGCCAGTGTTAGAGATGGTACATTGCCCATTGCAGGTGCTGGGCACCCTGGAGCATGGCTTTATTCATGGAGATGATCGTTATTCAGCACAGGGGATGTGAACTCAGCATAATGGACAGCATGGTCAAACATAAAATAACGGTATCAGCCCAGTGGTTCAGCTCATCATTTCTGATATTGTCTTGTAACTCCATGTGCTCTTGCACTGACAAGATTTGGCTAATTATAGCCTATTCCATCTTTCACAGTTCCCATTGTTGCACACACAACCCCCAAGAAGCAAGAGCAATGTGAAATCCTGAAAAGGGGATAAGGCTCACTCAGTAGCCTGTGCAGCAGTCAGTTCAGAGTCTAAGCACTGTTTTCCATGGAATACATGAGGAGCTGTGTACCAATAACATACATGCTGGTGGCACAATTGATGGTGGAATGGATGACTGTTAGAACATAGAACATAGAACAGTACAGCACAGAACAGGCCCTTCGGCCCTCAATGTTGTGCCGAGCCATGATCACCCTACTCAAACCCACGTATCCACCCTATACCCGTAACCCAACAACCCCCCCTAACCTTACTTTTATTAGGACACTACGGGCAATTTATCATGGCCAATCCACCTAACCCGCACATCTTTGGACTGTGGGAGGAAACCGGAGCACCCGGAGGAAACCCACGCACACAGGGGGAGGACGTGCAGACTCCACACAGACAGTGACCCAGCCGGGAATCGAACCTGGGACCCTGGAGCTGTGAAGCATTTATGCTAACCACCATGCTACCCTGCTGCCCCAGCAGACCACCCCATCCAACCCTCCAGGAAACCAATCCAGGGCTGAGGAGATTGCAGAAGATGATGAAGCTGCTGTGAGTACTTCTTTACACTCATATTCCATGGCTTTACTGGTCCCTCCACTTGAACTTTCATCTGTCGTACGCGCTCCCATGACCATGGCTGCACCTACAGAAATGCAGTTCCTGCAGTCTCAGGTATCTCCCCAAAGGGTGGCTCTGCAAAGAGGCCAGCCACAACGCTCCTTAATGCCTTATAAACTGAGGTGAGCATCCTGCCTTCCAGCATCTCCGTGTTAACACGAAGGCATCGAAGTGCGGAGGGCGCCACTGTGACATGATCACTAATAGGTTCACATGTGATGTTATATCGTACACTATTAAGTATCCTTATTCCAATACGTGTAAATACACCATAGAAATTAAATGCTTGATGTATTGGTCTATAGTTGTTGAGTGGTACATACTATAATGGGTTAAACAAAAAAGTACATGTTGTTACCAGTGTCAATAAAGATTAGAGCCAGAAGTCCATTTATCAGTCGTCTGATAGATGTGAAGGGTGTGGCCAATGCAAATGCATCGTTGTTACGTTTGGGGCTCTGCTGATACCAGTCAACCTGGGATGTTCGTGTCACTGCCGAGGTCAGCATTTGATGACCATCCCTAATTACTTTTGAAAAGGTGGTGGATGCCTTCATAAACTGATGCAGTCCATGTGGTGAGCTACACCACATGCATTTCGAAAGGGAGCTCCAGAACTTTGCAGCTGATGGTGTTTCCATGCATCAGCTGCTCTTGTCTTTCCAGTCAGTTGAGGTTTGGAAGCTGCTGTTGAAGGAACATTGGTGAGTTTCAGCAGAGCATCCACACAAGGTCAAACAGGTTGGGACCCTACTTGTTCCCCCCCCCCCCCCCCCCCCCCCCCATGTGAGTGTCTAGGACTAGGGGGCTAGTCTCAGAATAAAGGGGCACCAATTTAAGACTGAGATGAGGTGTTTCTTCTCTCAGAGGGTTGTGAGTCTTTGGAACTCCTTCACAGAGAGAAAAGTGTGGCTACGAGGAGGGATTGGATAGGTTGGGTTATTTTCCTTGGAACAAAGAAGTCTGAGGAGTGACTTAATGAGGTGTACAAAATTATGAGGGGAAGGGATAGGGTGGACAGGATAAAATCTTTTCCCCGGTGGAGAATTCTAGAACCTGGGGACATAGATTCAAGATAAGAGGCAGAAGGTGTAGAGGGGACATGAGGAAAATATTTTGTACGCAGGGGGTAGTAGGAGTCTGGAACTCGCTGCCTGAGTTGGTGGTGGTTGCAGAGATCCTAAACGCTTTTAAAAAGTACGTGGATCTACACCTTAAGTGCCCTAAGCTACAAGGCTATGGACCGGATGCAGGAAGGTGGGATTAGAAAGGGCCTTGATGTCCTCAGGCTGGCATGGACAAGATTGGCCAAATGGCCTCCTTCTGTCCTGTAACTTTTCTACGATTCCTTGAGAGCTGTGGGGGCAGAGTCTTTATGTAGATTTAGGGCTGAGATTGATGGATTCTTGATCAGTAAGAGAATCAAGGGTTACAGGAAAAGGGCAGAGAAGTGGACATGGGGAATGTCGGGTCAGCATGATTTTATTAAAAGGCAGAGCAGGATCGAGCGGCACCACCATCCTGGATTGTATTTACAAGGGGCAACCCTTGTCCCTGCCCGTCTGCCCCACCGATCACCCATACCCCACACCGACTGCTCAGGCCTCGGCTGCGCGGCTGAAGGCTATTGCTAATAGGGAATTGGCAATCATGGTTAAGTGAGCACTTCACATAACCCAAGTGGATACCCGTGGGTGAGCAAGCCATATAGCATGTGTGAGTCTGGATGCCTGGACACTGCGCTTGAACACTGCACAGGTGCACTCTTGACATAAGGGCCAAGCTTCTCTTAGTCACTTGGTGACTTGTTCACCCTGTATTTGAGAGCATCCAAAGTACATTTACAGGCCCCTTTGTTGAATGTCATCTCAAGGTCAAGTGTGGCTAAATGAAGACTTATGAATGCAGAACTTCCAAGGGAAATATACAAGTTGGTGAGATGTGTGGATGGATGGTAGATGAAGTTCACTGCAGAGGATGTGAAGTGAATAATTTTAGTAAGGTGAACATGGAAAAGGGTACAAATCTAAAGGGGTTGCAGGATTATAGGGATCTGGTTGTGTGTGTACATAAATCATTGAAGGTGGCAGGACAAGTTGAGAGAGTGGTTAATAAAGCATACAATATCCTGGGCTTTATTAATAGGGATATAAAGTAAAAAAGAAAACAGTTTATGTTGAATTCGTATAAATCACTAGTTAGGCCTCAGCTAGAGTATTTCATCCAATTTTGGGCACGCACTTTAGGAAGGATGTGAAGATATTGGAGAGAGTGCAGATACGATTCATAAGAATGGTTCCTGGGATGAAGAATTTCAGTTATGAAGGTAGATTGGAGACGTTTTCCTTTGAAAAAAGAAGGCTGCGAGGAGATTTGATAGAGGCATTCAAATCGGGGTCTGGACAGAGTAGATAGGGAGAATCTATTAAAACTCGTGAAAGGATTGAAAATGAGAGGGCACAGATTTAAAGTAATTAGTAACAGAAGGAAAAGTGATATGAGGAGAAAGTTGCACAGTGAGTGTTTAAGGTTTGGAATCCACTGCCTGTGAGTGTGGTGGAGACAGATTCAATTGAAGCATTTAGAAGGAAATTAGACTGTTAGCTGAATGTGCAGGGTTACAGGGAGGAGGCGGGGGAATGATACTAGGTGAATTGTTTATTTCTAGATCCAGTGAGACACTATGGGCTGAATAGCCTCATTCTCCACTGTAATAATTTATATGATTCTGTGATGATGATGAAAAGAATTCTGCCAATGCGATGCCTGAGAGTCTCAAGGACACTTGCAGATTTTCTCTCCTGTCACGGGGTGGACACCTCCTGGAGAGGTGAGGTGCCTATGATCTCAAGGGTACTTATATAAATATTTGACAGCTTGACAGTCATTTGCTTCCAAGGGCGCATCTATTTCCTCAGTGTTGATTATGTGAAGCGCCTCTGTATTACGTCCTCCCTGTTGACTATGGCGTTGTTCCGGCTGTGGACATCTAAGCATGCTTCACAACATTTCCACCATTGTCCCCCTTCTTATCCTCCACTTCCTCAGGTCCATCTTCTGTTGACATGAATGGTTCCAACTCTTCCAGTTCTTTAATGAGTGATCTTCTTCACCGGGCTCTGGATCCTGCGTGGGCATACCCAGCCACAGACCTGGGGTTTAGGCTCAAAAAGGTGTGCACGTTGGGCTCCCTCAGGATGAATGCGTCATGGCCACTTCCAGGAAATCCTGCACGGATTTGGAAGACAGTCTTATTGTTGTCACACACAGGCTGAACATTGATGGAGTAAGATTGCTTCCTTTTATATAAAGGCAAATTACTGTGGATGTTGGAAATCTGAAATAAAAACAGAAAATGCTGGAAAAGCTCAGCAGGTCTTGCAGCATCTGTGGAGAGAGAAACAGGGTTAATGTTTTGAATCTGTATCACTCTTCTTTATAAAAGCAATGATGCTTTGATGATGATTTATGTACAATCTATTATGCCTTGTACTTGTGGAAAGCTGACCATTGACATGAACCCCATTGTTCTTTGGCTCCGGGACTCCACATCTGTAGTGAGCTTAATGCGTTCCCTTACCCTGGCAAAGAGGGTATAATTGACTGCTGTTACATACTTGTGGAACCTGAGTGTGTGATACCACAGAGGTTTACAACAGAACTCTGAAGGTTCCAACTGCACAAAAGCTGAGGGGTCAGGGTGATGTGGTGATATGCCTTTGGGTTATATCATAGTTGGATGGTGTACGACCTCCAAACAGCAGGTGGCAGTACAGACACACTGTGCAGTCTCTAGACCAAGGTCATGTGACCTGTGACTCCGATATAAAGGGAGACACATCTGGTCGTCCTCAAAAGAAGATTGAGAGGGTAATAAAACATACATGTGAATGGTCAGTGCTAGGTGCAAGTTCCAGAGGAGTAGTTGGCAGACTTCATGATAACGTGCTCTGTATCAGATTACTATCTTACCACACTAGACTCAATAAAAGATTCTGGTTTAGACATGTTGCAGTGTTTGGTGGATTCCTTCGTGGAGTGCAAAGGACCAAACACACCAGTGACTTTGACTGCTATTGTAAGGATGCGGGTACCAATTGTTTGAATTGTAAGATCTACCTCCAATGTGGCTCGGACTTCTATTAGCATATCCTGAGATATCTTAACCTTTGCCTACACTGCCTCTCATTTATGTCCCTAATGCTAAACTGTTCCTGTACACTTTTCATCAGTGTAATATCTTACCCTCCTCCTTCTTGCTGGTCTGTCTGGGAGTGCTGCCACCTCATGCCCGGGTACCCTGACTCTAGCCATGCATCACTGCCGCCATCTTCCCTCTACATGGCACATGTGTGAAGGTCATGCATCCATTTCCACAAACCTATTTCCTTCATAACTAATACACTTCAATTCCAATGAGACTGGCACCAAAAAAATGTCTATAAAGAACTGATCATCGACTTCAGGAAGCGTAGTATGACACACGCCCCTTTCTACATCAATGGCTCCGAAGTGCAAATGGTTAATAGCTTTACATTCCTGGAGGTTACCATCATCAACAGACTGTCCTGGTCCACTCATGCTGATGCAACAGCATGGAAGCTAAAGAAAGTGACTCTGACTCTCACGAACGTCTGCAGATGTGCCACAGAGAGCATCCTATCCGGCTGCATTACAGCTTGGTATGGCCACTGCTCATCCCAAGAAACTGCAGAGTGTGGTGAAC
Organism: Scyliorhinus canicula; assembly: GCF_902713615.1. Taxonomy (NCBI): domain Eukaryota; kingdom Metazoa; phylum Chordata; class Chondrichthyes; order Carcharhiniformes; family Scyliorhinidae; genus Scyliorhinus; species Scyliorhinus canicula. Next base: position 100,616,431 of record NC_052151.1, read on the forward strand.
TCAGCCCAACACATCACACAAGCTTGCCACCCTCCCGTTGATTCTGTCTACACCTCCCGCTGCCTCAGAAAGGCAGACAGCTTTGTCAGAGACCCCTCGACCCCAGGCTTTGCCTTCTTCCAGACCCTTCCATCAGGCAGAAGGTACAGAAGTTTGAAGACCTGCGAATCCAGACACAGGAACAGTTTCTTCCCCACAGTTACCAGATTCCTCAATGACCCCCCCCCCCCCCCCCCCCACCTCAGACTGATCTGTTCCCTATAAGAACACTAATCACAACGTCCTATGCTGCTCTTGCTTATGTCGAATTAGCTTTGTTATTTTGCCCTTGTTCCATACTGTAATTAATTATTTATTTGTCGATGTACTGTGTACTTTTTTGCATTCACTGTAACTATCTACTATTCTTTTTCTTGTCTACTGTGTACGTACTGTGTACGTTTCCTTGGCTGCAGAAAAATACTATTCACTGTACTTTGGTACATGTGACGATAAATAAAAAAATTAATCACCCACTCAGCTGAAACAAGGAGAAACAAGCAGGAGCACACACTGATGAGCCTTCGGTCTTTCACAGACACCTCCTCTCTTCTCTGAGGGCAAACAGCAGCCTCTACCCCGGGGGGAAAGATCAGCTTTGCAGCTGCTGCTTCACACAGCTGCATATAAAGCTGAGCACCTTTACCCCTGTCCTTCGGATCTCTTCATGTCTCCAGCACATAGGCGTGTAATGCACACTCCGAGTACCGGAAGTTTTGAGGGTGGAAATCACAACTTCCTCTTCTGCCCTATCTCTTTAATCAGCCAGACTGATTAGTAACTGCTGCATGTGTGATTTAGGATCCACAGCCTTTCACAATGGTTATTGTGGGCACCTCAATCTTAATAAGGCTGTTCAGGAAGGAAATCCCACAAAGCCATGGAAAACTCCCCAGTTGTGCCACTTTTATGTTGCTGGGGACATTGGAACATTTTCTTGCACGACCAACTCCCACAACTGCCACTGACACCTAAGGCAGCAATTTGGCATGACGTTCTGGTGAAGTTTTCCAACCAATATGTTGCCCCTCTCTGTAGATGTACCAAGAGACAAGCAACCTCATCCAATTCCTGAACTTCTAGTCTCCTGTCTGGAAGTATGTAAGCGTTGAGTCAAATAATTCAGCTCCTGATTTTATTCTCAGGAAAAGGGGTAATCGGTTATTCGTTGACTGCTAAAGAGTTAATGAGTTAATATATGGCTCTGAGCAATGCAGCCAGAGGTACTCACCAACATCTGTTACAGTAAATTACAGGCATCATTCTTAAAAATACTATCACAGTCCGTTCTTACGAAACCTTATCTCATAACAAAATTTAAATCTAAAGCTTAATTATACCTTTCCCCATGTGCCAAACACATCCATTTCATGTTCAGCTTCCTGCACAATAACCCTCTGAGACACTCAGGCGGAAAGCATTTTGTTTTTAATAGTTTTACATGTCTGGGACCCAGTGTGAGCCATTCCATCACACTTATTACTTATCGAACTCTCCCCTGGCAGCAGCTCAGGAACATGCAGGAATGCTGTGGAGGGTTCTAATACCAGTTCCCATGCAGGGAGCAAATCTCCCCAGAGGAGAGATCTTTTATTAAATTAATTCAAGGGTTTAGCTGAGGGAACAAAGTTTATCCCTGTTTATGGACATCTCATTCTTGCACTTTACCATTCCCATGACCAGCGTACGTCTTTGCACCGTGCCCTGCTGTCCAAAAATATGCATGTTGGTTGTGTGGTGGGAAAATGCAGTCAAATCAGATTAAATATTTTTCATGCTGATATTTCTAACATCTAAAGTACAACAAGTTCTGAAAGATGCACAAGCATAGGCAGCAATTTAACAATAAAAATGTATTTCTTTACAGATTACTCCTGCTGAGGAAAGATGTGAATTTGTACATCAACATCTTATGGAACTGCAATACATTTTAGCAACTCCCAATAGCAACAGCTTACGTAGAATTACTTAGAATTTATAGCACAGACACACGTCACTTGGCCCATTCGTCTTTGCTTGGTGTTATGCTCCACATGAGCCTCATGCTACCTTACGGAATTCCATCAGGTCCAAAACTCACAAGCACAAAGCTTAGCATTCACACTTCAAAAAATTGAACTCATTTAAAAGAAAAGCTTAATTATTTAAATATAACAGATGTATTCACAAAAGATACCTTTTATTTAATTAAATAACTCATTAGGATTTCTATGCATTTCCACTGAAGCGATATATTGTTTATATAACTAATGGGTTCAACTGGAAAAAACACAATTGTGATGTTGTTGCTCAAGTGCAGATGATGTATAAATACTATATCAAAGCGGCAGTCCCAGATTGTTCATTGTTTACATTCAGCAGAATGAACAGCAGACTGGACAAGTGTGACGGGTGGCTGTCAGCAGTGTGGAAAGAAGGCATAGAGCGACCTTATCTTTCACATCTGACCATTTTCTAAAGTTTTTTTTTCCTTATCAGGATTATAAAGTGCACAGACAATTAGGCACGCATTCACCAATTTTTACATGAGCACATTTACTGCTAAGCAGCAGTTACCAGAGATTTGAGTCTTGCTGATCTGTATCTGGCTTTTCTAATGATGTGGGAATGTGTACTTTCAGGGTTGAATAAAATGCCAATGTTTAAAAAGAATAACTATACATCATTGTTAAGAACTAAAAAGATTAAAACTGTAAATTTTGGAGGGAATATGTTCCGATTATGCTAGTTTTGAGAATAAAAACTAGTCCCTCTAAAACGCTGCCACCTATTCCTTTGGTGTTGCTCCTGATGAGTCAGGGATAGAAATACTGTATGCCATTGGTCACATGTAGGAGTGTGGATATCAGGAGCATCGCTACTGAGAAATTTCAAAAGATGCATGTAAAAGGTCTGCTCAGGGGGAGTGACGCAAGTATTTATCATTCACCATTGGAAAATAAATAAATAAATAAATATTGAATTTACACAATCCAAATTATACAATTCCAGAGTCATTCCAGTTGGGGGTGGGAGGGAGAGCGTGAAGGTCTGGGATGTTGTGGAAATACAAGGCCTGGATCTGACCTTTTAATCTCTTTTCACCCATTTAAAGATGCACAGAACATTGTAATCTGGTGGGGGTATGGTTGGACACTTCTGCCCAGCTTCCTCTTCCACTCTGGCAGTGGTTTGTGGTGCTATTGGCTCATTCCTGAGCTACCCTGGAAATTCCCCCAGATAGACTTAGAATGTCTTGTAAGAGAAGGAGGAGGTTCTCTACAGTCCCCAAAGGTTAAAAGACAAAAGGTCATTTATCCCAGTCAGTTTAAAAATAATAAACACGTAGACCCGTTTGCCTCTGCCTTCTCTCACCAAACATGTGCTGGTTCCATGAGTCTGGGGCAACCAGATTCATGTATCACCCAGGCTAAGGCACCTATTTCTATTACCTAAAATAACCAACACCCCGAGATTTTGAACAAAGTCACAGCAGAGCTGAGACACTGATAGAGGCACTGCCCTTCCACACATTGCTGTTGCTTTTGTTTATAAGGCTTAAGCTGTTATATTTGCTTTATCCACTGCAGATAGAGAAAAGATACAAATGTGTTCTTCTCCTTGTGAATTTGTGTGTGTCACAGACCAGGGAGGAACATTTACCTCGGATATCAAACGGGTAAAATGTCTCAACTGTTTATGGTGTAGGTTTTATAATGAAGACCAAGACATATAAAACTTAAAAATGAACTCATTTGGATCTTCTCTGCCAAAAATCTCTATGTTACCAGAAGAGTGCACTTGAAGCTATGTAAATTGAACAGGCACAGGACATACGTGATCCTGCTCCATCACCATCGCAATATTGACATGAGAATCATGCCTATTTAATAACATCTGAGGCGGACCCTGCCAATTGTGCTGTCAACTCCAGTTGACTTATTCTGGGATCTTTTGCCACAGGACTCCACATATCCAACTATCCTGCCCTCACATCCCTCCTTTTAGTCAGACAACAAATCCGTCTTCCTGACATACTGCCTTTCCCACTCCAATTGGTAACTGAACAGACCTTTTGCTAACCAATTGGATGATCCTTAACTGTCACTCATGAAATCAATCATCCCCAATTTTTGTATAATGCCTATGTTTTTGCTCCTGAGTTGCACGCAGCAGTATCTGGCAGATTAAGTACTAGATTTTACCAACCTCTGCCAGCGTATTTGAAGGTGGGGAGGTCATTGAGTAAAACACTGGCTCCCACCACCTTCACACACACTCCCCATATTGCAGTGGGTGAGCTGGGCATCAGGCGGTCTGCCTGCCATCGGGTCTACTGAGGCCCTTAATGGCCGCTTAAGGGCCTCATTCTACCTTTGACATTATTTCATGTCTGGCAGGAGAAGGCAGAGGCAAGGAGGCAGCCCAACAGCTTTTAGCACATGGGCTGTTGGTCAGAGAGGAAAATGTTTTGGGGGAATCCTTGTGCTCATTGAAGGCACCCAACTTTTGTTTTATTTGTTCATGAGAAGTGGGCGTCGTAGGCTACGCCATCATTTATTGCCTATCCCTAATTGCCCTTGAGAGGCAGTTAAGAGTCAACCGCATTTTTGTGGGTCTCGAGTCACATATAGGCCAGAACAGGTAAGCCATACCTCAAGAAATCACCTTTATTCTGCTTTGTTCCCGATTTCAGCTTCTTTTTAGTGGATTGTTCATCAGAGGTCCTGGAGCTCACAGCAGCAATGCTTTGTCCTGGAGTCTCCTGGGAAGCCCTCTCCAGCAGATTCAGTTGTGAGATCCTGGCTTGTTTGAGACTCTGGCCCTCTATTCCTTATTACAAAATGATCCATCTGCAGTTGCTTGTTTGCCGGTGGCTACAACATGAATTTGTGCCTAAAGTATGGATCGCGTGACGTCAGTATACATGCCAGGCGCCGATCTGCTCTCTGCTGCCGTTTCTGGAAGGAAGACTCTGCCATTTTAAAAATTAAAGTAGGTCTTGGGACAGCACTCTTATTTCAACAGGAGATGGTACTGAGACAGAACTCTGATTTCAGCAGGAGACGGTACTGAGACAGCACTCTGATTTCAGCAGGATAAGGTACTTGGACAGCACTTTGATGTCAGGAGGAGACGGGACTGGGACAGCACTCTGATTTCAGGAGGAGGCGGTACTGTGACAGCACTCTGAATCGAGGAGGAGAAGGTACTGGGACAGCGCTATGATTTCAGGAGGACACGGTACTGGGACAGCACTCAGATTTCAGCAGGAGACTGTACTGGGACAGCGCTCTGATTTCAGGAGGAGACGGTACAGGGACAGCACCCTGACTTAAGGAGGAGAAGGTACTGGGACAGAGCTCTGATTTCAGCGGGAGACGGTACTGGGACAGAACTCGGATGTCAGGAGGAGAAGGTACTGTGACAACGCTCTGATTTCAGCAGGAGACGGTACTGGGACAGCACTCTGATTTCAGGAGGAGGACGTACTGGGACAGCGCTATGATTTCAGGAGCAGAAGGTACTTGGACAGCGCTCTGATTTCAGCAGGAGAAGGTACTGGGACAGCACTCTGATTTCAGCAGGAGAAGGTACTGGGACAGCACTCTGATTTCAGGAGCAGAAGGTACTCGTGAGGAAATGAATAAATGAATGTGATAAAATTAGAATTATTAGTTAAGATAGGATGTTAGTAGGGCCGGTCTGATGGTCGTGAGCTCACAGATAAAGGACAAAGAGATTTAGCCAAAGCCTGTTTGAAACTATCGGGGGATGGGAACCTCATGGTGAGCAAGGTGAAAAGGATGCTGGGGTTACAATGCAAAGTGACCAATTAGGATATAGGGCCAGGTCAGGAGGTGTATAGAATGACCAATGGGAAGCTTATATGTGAATCTTACTGTGATTTTGAATATATCAGCAGAAGTTTCTTTGTATTCTTTCTCTTTAGTCCTGGAGCTTGCAGAAGACAGTGTGTGTCCTGTAGCTCTATGGATTGATGCAGCCTTGCAAGTTAGTTATTATTAAATGATATGATACCTGCAAATCCATCTCAGATTTTATTGAATCTAGACTGACAGCAAATTAACCAGGAATCTACATTTGGTGCCGAAATCGGGATTTCTCGACTATCTTGCCTTTCATCTGCGAAATCAGAATTGGACTGCTCGCAGACGGCGAGAAAGGAATTATGGGCCCCACGGTATTTTTATATCGATTTTCCTCTGTCTCGTATTCTGCTAACAGTCTAATCACTCGCATTTGATTAGGTTCGATTGCCTCGACGAAATCAAAGGTCAGTCTGATGGATTCAAAGATTTTATTTCAGTCATTGCAGGTATGGTTAAGTTTTGGAATGAGGCGAACAGTTCAGTTGGTGTCTGATGGGATGTTGCCTGGTTACTCAGTTGCATGAGGCGAACAGTTCAGTTGGTGTCTGATGGGATGTTGCCTGGTTACTCAGTTGCATGTGAGTAGCAAATTAAAAATTGGCTCTATTAAATTATACTTTAATTCGGTTAAGGTCTTTAACGGATTGATGTGATATCGCGCAACAGTTCAGTAAAAGACCGCTGATGGAATGTTGGCGCACACTTCAATTCCGTTCAATTCTAATTTGATGAAAAATTGGTTAAGGTCCGGACCGGGTTGATGTGATGTCGCGAAACAGATCAGTGAAGGAAGGATCGCTGATGGAATGTTTGCGGACAGTTCAATGCCGTTCAACTATAGCTTCGCGAAGATATGGGTTGTTTGAATGAAACAGAATTGGGTTATAAATGACTTGTGTGTTGATGAATGAACGTATACGGATGTGAATTCCTTTGTCTGAATGGAGATCTCCAATGAATGAATGAGTCTGTTTGATAAGAATGTGATAACCTCTGTTCCTAGTTTTGTGAAATGTTGTGTTTTAGGAGGTATTAAAGTGAGAGTTAAAACGGAGTAAGTATTTGAAAGTTCTTCAGAACCTTAGTAATAATGATGTTAATTAAACATAATTCTCAGGAAGAAAACAAAAAGTGAAATCAAACTGTATAAATTGGGATTTGTAAATGATTAGTTGCAACTCGGCATAGTCTTGGCTGAAAAAAAATAATAAATAAATGAGGGAAATAAATCAAATAGTTTCACATCAATTAGAAGTTATAAATGGTCGGCGGGCAATGTGCTCAACACTAAATGGACACAAAGAGATTTCCAAGCAGACAGCTTTTGTGTAAGCTGTACTGCATGGCTCCGCAGGGTCCTAGTGCCCGACGAGCACGAAAAGTCACTTGCAGAAATAATGATGTTTAGCATGTTATAGACATTGAAGAAGGAGATTTGGAGAATAAAGATATTGGACCAGAAGTTAGATTAAGAGAATTAATTGCAGTATCAGGAAATGAGAATCTGATTGCAGGGAAATATTTAATAAAAAAATTGATGCAGAAAAATTAAGATATTAAAACCAATTGCTAATTTAGAGGAAGTTTGGGTGAAGCTACCAACTAAGACTTCAGGGAACATCATCCGTGAAGCTGTAAGATGTGAAGACAAGATTAGTTCAGATTCTGAGTACACATACAGTTGAATTAGGGCAGCATGGTGTCTGGGGCAAATGAAATTGTATCACATTTAAAACACATGATCCAATGGGGGAGAAGACAGTGGATTAAAACCTGTTAGCAGCATTGATTGGACAGCTGATAAAGTTCAAATGTCATGTTTGGATCTTACTTTCATACAAATCCGGTCGTCATCAAAATAAAGTAATTAAAGTAAATGCAGTAGCACTATCAGGAATGTATCAGGGGAAGGTTTTGACTAGATTGGATCACTGGGTGAGCAAAAGAGGAGGAGTTTGAGATTCTTCGCATCTCACTCAGGGGTGCAATAACAGAAGGAGGAGGCTTAACAGGCCTTAATTGTATGATGTACATCAAGGATAAGGAAAATAAAAAGGTTCAAAAAGACGTTATGTCAGAATTTAAATAAAAAGGTTCAAAAAGAAGTTATGTCAAAATTTAAAAATCTGGTCACATTGATCAAATACAGAGGAATTATGATACTCGATCGGCAGCCTACGGGCAATGAGCGTAGGAATGTAATCAGTAAAGATTTAAATGTATGGAATGATAGAACAAGGGCGGTGAATAATGGCCCTCAGTTTAAAATGGTTCACAGTGAGTATCAGGAAACCACAAGTCTGGATTGTGGGGCATTCTGTAGCCCGATTGTTTGGACTGGTAGTAGTCATATGAAACCCAGGAGATGGTCAGATACTGAGTATTCAGGAGAATGGATAATGCATTTGCAAAGACAGCGATGGGATGCTGCAGCCCCCAGGGAGATTTGGGGCATTCAGGTTTGTCCTGATTGTTTTGTGGAATATCAGGCAACTTTAATGATTGAGGTTTGTGACCACAGGGGGGATTTTGAATCCAAGAGCATGGAGCAGTGCAGCACAGGGCAGGCCCTTCGGCCCTCGATGTTGTGCCGAGCAATGATCGCCCCACTCAGACCCACGTATCCACCCTATACCCGTGGCCCAACGGCTTCCCCTCTCCCTTAGCCTTGCTATTGGGACACTACGAGCAATTTAGCATGGCCAATCCACGTAACCCCGCACATCTTTGGACTGTGGGAGGAAACCCACGCACAGGCGGTGACCCAGCCGGGAATCGAGCCTGGGATTCTGGAGCTGTGAGGCATTTGTGCTAACCACCATGCTACATAAGTGTCAGTGTAAGTGGGATAGATTAATGACAACGTGCAATTACTGCAAGGATAATTTGGCCGACAACAATGTGACTTTAAAAGGCTGTGCAATCTTGTAGACAAGTGACAGACTTATGGTATCGATTTGTGAGGCAGTACGTGGGCTATGCTAGATGGTACTTCTGGAATATCCAAGCACGGATAGGAAGATACAAATTAAGAAATAGGGCCCTCTCCGCCTTTGACCTATTCGTTTTAGTTTCAGATGAAGCAACGATCATACCGATGAAGAACCTGAACAACACTCTGCAGAAGAATGTTTCAGACAGTATGGGAAAAAACTAATGATACAATTGGCTACATGTTTGAGGGAATTGAATGATAGAGCCCGGAAGAAAAACCTTACGGGTTAGCAACAAATCAAAATATCAAATTATTACTGAATACTGAAACCTCCGGTCAGACATCTCTAACAGGACGTTAGCTGATGGGTGATCTGTGGTCTCCAGGAGGGACGTATTACGCGGAGGAGTTATTAAGGGTCTCGGCAGACAGCAGTGACTGACGAGGAACCCCCGTATTTTAAATGACAGTAGTCTGGAACAGTGCATCTCAAACTATCTGATGTGGCGTACCGGCAGTTTTTTTTCCCAATGTGCCAGGGATCGGTGAGCGAAACAAGCCAATCCAGGATTACTGTCTCTTTCTTTTCTGGAAACACTCCAAGTACCGGTGCGTACACGTACCACACTTTGAGAGGCGCTGGTCTAGAATATTGGCAGCTTGCTGCCGCGAGGGGAAATTTGTAACCAATATAGCATTGGAGAGTATAACAGTTGTTACAGACCAAATGTCCTGTAAGTTGTTTGGGAATGTTATGTATAAATTCAATTGGGTTGTAACCACAAGAAGTTAACTGTACTAAGTGCGTGAGTGGTGTTTAAGAAAAAACAAATAATGGCAAGTATACACTCCATGCGGTAAGGAAAATGATAACAGACAACAGGGGGTTGAAGAAAACGGAGCTATTGTCTCAAGTAAGTCAGGGCGGGCAGGCTACATGATTCAGTACAATGTTCGACGTCAGAGTCAGGAAGTCAGAAATAGAAACAGGATTGGTTGACGCTCTGCAATTAATAAAGCAAGATAATCTGTGCATGATACAAAATATCATCGATTACCATTCCTATGGGAAACGGAAAGCACTTCCTACAAAAAAAAATCCCAGTGAGGGATAAGGACCTTTTGGTCGCTGATGGACTGAGTTGTGGGCTGCTTCTAAGGGACATGAGGACGCTTTTATGGTGCTACTGCCCCGAGGTAGTCAGATGCCTTGGAGGTAGTGGAACAACCGGAATGGCTATTGTGTTACCTTCCTGAGCGGCGCCAGCTATGGTTCACGGTGATTGGACTTGAGGAAAGCACCTCACAAAGGGTCTATTGACACTGGTCTGCGAGATGGATGCATTTACCATTGATTTTCCTGCACAGTTTACAAATCATGACATGTAAACACGAATGACAAGGCTGAGGGATAGTTGCTAGTCAGTATAACTATAAGAAGGATATAAATCCTAAGGGCAACACGGTAGTATTGAGGATGGCTATCTATCTAGTCAGATTCAGTTCGGGGTTATCTCTCATTGCTTGGTCATGGGGATTTACCTGATGCATGGATTGATAATACTTGTTATTATAATTGTATACTGCACAATCATTGGATGCCTTAATATGTGTTGTACGCTGGCTATGGCTCGGATGATGCCGATAGGCTTGGCCCATCATTATTCACCAAAGATGACATCTCGTCACTGGTGACCATGACACCAGACGGAAGAGGACGGAGAGCCAAAGGCTGTAAAAATGTGATGAGGTGTTTATGTACGGAATAACGGCTCAGTTAAGTTCTGTTAACGGGCCTCATTTTATTGGACAGATTAACAAGGAGTTATGCTCCCAGTTGGGGATATGCCAGCAGTTAGACTGTGTGGACAGACCGCAGTCAGCCGGGTTGGTTGAGAGACATAATCAGACCCTCAAAACTAAATTGGCTAAATTAAGAGCGGACACGGGGCTTAAGTTGCTCCCCGTTGCCCTCATTCAGCTGTGGGTCACACCTGCAGGATCGGCCTGGCTCTCTCCTGCCGAGTCTTTTCCGGCAGGCTCATTAGAACACCCTGGAACCTGCCTGTTCCCAGATTGGTCCAGGTTCACCATCTGACTAAAGAAAGGACTAACTATGTTCTAGCCCTCACTAACGCCCTCAAGGAGCTCCATGGCCAGGTCCATGCAGCTCACTCATCACCGTCCCTATTACATAGCTCGCTCTCAGTGCAACCTGGTTGTTATGTCATGGTCAAAAATTGGACTCGGAAAGGGTTAGAGCCACGATGGGAGGGGCCTTTCCAAGTTCTCCTTACCACCCCCACTGCAGTTAAAGTGGAGGGGTGTAGTGTTTGGGTCCACCTCCACCACTGTAAAAGGTCGGTCACTAACCTGCCTCCCTTCCCCAGCGCTATTTTACAGGTGTGAAGCATGATGGGGTGGCTACACGCCGCCTGTGTGATCTTCGGCATCGCCTCGCTTGGAGTGACATCGACGGCGGTAATGGAACAGGGGAATATCATCTACATCTGTAACCCCAACCGAAGTACCCGGACATTCCACCTCTGCAAAGATGACGTTCTTCGCTGCCCCCATATACGAGGACGTGGTATCGACTCATGGAAGGTCATCCGGTTAACGGACCATGCAGGACTTATGACGCAATTGCACCGGTCCCAACGATGGGAAGGGAAGACTGCATGGACATTGCCTTGTTTTTGGAGCATATGTAAATTTGATTTTGGATGTGTTAACCTTGATGCCTTACAGGTAAAATCAGACTATGAGGAGGGGGTAGGAAGAGGTTGTGAGAGAGAAAGAGGGACTAGACAGAGGAAGGGCTGTGTAAGAGGGGAGGTACAACCAGACGTAGGTTATCAGGAGATGTACTTCATTTATTTAGGATCCGGAATGAGGGAAACCTGGACGGTATGAATCTCTTCTAGATTTACCACCGCTTGTATGACCAGGGGAGGGTTGTCTGCTACCCAAACCCCACATCGGTGTCTAGGTTATTTTCTGTTTCACCGCTTTGGGGCACTCCCCAAACTGTGGTTCATTGTCAGAGTTCCGAGTCACCGCCCGCGCAAGTTACTCTTCCTTATGATTCAGGTTCGGCCCACCGGCTATTCGCCTTCCCCTTCCTCGGGATAATTCCCACTCTCACTAAGATAAGCTTCACCGGTGGAGGGCATATATACCTAGCCCCTTCACTCCCAATAGAGATTCCCGGTCATATGAGAATTGTTTCAGCAGTGAGAGGTACGGCTGTTTGCTGGTAGAGATGAAAATGAATATAACATGTCTGTCCTCCACTTGTACTGATCCAAAGTGTTGCATAACCCTGACATCAGGTCAATGTGCCTGTTACAATGCCACTTGTGTCCCGTTGACGCTAGGCATCCAGCTCCTTTGTAGCTGGGCGAATGTCGCTCATATCACTGTTGAGTCTAGGGCGTTCCGCATTGCTATGAGGCCGAATGGGCGTTCCGAAGCTGGATGAAATGGGCTACTGGGGGTTCCCTGCTCAATCAATATACTTGATGTGGAGATGCCGGCGTTGGACTGGGGTGAGCACAGTAAGAAGTCTTACAACCCCAGGTTAAAGTCCAACAGGTTTGTTTCAAACACGAGCTTTCGGAGCACGGCTCCTTCTTCAGGTGAATGGAAAGGCTTGTTCCAGAAATGTTTATATAGACACAGTCAGAGATGCCCCGGAATGCGAGCACCTGCAGGCAATCAAATCATCAAAGATGCAGAGAGAGAGGTAACTCCAGGTTAAAGAGGTGTGAATTGTCCCAAGCCAGTTCAGTCGGTAGGCCTCTGCAAGTCCAGGCTTGTTGGTGGGGGCCGAATGTAATGCGACATGAATCCCAGATCCCGGTTGAGTCCGCATTCATGCGTGCGGAACTTAGCTATAAGTTTTTGCTCAGCAATTTTGCGTTGTCGCGTCTCCTGAAGGCCTCCTTGTAGAATGCTGACCCGGAGATCAGAGGCTGAATGTCCTTGACTGCTGAAGTGTTCCCCAACTGGAAGGGAACAGTCCTGCCTGTTGATAGTCGCACGATGCCCGTTTATTCGTTGTCGTCAATATACTGATTGTGATGCCAGCCGGTACACGGAGCAAGGATACTACTTTTTCTTTAATGGTACAGCGACCAATGTTTCGTCACTCCCATTTCCCCGCCAAATTGCTATCGGGACTCTAGTCCCCACCACAGTCCCCTGCCCACTGAGTGGATACTACACCATAAATTGGCGCGTCGGTCAGTCTCAGCCGAATTCTGCGAAGGTTGGAAGAAACCTCAGGTTCCAGCACCCAACCGGGGCCACTCAGCCGGATGGGGAATTTTATTTGCGGCCTTACCATCCTGGGAAACGAGACCTTAGGGGCCCTCGGGGCAATAACCAGGGAATTATCTCAACTCAGGTTGTTTGTCATGCAGAACCGTTATGCTCTTGACTATCTCGCCTGCATCTTTGTGGGCACGATCATCCTTAAATGCGTGATGGGTAAAATGCAGGGTGCCGTGGAACAGATAGCCGCCGCCAGAGTCTTGACTGTTAGGATCCACGAGCATGCAACGGCCGATGAGGTGTTGTAGTAGGATTTAGAAATGCAGCAACAAGTTTTCCTAGATGAGGGGCCGTGACTGCGGCTTGGACCGATAGTTTATCATGAAATGATAAAAGGAGGGAATGAGGAAATGAATAAATGAATGTGATAAAATTAGAATTATTAGTTAAGATAGGATGTTAGTAGGGCCGGTCTGATGGTCGTGAGCTCACAGATAAAGGACAAAGAGATTTAGCCAAAGCCTGTTTGAAACCATCGGGGGAGGGTGGCCGCATGGTGAGCAAGGTGAAAAGGATGCTGGGGTTACAATGCAAAGTGACCAATTAGGATATAGGGCCAGGTCAGGAGGTGTATAGAATGACCAATGGGAAGCTTATATGTGAATCTTACTGTGATTTTGAATATATCAGCAGAAGTTTCTTTGTATTCTTTCTCTTTAGTCCTGGAGCTTGCAGAAGACAGTGTGTGTCCTGTAGCTCTATGGATTGATGCAGCCTTGCAAGTTAGTTATTATTAAATGATATGATACCTGCAAATCCATCTCAGATTTTATTGAATCTAGACTGACAGCAAATTAACCAGGAATCTACACTCGGACAGCGCTCTGATGTCAGGAGGAGACGGGACTGGGACTGCATTCTGATTTCAGGAGGAGGAGGTACTGGGACAGCGCTATGATTTCAGGAGGAGAGGGTACTGGAACAGCACTCAAATTTCAGCAGGAGATGGTACCAGGACAGCGCTCTGATGTTGGGAGGAGCGGTACTGGGACAGTGCTCCGATTTCAGCAGGAGAGTGTACTGGGACAGCGCTCTGATGTCAGGAGGAGACGGTATTGGGACAGCACTCTGATTTCAGGAAAATACGGTACTGGGACAGTGCTCTGATTTCAGCAGGAGACGGTACTGGGACAGCACTCTGATTTCAGGAAAATATGGTACTGGGGCAGTGCTCTGATTTCAGCAGGATCAGGTACTTGGACAGCACTTTGATGTCAGGAGGAGACGGTACTGTGACAGCACTCTTATGCCAGCAGGAGGCGTTACTGGGACAGCGCTCTGATGTCAGGAGGAGACGGTACTCGGACTGAACTCTGATTTCAGGAGGAGGAGGTATGAAATGAAATTAAATGAAAATCGCTTATTGTCACAAGTAGGCTTCAATGAAGTTACTGTGAAAAGCCCCTAGTCGCCACATTCCGGCGCCTGTCCGGGGAGGCTGGTACGGGAATCGAACCGTGCTGTTGGCCTGCTTGGTCTGCTTTCAAAGCCAGCGATTTAGCCTGGTGAGCTTTGGAACCGTGCTATGATTTCAGCAGGAGACGGAAATAAGACAGCACTCAGATTTCAGCAGGATCAGGTACTTGGACAGCACATTGATGTCAGGACGAGACGGGACTGGGACACCACTCTGATTTCAGGAGGAGACGGTAGTTTGACAGCACTCCGATGTCAGCAGGAGAAGGTACTGGGAAAGCGCACTGATGTCAGGAGGCGACGGTACTGGGACTGTACTCTGATGTCGGGAGGAGAATGTACTGGGACAGCGCTCTGATTTCTGGAGGATACGGTACTGGGACACCACTCTGATTTCAGCAGGATCAGGTACTTGGACAGCACGTTGATGTCGGGAGGAGACGGGACTGGGACAGTACTCTGATTCCAGGATGAGACGGTAGTGTGACAGCACTCTGATTTGAGGAGGAGAAGGTACTGGGACAGCACTCTGATGTCAGCAGGAGAAGCTACTTGGACAGCGCTCTGATGTCAGGAGGAGACGGTACTGGAACTGCACTCTGATTTCAGGAGGAGGAGGTATTGGGACAGCGCTATGATTTCAGGAGGAGACGGTACTGGGGCGGAGCTCTGATTTCAGCAGGAGAAGGTACTGGGACAGCACTCAGATTTCAGCAGGAGACGGTACTGGGACAGCACACTGATGTCGGGAGGAGAATGTACTGGGACAGCACTCTGATTTCAGCAGGAGAGGATAATGGGACAGCGCTCTGATGTCAGGAGGAGACGGTACTGGGACAGCACTCTGATTTCAGCAGGACACGGTACTGGGACAGCACCCTGAGGTCAGGAGGAGACAGTACTGCGACAGCGCTCATATTTCAGGAGGAGACGGTACTGGTACGGCACTCGGATTTCAGGAGGAGACAGTAGTGTGACAGCACTCCGATGTCAGCAGGAGATGGTGCTGGGACAGCGCACTGATTTCAGGAGGAGACGGTACTGGGAATGCACACTGATGTCAGCAGGCCAAGCTTCTGGATAGCGCTCTGATGTCAGGAGGAGACGGTACTGGGACAGCACTCTGATTTCATGAGGAGGAGGTATTGGGACAGCGCTATGATTTCAGGAGGAGACGGTGCTGGGACAACACTCAGATTTCAGCAGGAGCCGGTACTGGGACAGCACTATGATTTCAGGAGAAGACGGTAGTGTGACAGCACTCCGATGTCAGGAGGAGACGGTACAGTGACAGCACTCGGATTTCAGGAGGATACGGTAATCGGACAGCACTCTGATTTCAGCAGGAGCCGGTACTGGGACAGCACTCTGATGTCAGGAGGAGCGGTACTGGGGCAGCACTCTGATTTCAGGAGGAGGAGGTACTGGGACAGCGCTATGATTTCAGGAGGAGAGGGTACTGGGACAGCACTCTGATGTCAGGAGGAGACGGTGCTGGGACAGCACTCAGATTTCAGCAGGAGACGGTACTGGGACAGCATTCTGATGTCAGGAGGAGCGGTACTGGGGCAGCACTATGATTTCAGGAGAAGACGGTAGTGTGACAGCACTCCGATGTCAGGAGGAGACGGTACAGTGACAGCACTCGGATTTCAGGAGGATACGGTAATCGGACAGCACTCTGATTTCAGCAGGAGATGGTACTGGGACAGCACTCTGATGTCAGGAGGAGACGGGACTGGGACAGCACTCTGATTTCAGGAGGAGACGGTAGTGTGACAGCACTCCCATGTCAGCAGGAGAAGGAACTGGGACAGCGCTCTGATGTCAGGGCGCAACTGTGCAGGGAGTGCACTCTGATTTCAGGAGGAGGAGGTACTGGGACAGCGCTATGATTTCAGGAGGAGATGGTACTGGGACAGCACTCTGATGTCGGGAGGAGAATGTACTGGGACAGCACTCTGATTTCAGCAGAAGGGACTGGGACAGCGCTCTGATTTCAGGAGGATAAGGTACTTGGACAGCACTTTGATGTCAGGAGGAGACGGGACTGGGACAGCACTCTGATTTCAGGAGGAGACGGTAGTGTGACAGCACTCCGATGTCAGCTGGAGAAGGTACTGGGACAGCGCTCCAATGTCAGGAGGAGACGGTACTGGGACTGCACTCTGATTTCAGGAGGCGGAGGTACTGGGACAGCGCTATGATTTCAGAAGGAGATGGTACTGGGATAGCGCTCTGATTTCAGGAGGAGAAGGTACTGGGACTGCACTCTGATGTCGGGAGGAGAATGTACTGGGACAGCACTCTGATTTGAGGAGGAGAAGGTACTGGGACAGCACTCTGATTTCAGGAGGATACGGTACTGGGACAGCGCTCTGATTTCAGCAGGAGATGGTTATAGGACAGCACTCTGATTACAGCAGGATCAGGTACTTGGACAGTTCTTTGATGTCAGGAGGAGACGGGACTGGGACAGCACTCTGATTCCAGGATGAGACGGTAGTGTGACAGCACTCTGATTTGAGGAGGAGAAGGTACTGGGACAGCACTCTGATTTCAGGAGGAGACGGTACTGTAACAGAACTCTGATGTCAGCAGGAGAAGCTACTGGGACAGCGCTCTGATGTCAGGAGGAGACGGGACTGGGACACCACTCTGATTTCAGGAGGAGACGGTACTGGGACAGCACTCTGATTTCAGGAGGACACGGTATTGGGACAGCACTCTGATGTCAGGAGGAGCGGTACTGGGACAGCACTATGATTTCAGGAGAAGACGGTAGTGTGACAGCACTCCGATGTCAGGAGGAGACGGTACTGTGACAGCACTCGGATTTCAGGAGGATACGGTAATCGGACAGCACTCTGATTTCAGCAGGAGACGGTACTGGGACAGCACTCTGATGTCAGGAGGAGACGGAACTGGGACGGCACTCTGATTTCAGGAGGAGACGGTAGTGTGACAGCACTCTGATGTCAGGAGGAGACGGTACTGGGACTGCACTCTGATTTCAGGAGGAGGAGGTACTGCGACAGCGCTATGATTTCAGGACGAGACGGTACTGGGACAGCACACAGATTTCAGCAGGAGACGGTACTGGGACAGCACACTGATGTCCGGAGGAGCAGTACTGGGACAGTGCTATGATTTCAGGAGGAGACGGTAGTGTGACAGCACTCCCATGTCAGCAGGAGAAGGAACTGGGACAGCGCTCTGATGTCAGGGCGCAACTGTGCAGGGAGTGCACTCTGATTTCAGGAGGAGGAGGTACTGGGACAGCGCTATGATTTCAGGAGGAGATGGTACTGGGTCTGCACTCTGATGTCGGGAGGAGAATGTACTGGGACAGCACTCTGATTTCAGCAGAAGGGACTGGGACAGCGCTCTGATTTCAGGAGGATAAGGTACTTGGACAGCACTTTGATGTCAGGAGGAGACGGGACTTGGACAGCACTCTGATTTCAGGAGGAGACGGTAGTGTGACAGCACTCCGATGTCAGCTGGAGAAGGTACTGGGACAGCACTCCAATGTCAGGAGGAGACGGTACTGGGACTGCACTCTGATTTCAGGAGTAGGAAGTACTGGGACAGCGCTATGATTTCAGGAGGAGGTGGTAGTGGGATAGCGCTCTGATTTCAGGAGGAGAATGTACTGGGACAGCACTCTGATGTCGGGAGGAGAATGTACTGGGACAGTATTCTGATGTCAGGAGGAGACAGGACTGGGACAGCACCCTGATTTCAGGAGGAGACGGTTGTGTGACAGCGCTCCAATGTCAGCAGGAGAAGGTACTGGGACAGCGCTCTGATGTCAGGAGGAGACGGTACTGGGACTGCACTCTGATTTCAGGAGGAGGAGGTACTGGGACAGCACTCTGATGTCGGGAGGAGCGGTACTGGGACAGTGCTATGATTTCAGGAGGAGACGGTAGTGTGACAGCAATCTGATGTCAGGAGGAGACACTACAGTGACAGCACTCGGATTTCAGGAGGATACGGCAATCGGACAGCACTCTGATTTCAGCAGGATAATGTACTTGGACAGCACTTTGATGTCAGGAGGAGACGCGACTGGGACAGCACCCTGATTTCAGGAGGAGACGGTTGTGTGACAGCACTCCGATGTCAGCAGGAGAAGGTACTGGGACAGCGCTCTGATGTTAGGAGGATACGGTACTGGGACTGCACTCTGATTTCAGGAAGAGGTGGTACTGGGACAGTGCTATGATTTCAGGAGGAGACGGTACTGGGACAGCACTCCGATGTCAGCAGGACACGGTTATACGACAGCACTCTGATTTCAGCAGGATAAGGTACTTGGACAGCACTTTGATGTCAGGAGGAGACGGGACTGGGACAGAACACTGATTTCAGGAGGAGACGGTTGTGTGACAGCACTCCGATGTCAGCAGGAGAAGGTACTGGGACAGCGTTATGATGTCAGGAGGAGACAGTACTGGGACTGCATTCCGATTTCAGGAGGAGGAGGTACTGGGACTGCGCTATGATTTCAGCAGGATAAGATACTGGGACAGAACTCGGATTTCAGGAGGAGATGGTACTGGGACAGCGCTCTGATTTCAGAAGGAGACGGTACAGGGACTACACTCTGATGTCGGGAGGAGAATGTACTGGGACAGCACTCTGATTTCACCAGAAGGTACTGGGACAGCACTCTGATTTCAGGAGGAGACGGTGCTGGGACAGCACTCTGATTTCAGGAGGAGACGGTACTGGGACAGCGCTCTGATTTCAGCAGGAGACGGTAATAGGACAGCACTCTGATTTCAGCAGGATCAGGTACTTGTACAGCACTTTGATGTCAGCAGGAGAAGGTATTGGTACAGCGCTCTGATGTCAGGAGGAGACGGTACTGGGACTGCACTCTGATTTCAGGAGGAGGAGGTACTGGGACAGCGCTATGATTTCAGGAGGAGACGGTACTGGGACAGCGCTCTGATGTCAGGAGGAGACGGTACAGGTACTGCACTCTGATTTCAGGAGGAGGAGGTACTGGGACAGTGCTATCATTTGAGGAGGAGACCGTACTGGGACAGCGCTCTGATTTCAGGAGGAGACGGTACTGGGACTGCACTCTGATGTCGGGAGGAGAATGTACTGGGACAGCACTCTGATTTCAGCAGAAGGTACTGGGACAGCGCTCTGATTTCAGGAGGAGACGGTGCTGGGACAGCACTCTGAATTCAGGAGGAGGAGGTCTTGGGACAGCGCTATGATTTCAGGAGAAGACGGTACTGGGACAGCAATCTGATGTCAGGAGGAGACGGTACAGTGACAGCACTCGGATTTCAGGAGGATACGGTAATTGGACAGCACTCTGATTTCAGCAGGAGACGGTACTGGGACAGCACTCTGATTTCAGCAGGATAATGTACTTGGACAGCACTTTGATGTCAGGAGGAGACGGGACTGGGACAGCACCCTGATTTCAGGAGGAGTCAGTAGTGTGACAGCGCTCCAATGTCAGCAGGAGAAGGTACTGGGACAGCGCTCTGATGTCAGGAGGAGACGGTACTGGGACTGCACTCTGATTTCAGGAGGAGGTACTGGGACAGCACTCTGATGTCGGGAGGAGCGGTACTGGAACAGTGCTATGATTTCAGTAGGATACGGTACTGGGACAGCACTCTGATTTCAGCAGGAGGCGGTATTGGGACAGAGCTCTGATTTCAGCAGGATAAGATACTGGGACAGCACTCTGATTTCAGGAAGAGACGGTACTGGAACAGCGCACTGAATTCAGGAAGAGACGGTACTGGGACAGCACTCTGATTTCAGCAGGAGAAGGTACTGGGACAGCGCTCTGATGTCAGGAGGAGACGGTACTGGGAGTGCACTCTGATTTCAGGAGGAGGAGGTACTGGGACAGCACTCTGATGTCGGCAGGAGCGGTACTGGGACAGTGCTATGATTTCAGGAGGAGACGGTACTGGGACAGCACTCAGATTTCAGCAGGAGACGGTACTGGGACAGCACTCTGATGTCGGGAGGAGCGGTACTGGGACAGTGCTATGATTTCAGGAGGAGACGGTACTGGGACAGCCCTCTGATTTCAGCATGATACGGTACTGGGACAGAACTCGGATTTCAGGAGGAGATGTTACTGGGACAGCGCTCTGATTTCAGCAGGAGACGGTATTGGGACTGCACTCTGATGTCGGGAGGAGAATGTACTGGAACAGCACTCTGATTTCAGCAGAAGGTACTGGTACAGTGCTCTGATTTCAGGAGAATACGGTAATCGGACTGCACTCTGATTTCAGCAGGAGACGGTTATAGGACAGCACTCTGATTTCAGCAGGATAAGGTACTTGGACAGCACTGATGTCAGTGGGAGACGGGACTGGGACAGCACTATGATTTCAGCAGGGCACGGTACTGGAACAGCGCACTGATTTCAGCAGGAGACGGTACTGGGACAGTACTCAGATTTCAGCAGGATAAGGTACTTGGACAGCACGTTGATGTCAGGAGGAGAAGGTGCTGGGACAGAGCTCTGATTTCAGCAGGATAAGATACTGGGACAGCACTCTGATTTCAGCAGGAGACTGTACTGGGACAGAACTCGGATGTCAGGAGGGGAAGGTACTGTGACAATGCTCTGATTTCAGCAGGAGACGGTACTGCGACAGCGCTCGGATTTCAGGAGGATACGATAATCGGACAGCACTCTGATTTCAACAGGAGGAGCTACTGGGACAGCGCTATGATTTCAGGAGGAGATGGTACTGGGACAGCGCTCTGATTTCAGGAGGAGACGGTACTGGTAGAGCACTGTGATGTTGGGAGGAAAATGTACTGGGACAGCACTCAGATTTCAGCAGGAGGCGTTATTGGGACAGCACTCTGATGTCGGGAGGAGCGGTACTGGGACAGCACTCTGATTTCAGCAGGTGACGGTACTGGGACAGCACTCTGATGTCAGCAGGAGACAGTACTGGGACAGCGCTATGATTTCAGCAGAAGGGACTGGGACAGCGCTATGATTTCAGGAGGAGACGGTACTGGGACAGCACTCTGATTTTAGTAGGATACGGTACTGGGACAGCACTCTGATTTCAGCAGGAGAAGGTACTGGGACAGCGCCCTGATTTCAGTAGGATACGGTACTGGGACAGCACTCTGATTTCAGCAGGAGGCGGTATTGGGACAGAGCTCTGATTTCAGCAGGATAAGATACTGGGACAGCACTCTGATTTCAGGAAGAGACGGTACTGGAACAGCGCACTGAATTCAGGAAGAGACGGTACTGGGACAGCACTCGGATTTCAGCAGGAGACGGTGCTGGGACAGAGCTCTGATTTCAGCAGGAGACGGTACTGCGACAGCACTCTGATGTCAGGATGAGATGTACTCGACAGCGCTCTGATTTCGGGAGGAGATGGTACTGGACAGCACTCTGATTTCAGGAGGATACGGTACTGGGACAGCGCTCTGATTTCGGCAAGAGACGGTAATAGGACAGCACTCTGATTTCAGCAGGATCAGGTACTTGGACAGCACTCTGATTTCAGGAGGAGACAGGACTGGGACAGCACTCTGATTTCAGGAGTAGACGGTACTGTGACAGCACTCTGATTTGAGGAGGAGAAGGTACTGGGACAGAGCTCTGATTTCTGCAGGATAAGATACTGGGACAGCACTCTGATTTCAGGAGGTGACAGTACTGGGACTGAAATCTAATTTCAGTAGGGACGGCACTGGGACAGCGCTCTGATTTCAGCAGGGGACGGTACTGGGACAGCACTCTGATTTCAGGAGGAGATGATAATGGGACAGCACTGTGATTTCAGGAGACTGCACTGGGGCAGCACTCTGATTTCAGTAGGAGACGGTAGTGGGACAGTGCCCTGATTTCAGGAGGAGACGGTACTGTGACAGCATTCTGATTTGAGGAGGAGAAGGTACTGGGACAGAGCTCTGATTTCAGCAGGATAAGATACTGGGACAGCACTCTGATTTCAGCAGGAGAAGCTACTGGGACAGCGCTATGATTTCAGGAGGAGATGGTACTGGGACAGCGCTCTGATTTCAGGAGGAGACGGTACTGGTAGAGCACTGTGATGTTGGGAGGAGAATGTACTGGGACAGCACTCTGATTTCAGCAGAAGGTACTGGGACAGCGCTCTGATCTCAGGTGGAGACAGTACTGGGACAGCGCTCTGATTTCAGGAGGATACGGTACTGGGACAGCACTCTGATGTCAGGAGGAGACGGGACTCGGACAGCACTCTGATTTCAGGAGGAGGCGTACAGTTACAGCACTCTGATTTGAGGAGGAGAAGGTACTGGGACAGGGCTCTGGTTTCAGTAGGATAAGATACTGGGACAGCATTCTGATTTCAGCGGGAGACGGTACTGGGACAGAACTCGGATGTCAGGAGGAGAAGTTACTGTGACAACGCTCTGATTTCAGCAGGAAACGGTACTGCGACAGCGCTCTGATTTCAGCAGGAGACGGTACTGGTACAGCACTCGGATTTCAGGAGGATACGTTAATCGGACAGCACTCTGATTTCAGCATGAGACGGTACTGGGACAGCACTTTGATTTCAGCAGGATAAGGTACTTGGACAGCACTTTGATTTCAGCGGGATACGGTACTGGGACAGAACTCGGATTTCAGGAGGAGATGTTACTGGGACAGCGCTCTGATTTCAGGAGGAGACGGTACTGGGACTGCACTCTGATATCGGGAGGAGAATGTACTGGGACAGCACTCTAATTTCAGGAGAATACGGTAATCGGACTGCACTCTGATTTCAGCAGGAGACGGTTATAGGACAGCACTCTGATTTCAGCAGGATAAGGTACTTGGACAGCACTGATGTCAGGAGGAGACGGGACTGGGACAGCACTCTGATTTCAGCAGGGCACGGTACTGGAACAGCGCACTGATTTCAGCAGGAGACGGTACTGGGACAGTACTCAGATTTCAGCAGGATAAGGTACTTGGACAGCACGTTGATGTCAGGAGGCGAGGCTACTCTGACAACGCTCTGATGTCAGCAGGAGACAGTACTGGGACAGCGCTCTGATTTCTGCAGGTGAAGGTACTGGCACAGTGCTCTGATGTCAGCAGGAGACGGTACTGGGACAGCGCTCTGATTTCAGGAGGAGACGGTACTGGGACAGCACTCTGATGTCAGCAGGAGACAGTACTGGGACAGCACTATGATTTCAGCAGAAGGGACTGGGACAGCGCTATGATTTCAGGAGGAGACGGTACTGGGACAGCACTCTGATTTTAGTAGGATACGGTACTGGGACAGCACTCTGATTTCAGCAGGAGAAGGTACTGGGACAGCGCCCTGATTTCAGTAGGATACGGTACTGGGACAGCACTCTGATTTCAGCAGGAGGCGGTATTGGGACAGCACTCTGATTTCAGCTGGAGAATGTACTGGGACAGTGCTCTGATTTCAGGAGGAGACGGTACTGGGACAGAGCTCTGATTTCAGCAGGATAAGATACTGGGACAGCACTCTGATTTCAGGAAGAGGCGGTACTGGAACAGCGCACTGAATTCAGGAAGAGACGGTACTGGGACAGCACTCGGATTTCAGCAGGAGACGGTGCTGGGACAGAGCTCTGATTTCAGCAGGAGACGGTACTGCGACAGCACTCTGATGTCAGGATGAGATGTACTCGACAGCGCTCTGATTTCGGGAGGAGATGGTACTGGACAGCACTCTGATTTCAGGAGGATACGGTACTGGGACAGCGCTCTGATTTCGGCAAGAGACGGTAATAGGACAGCACTCTGATTTCAGCAGGATCAGGTACTTGGACAGCACTCTGATTTCAGGAGGAGACAGGACTGGGACAGCACTCTGATTTCAGGAGTAGACGGTACTGTGACAGCACTCTGATTTGAGGAGGAGAAGGTACTGGGACAGAGCTCTGATTTCTGCAGGATAAGATACTGGGACAGCACTCTGATTTCAGGAGGTGACAGTACTGGGACTGAAATCTAATTTCAGGAGGAGATGGTACTGGGACAGCGCTCTGATTTCAGCAGGAGAAGGTACTGGGCCAACACTCTGATTTCAGGAGGAGATGATAATGGGACAGCACTGTGATTTCAGGAGACTGCACTGGGACAGCACTCTGATTTCAGTAGGAGACGGTAGTGGGACAGTGCCCTGATTTCAGGAGGAGACGGTACTGTGACAGCATTCTGATTTGAGGAGGAGAAGGTACTGGGACAGAGCTCTGATTTCAGCAGGATAAGATACTGGGACAGCACTCTGATTTCAGCAGGAGAAGCTACTGGGACAGCGCTATGATTTCAGGAGGAGATGGTACTGGGACAGCGCTCTGATTTCAGGAGGAGACGGTACTGGTAGAGCACTGTGATGTTGGGAGGAGAATGTACTGGGACAGCACTCTGATTTCAGCAGAAGGTACTGGGACAGCGCTCTGATCTCAGGTGGAGACAGTACTGGGACAGCGCTCTGATTTCAGGAGGATACGGTACTGGGACAGCACTCTGATGTCAGGAGGAGACGGGACTCGGACAGCACTCTGATTTCAGGAGGAGGCGTACAGTTACAGCACTCTGATTTGAGGAGGAGAAGGTACTGGGACAGGGCTCTGGTTTCAGTAGGATAAGATACTGGGACAGCATTCTGATTTCAGCGGGAGACGGTACTGGGACAGAACTCGGATGTCAGGAGGAGAAGTTACTGTGACAACGCTCTGATTTCAGCAGGAAACGGTACTGCGACAGCGCTCTGATTTCAGCAGGAGACGGTACTGGTACAGCACTCGGATTTCAGGAGGATACGTTAATCGGACAGCACTCTGATTTCAGCATGAGACGGTACTGGGACAGCACTTTGATTTCAGCAGGATAAGGTACTTGGACAGCACTTTGATGTCAGGAGGAGACGGGACTGGGACAGCACTCTGATTTCAGGAGGAGACGGTTGTGTGACAGCACTCCGATGTCAGCAGGAGAAGGTACTGGGACAGCGCTATGATTTCAGGAGACGGTACTGGGAGAGCACTCAGATTACAGCAGGAGACGGTACTGGTAGAGCACTCTGATGTGGGGAGGAGCGGTACTGGGACAGCGCTATGATTTCAGGAGGAGACGGTACTGGGACAGCCCTTTGATTTCAGCGGGATACGGTACTGGGACAGAACTCGGATTTCAGGAGGAGATGTTACTGGGACAGCGCTCTGATTTCAGGAGGAGACGGTTCTGGGACTGCACTCTGATATCGTGAGGAGAATGTACTGGGACAGCACTCTGATTTCAGGAGAATACGGTAATCGGACTGCACTCTGATTTCAGCAGGAGACGGTTATAGGACAGCACTCTGATTTCAGCAGGATAAGGTACTTGGACAGCACTTATGTCAGGAGGAGACGGGACTGGGACAGCACTCTGATTTCAGCAGGGCACGGTACTGGAACAGCGCACTGATTTCAGCAGGAGACGGTACTGGGACAGTACTCAGATTTCAGCAGGATAAGGTACTTGGACAGCACGTTGATGTCAGGAGGCGAGGCTATGACAACGCTCTGATGTCAGCAGGAGACAGTACTGGGACAGCGCTCTGATTTCTGCAGGTGAAGGTACTGGCACAGTGCTCTGATGTCAGCAGGAGACGGTACTGGGACAGCGCTCTGATTTCAGGAGGAGACGGTACTGGGACAGCACTCTGGTGTCGGGAGGAGACGGTACTGGGACAGCGCTCTGATTTCTGCAGGTGAAGGTACTGGCACAGTGCTCTGATGTCAGTAGGAGACGGTACTGGGACAGCACTCTGATTTCAGGAGGAGGAGGTACTGGGACAGCACTCTGATTTCAGCAGGAGATGGTACTGGGACAGCACTCAGATTTCAGCAGGAGGCGTTATTGGGACAGCACTCTGATGTCGGGAGGTGCGGTACTGGGACAGCACTCTGATTTCAGCAGGTGACGGTACTGGGACAGCACTCTGATGTCAGCAGGAGACAGTACTGGGACAGCGCTATGATTTCAGCAGAAGGGACTGGGACAGCGCTATGATTTCAGGAGGAGACGGTACTGGGACAGCACTCTGATTTTAGTAGGATACGGTACTGGGACAGCACTCTGATTTCAGCAGGCGAAGGTACTGGGACAGCGCCCTGATTTCAGTAGGATACGGTACTGGGACAGCACTCTGATTTCAGCAGGAGGCGGTATTGGGACAGCACTCTGATTTCAGCTGGAGAATGTACTGGGACAGTGCTCTGATTTCAGGAGGAGACGGTACTGGGACAGAGCTCTGATTTCAGCAGGATAAGATACTGGGACAGCACTCTGATTTCAGGAAGAGACGGTACTGGAACAGCGCACTGAATTCAGGAAGAGACGGTACTGGGACAGCACTCGGATTTCAGCAGGAGACGGTGCTGGGACAGAGCTCTGATTTCAGCAGGAGACGGTACTGCGACAGCACTCTGATGTCAGGATGAGATGTACTCGACAGCGCTCTGATTTCGGGAGGAGATGGTACTGGACAGCACTCTGATTTCAGGAGGATACGGTACTGGGACAGCGCTCTGATTTCGGCAAGAGACGGTAATAGGACAGCACTCTGATTTCAGCAGGATCAGGTACTTGGACAGCACTCTGATTTCAGGAGGAGACAGGACTGGGACAGCACTCTGATTTCAGGAGTAGACGGTACTGTGACAGCACTCTGATTTGAGGAGGAGAAGGTACTGGGACAGAGCTCTGATTTCTGCAGGATAAGATACTGGGACAGCACTCTGATTTCAGGAGGTGACAGTACTGGGACTGAAATCTAATTTCAGTAGGGACGGCACTGGGACAGCGCTCTGATTTCAGCAGGGGACGGTACTGGGACAGCACTCTGATTTCAGCAGGAGAAGGTCCTGGGACAGCGCTCTGATTTCAGCAGGAGAAGGTACTGGGACAGCACTTTCATGTCAGGAGGAGACGGTACTGGGACAGCACTCTGATTTCAGGAGGAGACGGTACTTGGACAGAGCTCTGATGGCAGGCGGAGGCAGTCTGCCCTGTTTGACTCCAGGGATGTGCACTGCAGGTTCCACCTCAGGGGGGATGCAGCCGGCATTTTGAAAAAATGGTTGTGGCCTTTGAGCCTTTTTCCCACGATCGGGAATGCCACGACCAATCTCTCCGCGACCCTCCCGACACCCGCCCGCAACCCACTCACGGGTCATGACCCTGAGTTTGATAAATTCAGGACCAGGATTTTTACTCGCAATCTCCACTTAGCAAAGTCATAAATGACATCTTACATAAGGTGCCAAAGATAAACTATCCCTCCTCATTCTTCTCAACTGCAGCTTTTGATATGTTGGACTACATCAACCCCCTTTAACACCTCCACCATTGTCCACTTGGGCGGAAGTGCCCTATGTCTGGTTCCATTCTCATCTACTCAATTATCACCAGAGATTTTCCATTGATGTCCCTCAAGGATGTATCTTTGATCACCTTCTATTCGTCACCTACATGCTGCCTCTCAGCACCATCGTCAGAAAATACATCTGCTTCCACATGTACACTGACAACACCCAGCTCTACCTTACCATTACCTCTGTTGTCTACTTCGACTGTCTCTAAATTTCCTCCAACTAAATATTGGGAAGCTTGAAGCCATTGCCTTCGGTCCTCACCACAAACTCCATTTCCAGGTCATCAACCCGAGCTCTTTCTCTGTCAAGCTTCATGGCTTGGTAGCAAATGTTTAATAATGCTCCTCTGACAAATGTTGAATAATGCTCCTTGGCATGTTTATTGTGTTAAAGGTACTATGGGGGCGATTCTCTGAGACCTGCGCCGGACCTGAGAATCACCGCAGCCGCACCACGATGCCCTGACGCCAGTGCGCGATTCTCTGAGGTGCAGAGAAGCGACACCATTTGCGCCGGCGTTTGATGCGCCGCCAGCCGCGGGCCGCTGGAATCGGCGGGACACCAATTCTCCGGCCTGGATGGGCCGAGCGGCCACATGGATACGACAGAGTCCCACCAGCGCCGTACACCCCTGGTCGCTGCAGGCGGGAACTCTGCGCAAAGGGTCGGGGGTCGGCCTGTGGGGCGGGGAAAAGCAATCTTTCACCGCGGGGGGGGGGCTCCGATGGTGTCTGGCCCACGATCGGGGCCCGCCGATCTGCGGGCTGGCCTCTCCCCCCCACCCCGGGCCTACTTTCCTGCCCGGCCGGCCCTTGAACACAGACTCCATCTTGAGTCGGGGCCGGCGCGCTGAAGAAGTCCCCCGCGAATGCGCAGGTTGGCACGGCGCCCATTTGGCGCCAGGAAGGGAGGCTGGAGCAGCGTGAACCGCTCCAGCGCCGTGCTGGCCGCCTGTGGCCCCCCAAAGCTGTAGGAACAGGTGCACACTGAGGGCAGAAATTAATGTGGGCTCTAGGAGCCGGAAATGAGGAAGGGCAGGGGGGGGGGGGGGGGGGGGGGGGTGGGGGGCGCGGTGGTGGAACCTCATTCGGCAGAAGCTTAAACTTCAGCTTCCTTATGGCAGGTTGAGTTTTAGAGATTAAGTCGGCAGCATTTCAGTGGGGGGGTTAGGCCTGAAGGTGGGACATTCTGCCTCAGGCATATTGCTTTGCCATGCTTCATGTTTGTAGCTGAATTAAGGTATCTGAGAGACACTTGTATAGGCAACAATGTGGCAATGTGTTAGAGGTCAGGCTTTATTGGATGGTAACGTGGATGCCGTTATTTGCATTCTGAGGGTAATGCAAAATGGCTGCACATGCAGCATCTTCTGGCCTCCTGCCTTGCCATGCAGATTGGCTGAGGTTACTGATGAGTGCGTGAGTGCTGTGCCGCTCCCTTCCTTGACAATGTCGGCAAGGAGCAGGGGGGATGGCTCATGATAGTTTCATTGACTTACGTGCCAGTGCAAAGTGGGTATGCTGGGGAGACAGTCAACTCTTTTCATCCTGAATGAGAACAGTCCATTCTCCTTGGTCTTCTGTCTGTAGAGGTCATATCTAATAAGGTAGCTCCAAATAGAAGTTGGCAGAGATGGGCGCACAATCAGAGCAGACAAAGATTTGCAGACGAGGGAGAAAATGATAGTCCATAAGACCATAAGACATAGGAGCAGAATTAGGTCATTGTGTCCGCTCCGCCATTCAATCATGGCTGATATTTTTCTCATCCCCAGTCTCCTGCCTTCTCCCATTACCGTTCATCCTCATATTGATCAAAAACCTATCTATCTCTGTTTTAAAGACACTCAGTGATTTGGCCTCCACAGCCTTATGTGGCAAAGAGTTCCAATGATTCACCACCCTCTGGCTGAAGAAATTCTCCTCATCTCTGTTTTAAAGGACTTCAGTCTGAGATTGTGTCCTCTGCTTCTAGTTTTTCCTACCAGTGGAAACATCCTCTCCACGTCCACTCTATCCAGGCCACGATGTATCCTGTGAGTTTCAATAAGATCCCCCCTCATCCTACTAAACTCCAACGAGTACAGAACCACAGTCCTCAACCGTTCCTCATATGCCAAGCTCTTCGTTCCAGGGATCATTCTTGTGAACCTCCTCTGGACCCTTTCCAAGGCCAGCACATCTTTCCTTAGATACGGGACCCAAAACCGCTCACAATACTCCAAATGGGGCCTTATATAGCCTCAAAAGCACATGCCTGGTCTTGTATTCTAGCCTACTCGATATAAATGCTAACATTCCATTTGCCTTCCTAACTGCCGACTGAACCTGCACGTTAACCTTAAGAGAATCATGAACAAGGACTCCCTAGTCCCTTTGTGCTTCTGATTTCCTAAGCATCTTCCCATTTAGAAAATAATCTATGTCTCCATTTCTCCTTCCAAAGTACATAACCTCACACTTTTCCACATTGTATTCCATCTGCCACTTCTTTGCCCACTCTCCTAGCCTGTCCAAGTCCTTCTGCAGCCCACCTACTTCCTCAATACAACCTGCTCCTCTACAGATCTTTGTATCATCTGCAAACTTAGCAACAGTGCCTTCAGTTCCTTCCTCCAGATCATTAATGTATATTGTGAAAAGTTGTGGTCCCAGCACCGACCCCGAGGCACACCACTAGTCACAGGCTGCCATCAGGGGCTGGTTTAGCTCACAAGGCTAAATCGCTGGCCTTTACAGCAGACCAAGCAGGCCAGCAGCACGGTTCGATTCCCGTACCAGCCTCCCCGGATAGGCGCCGGAATGTGGCAACTAGGGGCTTTTCACAGTAACTTCATTGAAGCCTACTCGTGACAATAAGCGATTTTCATTTCATTTTCCTGAAAAAGACTCCTTTATCCCCACTCTCTGACAGTCAGCCAATCATCTATCCATGCCAGGATCCCTGAACACCATGGGCTCTTAACTTATTTAACAGTCTCCTATGCGGCACCTTGTCAAAGGCCTTCTGGAAATCTAAATAAATCACTTCTACTGGTTCTCCTTTGTCTAACTTCCTTGTTACTTCCTCAAAGAACTCTAACATATTTGTCAGTCATGACCTCTCCTTGCCAAAGCCTTGCTGACTCAGTCCTATTTTACCATGCACTTCCAAGTACTCCGCGATCTTATCTTTAATAATGGACTCTAAAATCTTACCAATGACCGAAGTCAGGTTAACCGGCCTATAATTTCCCGTCTTCTGCCTCCCTCCCTTCTTAAACAGGGAGGCCAGACCAGGTAAGGACAGCAGGTTTCCTTCCCAAACGGACATTAGTGAACCAGATGGGTTATTGAGTAAAATATATTTTTTTAGAAAACCCTGACTCATCATTGCCGGGATTCTCTAATCCCGCGTCAAGTCGGAGAATCGCCGGGGAGCGTGAGAATTGCGCCACGTCGCTCTGACCCCGGGCCGCCGATTCTCCAGCGACCGGAGAATCGACATCAATCGCGCCCGCGAGTCGCCACCGCGTCAGTTGGGGGGCGTTGAAAGCGGCACCTCTGGTGATTCTCCACACTCGACGGGCCGAGTGCCCGCCGAATCCCACCACCGTGGGTTACGTATGGTCCGACCCGGGGCGACATCGTAGTTCTGGCTGCGGGGGCTGTCCTGGTGGGGGGGCATTGGGGATCCGACTCCGGGGGGGGGGGGGTTCCCCACAATTGCCAGGCCCATGATCGGGGCCTACCGATTGGCGGGCAGGCTAATTCCGGGGGGGGGGCCTATGGCCTCATGCCACCTGTTTTATGACTGCTTAAAGCTAGAATGTACCAGGTGAGGATGTCCATTTGGATCTGAGGTGAGCAGTTGTCTCTGTTAAACTTTGCTGCACAGCAGGGGGAGCAAGAGAACATTCATGGACCTGGATGGTCGGTCGCAGCAAGGCTGAGGGGGAGAGGGAAGGGGGGAACACAGGTGTTGTGGGTGGGGCCAAGGCATGATAGTGCAAGGGTCATGGATCATGTATTAGGACCTGGTGGGATTGGGGCATTAAACTGCGCAGCAAGAAGGCTGTGGTGTATTGGACGGACTGTGGGAGTCGGGGGTGAGCCTTGAGGGATGGAGCATCTACAACAGATATACCTTCCTCTGAGGCACAAACACCAAAAGGGAAAGGTAAATTAACCGTAGTTAACAAAAAAATGTTAAAGATTGCATTAAATCAAAGGAAGTGGCTCAGAAAGATGCCAGAAAAAGTGGTAAACCTGAGTACAACTTAGAATCCAACAGAGGAGGACCAAGAAACTGATTACAAAAGGGAAAAGAGATGATGAATGTAAAATAGTGAGGAGCGTAAAGGTGAGCTGTAAAAGGTTCTTTAAGTACGGGTAAAGGAAACTCCTACCTCGAACAAATGTAAGCCCATTACATGTGGGACAGGAGAATTTGTAGCGGAGAAGAGGAAATGGCAGAGAGAGAGTAAACAGTTACTTTGGGCGTGATTCTCTGGCCTGCCCGCAGCAAGTTTTTCGATGGCGGGAGGCGGCCTTCGGCCAGTGGTGGGATCTTCTGCTTCCGCCATTGAATCCACCCTACGCTCAGAAGGCCTTTTAAATGTCCCACACAGGTCAGTTAATAAAATTAGAGCGCAAGGGACTGAGGGAAATACACTAATGTGCGTTGAGAATTGGCAAGCAGACAGAAAGCAGAGAGCACAAATAAACAGATCGCTCGTAGGATGGCAGGTTGTTACGACTGGGATGCTGGAAAGATCAGTGCTCAGGCCACAGCTGTTCACAATCCATATAATGGATATGGGAACCGATTGTCATTTTTCCAAGTTTGCTGATGACACCAAACTGGGTGGGAATGTAAGGTGTGAGGATGATCCAAGGAGGCTTCAAGAGGATTTGGTCAGGCTACGTAAATGGGCTAGAACATGGCAGATGGAATGTAATGTGAATAATTGTGAAGTGATTCACTTTGGCGGGAAAACAACAGAAAGGCAGAATATTTCTTAAATGGTGAGGGATTGGGAAGTGTGGGTGTCCAAAGAAATCTGGGTGCCCTTGTTCATCAATCACCAAAGGTTGGCCTGCAGCTGCAGCAAGCAATTAGGAAAGCAAATGGCTTGTTGGGGGATTTGAGTATAGGAGTAAAGATGTTTTGCTGTAATTGTATAGCATCGTGGTGAGACCACACTCAGAGTACTGTGTACAGTTTTGATCTCCTTATCTAAGGAGGGATATACTTGCGGTTTGAGGCAGTAAATGGAGGTTCACGAGATTAATCCCCGAGGTGGTGGGATTGTTTTATAAGGAGCGACTGAGGACACTGTGTCAGTATTCCCTAGCATTTTGAAGAATCAGGGATGGTCTCATTAAAACTTACAAAATTCTTACAGGGCGTGATAGGATGGATGTAGCCGAGATACTTCCCCTGGCTAGCGAGGGTAGATCCAGGGGACATAATCTCAGGATAAAGGAGCAATTGTCTAGACTATAGGGCAGGATCCATTCTGTACAATGTTGGGTTGTTGGTGTCTAAGAATGGGAGCTGTATCACACATTGAAGGTCCACATTCAGAGAGATATGTCCAAGCTCGATGGAAGGCAAGCCAATGGTGTATGAGGATGAGGCAAAGGCTACTGAGGTCAGGTCAAGGATAATCGAGGGAGGTTTCAGGATCATAGGAGGAAGATCAAGTGTGAGTATGTTAGGGTCAAGCGTGAGAGGTGAAAGGTCAAGAGTGATGCTGGGAGGTTTGAGGGTGATTGAGGGGAGGAACAGGAAGACACTGGGAGTGCAAAGGATGATGGGTGGAAGCTTGAGAGTGACATATGGAGGTTTGAGGATGATGGCTGACAATGGCATGGTCACCCTGGGCAAGGGAACGGGAGCACTTAATTAAGCAGGAAGCAAAATGTCAGCTCCCTGAAGGCGAAATTAAAGTAGGGAGTTAAGTTGATGGTGGATTGAAGGCAGATCAAACTTACAAAGAGCACGCAACAGCAACCCCTTTTTAATACACTAACATGTCATTAATCCGCATTATAAGAGAACTTTGCCAGAATTAAGTGTACCTTTAGAATTAAGTAATTAGCAAATGAGAAGCACGTACCTTCAGATTCACAACTGCTTATATGTGGCGTGCAGCAGTAGTCCTCCTGGTGCATTTGGACTGAGCGGAATCTGATTTCTCTTGTATGTGATGTGTGGATGGTAGGGCAGTGGGGGTACTGTGTGTTGGGGTGGTGTCTGACCGTGTGTCTGAGTGTATATAGATGGGTGTGTAAATGTGTGATATGTGTTTGTATGCGTGTGTGTGTGTTTGGCGTATTTGTATGTTGGTGTGTATGTCTGTATGTGTGTCGATGCATAATGTGTAGCTGCGGGTGCAGGCGTGTGTGTGTTTGTGTGCTTGAGATTGTGTCTGTGAGTATGGGTGAATGTATGCGTATGTATGGTGTGGATATGTATCTGTGGGTATGTGTGTCTGTGGTGTGTAGCTGTGTGTATGGGTGTGTGTATTTGTGTGAGAGTGTGTGCTGTGTGGGTGCATGTGTGTTTGTGTGTGTGTACATGTGAGTGTCTATGTGAACAAAGAACGAAGAACAAAGTAAAGTATAGCACAGGAACAGGCCCTTCGGCCCGCCAAGCCTGTGCCGACCATCCTGCCCATCTAAACAAAAATCTTCTACACTTCAGAGAATCATAGAATTTACAGTACAGAAGAAGGCCATTTGGCCCATCGAGTCTGCACCGGCTCCTGGAAAGAGCACCCCACCCAGGCCCACATTTCCACCCTATCCTCATAACCCAGTAACCCCACCCAACACTAAGGGCAATTTTGGACACTAAGGGCAATTTAGCATGGCCAATCCACCTAACCTACACATCTTTGGACTGTGGGAGGAAACCAGAGAGCCCGGAGGAAACCCACGCAGACACGGGAAGAACGTGCAGACTCCGCACAGACAGTGACCCAAAATGGGCATTGAACCTGGGACCCTGGAGCTGTGAAGTAATTGTGCTAACCACTATGCGACCGTGCTGCCCTTTATGCTACCGTCCAAATCCCTCTATTCCCATCCTATTCATGTATTTGTCAAGATGCCCCTTAAACGTCACTATCGTCCCTGCTTCCACCACCTCCTCCAGCAGCGAGTTCCAGGCACCCACTATCCTCTGTGTAAAACACCTGCCTCGTATATTTCCTCTAAACCTTGCCCCTCGCACCTTAACCTATGCCCCTAGTAATTGATCCCTCTATCCCCTCTACCCTGGGAAAAAGTCTCTGAATATCCACCCTGTCTATGCCCCTCATAATTTTGTAGACCCCTATCAGGCCGCCCCTAAACCTCTGTCATTCCAGTGAGAACAAACCGAGTTTATTCAACTTCTTCTCATAGCTAATGCCCTCCATACCAGGCAACATCCTGGTAAATCACTTCTGCACCCTCTCTAAAGCCTCCACATCCTTCTGGTAGTGTGGTGACCAGAATTGAACACTATACTCCAAGTGTGGCCTAACGAAGGTTCTACACAACTGTAAAATCACTTGCCAATTTTTATACTCAATGCCCCGGCCAAAGAAAGCAAACATGCCGTATGCATTGTTGACTACCTTCTCCACCTGTGTTGGCCCTTTCAGTGACCTGTGGACCTGTACACCTAGATCTCTCTGACTGTCAATACTCTTGAGGGTTCTACCATTCACTGTATATTCCCTACCTGTATTAGACCTTTCAAAATGCATTACCTCATATTTGTCCGGATTAAACTCCATCTGCCATCTCACTGCCCAAGTCTCCAGACGATCTAAATCCTGCTGTATCCTCTGACAGTCCTCATCGCTATCCGCAATTCCACCAACCTTTGTGTCATCCACAAACTTACTAATCAGACCAGTTACATTTTCCTCCAAATCATTTATATATACTACGAACAGTAAAAGACCTAGCACTGATCCCTGCGAACAACCACTAGTCACAGCCCTCCAATCAGAAAAGCACCCTTCCATTGATATTCTCTGCCTTCTAAATCTAGCCAGTTCTGTATTCATCTTGCCAGCTCACCTCTGATCCCGTGTGACTTCACCTTTTGTACCAGTCTGCTATGGGTACTAATCCAAGCTCTAAGTCCATCTGCCTTACCTGTTATACTTCTTGCATTAAAACATATGCACTTCAGGCCACCAATCCTGCTGTTTTCAGCAACATCTTCCTGTCAGCTCTTCCTCAGAGACATACTGGCCCTATTCCCTAGTTCTCCCTCAATCTTTTCACCTTCTGACCTATTGCTCCAGTACCCCCTCCCCCCCCCCCCCCCCCCCCCCACCCCCCGGCCATACTAGTTAAAACCCACCCATGTGACACTACCAAACCTCGTGGCCAGGTAGAAGCAACCCGTCCTTTTTATATAGGTCGCACCTGCCCCGGAAGAGCTCCCAGTGGTCCAGATAACTAAAACCCTCCCTCCTACACCAGCTGTTTAGCCACGTGTTTAGCTGCTCTATCTTCCTATTTCTAGCCTCACTAGCATATGGCACAGGGAGTAATCCCGAGATTACAACCCTAGAGTTCCTGTCTTTTAACTTTCTGCCCAGCTCCCTGAACTCCTGCTGCAGGACCTCATCCCCCTTCCTGCCTATGCCTATGTCATTAGTACCAATATATACCACGACCTCCGCCTGTTTGCCCTCCCCCTTCAGAATGCCCGCTACCCGTTCTGAGACATCCTGGACCCTGGCACCAGGGAGGCAACATACCATCCTGGAGTCTCTTTCACGTCCACAGGAGCACCTATCTGTGCCCCTGACTACAGAGTCCCCTATGACCATTACTCTCCTGCGCTTTGACCCTCCCTGCTGAACAGAGCCAGCCGTGGTGCCACTGCTCTGGCTGCTGCTGTTTTCCCCCGCTAGGCTATTCCCCCTGACAGTATCCAAAGGGGTATACCTGTTCGAGAGGGCGACAACCACAGGGGATTCCTGCACTGACTACCTGCCCCTTCTCGTGGTCACCCATCTCTCTGCCTGCATCTTGGGTGTGACCTTGGGTGTGTGTGTATGTTTGAGTGTGTGTGGTGTGCCTGTATGGGGGTGTCTGTGTGTGTGGGGTACATGTATGGCCGTGTGAGTATGTCTGTGTGTTGGGGCAAGCGTGTGGGTGTGCATGTGTATGTGGGTGTATTTGTATGTGTGTCTGCATTGCCATGTGCAGGTATGTTTGAGTATGTGTGGTGTTTGTATTGTGTATGTCTTTATGGTGTGGGTGTATGTGTGGGCAGGTGTGTCTGTGTGGTGTGTGTGTTTCAGTGTTGTGTGTATGTGTCTGCATGATGTGTGTGGGTTTATGTGTGCCTGTGTTATATGTATCAGTGTGTTGTGTGTGTCTGTCTGCGGTGTGTGCCTGTGTGTGTAATGTGTGTGCATGCAGTGTGACTGTGTGTTTATGTGTACAAGCTCTGTGTTTACAAACTGCATTTCAGCACATCTCATTAAGAAATCAAGTGTAACACAAACAACTGGCTGTCGCAGAACTCCTCTGGTCCAGAGATCTTCAATCCTTCAGTTCAAAGACTGTGGGAACCAGGCGCCTCTACAGCAACTGCACTAAATTCCTGTCCACACCCTTCCCGTTTGTAATGTCCTGTCCTTGGGGTTATTACGTCCTGTCATGTTATTGATTGTGCCCTCGCTCTCTGGCTGCACTAGAATTCTCTCCAGAGAGTGTAAAATTGCACCTTGTAATTTACATTCTGGTTTGTCAGTTGATTATTCACTTAATATCCAGATTTTGTGAATCTTGAGATTTTGCTAATGGTATAACATAATTTACAAGTTAAGAGACATCAAGGGGAAGCTTTCCCAAAAGCACAGGACTAAATGTTGATCATCACTTTTTTTTTTAACAAACAATTTTATTGAGGTATTTTAGGTATATAGAAAAAGTGACATTGTACAGTACAAAAAAAAAGTCAAGCCACAAATTACAAATTAAACATAGTGCAACCACGGCTCTGTTCATGCACGGACCTGCCTCAATATCCACCTACTCTACTCTAACCTTGCCACCCCCCCTCCCCCTCCCCCTGCTGCCGCTTACTCCTCTGCGAAGAAGTCAATAAATGGCTGCCACCTTCGGGCGAACCCTAATAGTGAACCTCTCAAGGCAAACTTGGCTTTCTCTAGGCCAAGAAAGCTCGCCATGTCCGATAGCCATACCTCAGCCCTCGGGGGCTTTGAGTCCCTCCATGCTAACAGTATTCGTCGCCGGGCTACCAGGGAAGCAAAGGCCAGAACGTCGGCCTCTCTCTCTTCCTGGACTCCCGGGTTCTCCGAAACCCCAAAGATTGCCACCTCCGGGCTCATTACCACCCCAGTTTTCAATACCCGGGACATGACATCTGCAAATCCCTGCCAATACCCCCTGAGTTTAGGGTATGACCAGAACATGTGTACATGGTCAGCCGGCCCTCCGGCACATCTAGCAAACTTGTCCTCCAGCCCAAAGAATCTGCTCATCTGGGCCCCGTCATGTGGGCCCGGTGCACAACCTTAAACTGGATCAGGCTGAGCCTGGCGCATGTTGCGGTCGTGTTTACTCTGCTCAGGGCTTCTGCCCAAATACCATCCTCCAGCTCTCTCCCCCCCCCCCCCCCCCCCCCCCCCACCCCCCTCCGAGCTCCTCCTCCCACTTAAGCTTCAGGTCCTTGGTCTGTGTATCCTCAGCTCCCATTAGTTCCTTGCAGACGTCTGAGACTCTACCCTCTCCCACCTCTCCCCTAGAAACTACCCTGTCCTGCCTCCCCTTCGGCGGGAGACGTGGGAAGGACGGCGCCAGTCTGCGTACAAAATCCCTCACCTGCAAGTATCTAAAGTCGTTCCCTCTCGCCAGCCCAAACCTCTCCTCCAGCGCCCACATGCTCGGAATGCTCCCTTCCAGGAACAGATCCCCCATCCTCACAATCCCCGCCCTCCTCCACAGTTGATGTCCCCTGTCCATGTTCCCCGGGGCAAATCGGTGGTTGCCGCAGATTGGGGTCCACACCGATGCTCTTACCTCCCCTACATGTCTCCTCCACTGGCCCCAGATCCGAAGAGCCACCAGCACTATCAGGCTGGTGGAGTACCATGCTGGCGGGAGCAGCAGAGACGCCATGGCCAGGGCTGCTAAGCTAGTGCCCCTGCACGAAGCAGCCTCCATCCGCTCCCAAACCGACCCCGCACCCACCATCCATTTCCTTATCATCTCTATGTTGGCCGCCCAGTAATAGTTGCTGAGGTTCGGCAACGCCAGCCCCCCTTCTTCTCTGCTCATTTCAAGCATCACCCTTTTCACCCGCGGGGACTTTCCTGCCCATACAAATCCCAGGATAATTTTATTCAGCCTCTTAAAGAAGGACCACGGGATAAAGATGGGGAGACACTGAAAAACAAACAAGAACCGCGGGAGAATCATCATCTTAACAGTCTGCACCCTCCCCGTCAATGACAGCGGGAGCGCATCCCACCTCCGGACTTCCTCCCTCACTCGTTCCACCAGTCGGGACAGGTTGAGCTTATGCAACTTGCCCCAGTCCCGTGCCACTTGAAACCCCAAATATCAGAAACTCTCCCCCACTAGCCTGAACGGCAACCTCTTCAGCCTACTCTCCTGCCCCCTCGCCTGAATTACAAACAACTCGCTCTTCGCCATGTTCAGTTTGTATCCGGAGAACTGGCCAAATTCCCTCAGTGTTGCCATAATACCGTCCATCCCCACCATTGGGTCTGATACATATAACAGCAGATCGTCTGCGTTTAACGAGACTCTATGTTCCACTCCCCCACGGACCAGCCCTTTCCAGCCCCTAGAAACTCTCAGTGCAATTGCCAGCGGCTCTATGGCCAGCGCAAACAGCAGTGGGGAGACAGGGCAGTTCTGTCTTGTCCCACGGTGCAGTCTAAAGTAGTCCGATGTCATCCTGTTCATCCTTACACTCGCCTCTGGGGCCTGATACAACAGCCTAACCCAGTCGATGAAACCCGCCCCGAACCCAAACCGTCCTAGTACCTCCCACAGATAATCCCACTCGACCCAGTCAAAAGCTTTTTCAGCATCCGTGGCTACCACTATCTCTACCTCCCTACTCTCCAGGGGCATCATAATCATGTTGAGCAGCCTTCTTATGTTGGCCACCAGCTGCCTCCCCTTTACAAACCCGGTTTGGTCCTTCACAATTACATCCGGTACACAGTCCTCAATTCTGGTCACCAAAATCTTGGCCAGTAACTTGGCTACGTTGATCAAGGAGATCGGCCTGTATGACCCATAGGCCTCCGGGTCCTTATCCCGTTTCAGAATGAGTGAGATGGTGGCCTGCGACATCTTCTGGGGTAAACTCCCTCTGTCTCTTGCCTCGTTAAAGACCCTGACCAGCACCGGCCCCACTATCCCGGTAAAATTTTTGTAAAACTCCACCGGATACCCATCCGGCCCCAGGGCTTTACCCAACTGCATGACCTTCAGGCCCCCCAATACCTCTTCGATCCTGACCCCAGTCCGTCCACCAACCCCCTCCCCACTCTTGGGAAGGTCAGTCCGTCCAGGAATTGCCTCATCCCCCCCAGTCCCCCGGGTGGTTCCAAAGTGTACAGCTTCCTATAAAAGTCCCTAAAGATCTTGTTCAGCTCTACCGGGTCACCCACTAGATTACCCTCCCCATCCACTACCCTCCCTATTTCCCTAGCCGCTTCCCTCTTCCTTAGTTGTTCCGCAAGCATTCTACTGGCCTCCCCATGTTCATAAATCGCGCCTTTTACCTTTCTAAGCTGCTCTACAGCCTTGCCTGTAGTCAGCCCCCCAAATTCGGCCTGCAGCCTCTGTCGTTTCCTGAGTAACTCTGGCCTCGGGGATTCCGTGTAACTCCTGTCCGTCCGTAGAATTTCTTTAATCAGTCGGTCCGTCTCTGCCCTATCTGTCCTGCCCCTGTACGCCCGGATTGAAAACAGCTCTCCTCTCACCACTGCCTTCAGTGCCTCCCAGAGCACCGCTGCCGACACTTCTCCAGTATCGTTCACCTGCAGGTAATTCTGCATGCATTTCCTCAGCCTCTTACACACCGCCTCGTCCGCGAGTAGCCCAACTTCTCGCCTTCATGGTGTGTGCTGAAAGCTGTCCTTACAAAACTGCAGGTCTACCCAGTGCGGAGCATGGTCCGATATGGCAATTGCCGAATATTCTGTCCCCACCATTCCGGCCAGCAGGTCCCTACTCACCACAAAGTAGTCAATCGGGAATACACCTTGTGGACGTGGGAGTAATACGAGAACTCCCTCGCCGTCGGCCGGTTAAATCTCCATGGATCTGCTCTCCCCGTTTGCTCCATGAACCCTCTCAGTTCCTTTGCCATCGCTGGCAACCTGCCCGTTCTTGAGCATGACCGGTCCAGACTCGGGTCCAGGACTGTATTAAAGTCCCCGCCCATGATCAGCTTACGCGAGTCCAAGTCGGGGATCTTCCCCAGCATCCTCCTAATAAAATCCACATCGTCCCAATTAGGGGCATACACACTGACCAGGACTACTGTCACCCCTTCGAGCTTACCTCACACCATAATGAACCGGCCACCCCATCCACGACTGTGCCCTCCGCCTCAAATTGTACCCTTTTATTAATCATGATCGCAACCCCCCTCGTCTTAGAATCAAGCCCCGAATGAAAGACCCAGCCCTTCCTTAACCTAACCTGGTCTGCCACTTTCAGGTGCATCTCCAGCAGCATGACTATGTCTGCTTTCAGAACCCGCAGAAGCGCAAACACACGCGCCCTCTTCACTGGCCCGTTTAACCCTCTAACATTCCAAGTGATCAGCCTGGTTGGGGGGCACTTCGCCCTCCCCCTTTGCCGATCAGCCATCCCCTTTCCTTGGCCAGCCCCCCAGCCATCTGTCACGCTTCCTCTGGCCCGCCTCCTGGCCGGCTCCACCCATGACCTCCTCACTGTTACCATGCCCAGTTTCCATCCCCGTCAGCAGAACGACTCCCCCCCCCCTCCCCCCCCCTCCCCCCCCCTCCCCCCCCCCCCCCCCCCCCCACCCACACCATCCTATCACCTAACCCCTGCTCTAATCTAACTATATGGACACCCCCCACCTCGGCTCCCGTTGACTAGCTGCACTCAGCTAGCCTGGGGCTCCCAGCCTCGGCACCAGCCCGTCTCCCACCCATTGGTCCCAGTCACCCCTCCCCCCCGACTCCTCCACACCACTTCCCCAGATCAGCCCTACTTAAGAAAACACTCTATACAAGTCATAAACAATCCCCACAATAGCACAATTCAAGTTAAACAAGAAAAAAAAGAGATAAGAAATAACAGGCACTCTTCAGTTCTACCCATACAGATACAGAAAAAGATTGCACAAAGTTCCCCTGAAGCATCCATTTTAACTCAACCCTTTTAACTGTTTTCTTTATTAGTTCCCCCCCCAGCCAAACTCCAACTAATCAAAGAGCCCAAACAGGACACATTCAGGTAAACCACGCAAAAAGCACGCAAAAATAAGAAAA
The DNA here is from genome assembly GCF_902713615.1 of Scyliorhinus canicula. Classification (NCBI taxonomy): domain Eukaryota; kingdom Metazoa; phylum Chordata; class Chondrichthyes; order Carcharhiniformes; family Scyliorhinidae; genus Scyliorhinus; species Scyliorhinus canicula. The sequence continues at coordinate 100,658,978 of NC_052151.1, forward strand.
ACAAAGATACATCCCAAAACGGGAGAGATACCACATATACTTAAAATTTCTAACATGAGTCCAGATGCCCTCAGCTCAGGGCCAGCCTTTGCTTCTTAACGAAGTCAATCGCCTCTTCGAGTTCCTCGAAATAGTGTTGCTGACCCTTATACGTAACCCACAGTCGCGCCGGAAAAAACAGCCCGAATTCCACCTTGTTTTTATACAGTATCTCCTTCACCAGCCTGTAGCCTCCCGTCCTCCTGGCCACCTCAGCGCTCAAATCTTGGTACACACACGTAGGGTGGTATTGTCCCAAATACAGCTTTGTGTGCTCTTTGCCCATTGCAGCACCCGTTGCTTGTCCAGGTACCTGTGAAAGCGTACCACCATCGCTCATGGGGGACCCCCTCGTCGCGGCTGCCTTACCTGCACTCTGTGTGCCCTGTCCACCACCAGCGGGTGCGGGAACACCTCATTCCCCAGCAACTTCTGAAACATACCCTCCACATACGCGGCAGCGTCCAGCCCCTCTGCCCCCTCTGGGAGGCCCACGATTCTCACGTTCTGCCGGCGAGATCTGTTGTCCAGGACCTCCAGCCTTTCCAGAAGCACTTTTTGCTGGTCCCTCAACCCCCGAATCTCCACGTCCGCCACCATTTGAAAGTCAGCCTGCTCCTCCACTGACTTCTCCAACTGCTGGAACTTCTCGGCCTGATCATCCAGCCTTTTTCCCATCCAATCAATCGACTTCTGAAGCGGCTCCAAGTTGTCACGCTTCAAAGCCAAATAGTCTGCAGCAGCTGCTCCATTGTGGGCTGGGCTGTCGGCTCCTTGCTGTGAACACCAGCCATGCTGGTCTCTCTCACAGCCTCCACTGTGCCCTTACTCAACCAGTTCTTCTGCTGTTTACGCTCCCTCTGGCTTCTTAGGTCCATACAATTCTGTATGGGTCCTGTGCCTGAGTACTATTGCTTTCCAGTTCCGCGCTCAAAAGCGCTAAAAAGTCAGGGGAAAAGGTCCAAAAGTCCGACCGAATGTGCGACCTACTCCCTCACAGCCGCCATCGGAAGCCTGTTGATCATCACTTTCTTACTGTGCTGAGGTATGGACATGGTGAAGGGTGGGAGGTGAACAACTGTTCAGGTATTGAACTGGTAAAGGAATGCTCATTCCTCAATGGCAGCTAAAGAGATCAATGTTTTTGAACCAATTTCTGCGGTGCTGAAGTAAACTTTGATTTGAGTTGAGATTTTAAAATGTATGCATGAGAGTGTAATAGGATCTACAAACAGATTGAAAGCCCTGGGGTGGCCCTGTTTTAATTGTATCAATAAAAATCTCCCTCACCTTCTTGCTTTATTTATTTCTAAAATGAGAACAACATTTTATATGTAACTCTCACCATCAGCAAGAAAATGTCAGGGTGGGAGGATGGAATGAAAATGGCGGGACTTATTCTCATCCCATCAGCTGCCGACTGAACTGTTGAATTGCAAGTCGCAAGGATAGTCGTCGGCCCAGGCTGGAGGGCTACTTTGCAGGCTGCTTCAGATTATGTCACAGGGTTATTCAAGGCTGCTATTTCAAACCAAGGCCTTAGCAGTGGAACAGAGGTGGCTTTACTGCTGGATCAAGACTTCCAAGCCAGGATTGAAGATATCCAAAATGGGGCATTTAAAAAACATTACATTTCATTGTGAGCCATTTCCGTGAATCTCCAGAAACAGTCTCCTGCGAGAAGGGTTTATACCAGGAAAATCCATCCGGCGCCCCTGCCCTTCTTCTTCACCACTATTTCAATCCAGCGGGTTGTGGAAGGAACAGCCTGCGGTGCTCCTGAGTAGGAGTAATGGAGAGAAATCGAGGTCAGGGCAGTGAGGCAGAAAATAGATCACCCTGGTCATTTTTTCCCTCAGCCTTCATCACTAACACATGGTGGGATTGTGGAAGAGAAATTAGCACATCATAGTTGATTTACAGTGCAGCATGATGGTAGACTGAGCTTTAGCATCAAGAGCATGTAAAACACAAATATGCTCATACACACATTCAGATCTACTTACAGAAGATGGCTTGGCAGCACAACAGACTGGTAGATATAATATTGTTCAACAGAATGGCATGACATGGTTATCTGCCAGTCACTGCACCCACACTTGATTAGCTTTATTTTTCATTCATGGCATCAAGCAGAAGATGAGTAGAGAAAGAGATAATGGGGAAAAGAGTTATTTTTAAAAGTAAATTTGGAGTACCCAATTGATTTTTCCACGTAAGGGGCAATTTAGTGCGGCCAGTCCACCTATTCTGCATATCTTTGGGTTGTGGGGGTGAAACCCACGCTAACACAGGGAGAATGTGCAAAATGCATACGGACAGTACCCAGAGGCGGGATTGAACCTGGGACCTCGGTGCCGTGAGGCAGCAGTGCCAACCACTCTGCCACCGTGCTGCCTAAAACAGAGTTATTATTCTTGGAAAACTAGAAAAGTCCCCACGTCAGTGATTATTTCAACTCTAACTACAGAAGAGCATGCACCAGCGTAACATTCTTCCACTGCCTATGCTTGCCTCACTAAATCAAATTTCCAAGTTAGGAACAGTTTATTGCTGTAAATCCTGTCCACCAATAACTGGATTGAGAGCGTCCAACTTCAGTTAACATAGGACTCTTTCGGCCTGTATGATCAATTAGACTCAATTAGACTAATTGGTAATGGGTTGAAGGGTTATGGAGAACAGGCGTTAAGGCCAGGATGAGATCAGCCATGATCGAATGGTGGAGCAAACACGATGGGCCAAATGGCCTCATTCTGTACCTATATCTTATGAACCTATAAACCTAGGAACCAGAGGTTAATGGCAAATGTGTAGTCTATAACCTAAATGTTCCACTGAGTACCATCCATAGTATGACAAGCACATGATTCACACAAAGAACGTGCAGTTAAAACAATTTATAATGTCCTTTATCACTGCATAGTATGGGAAGAAATGCCTGTTACAGAGCAGAGGTTCGTCCTTTCCACGGCCAGTCAGGAAATCACAGAATCAGCAACTTGGCACAATTACCTTAATGCCATTTTTCTCATGGGTTCCACTAGATTCTTGCTGCAGTTATGCTGGGAATCTGGCAGAATCCCTGAGGAAATTCAGGACTATTTCTGTTAATGGGAAACAAACCAGAACAGAGATTGTATTCGCCAAGGGCTCATGTGCAAACACTTCTCAATTAAGTCAGTCTCTTTAAGTGAAAAGCTGTGTGGATGGTGTTTTGAACTGGTGATGATGGTATTACACATACTGCAGGCAAGAACACATCAAGCGCAAGAACACATCAGTTATATCATCAGCTGTGAGAGCAATGTATCAATGTCATCTGAGCCTCAAGATGTGTTCATTCCTGGAAACATCATCCAAGCTGTGTTATTCTAATTACCTGGTGGGGCTCATGGGGGAAGTTAATTCTACTTTGCCAGATTTGTTTATTTTTTTATTGGCAGTAGATGGAATGGCAGCGAGCAATGGGTGATAAATGATTGTGATCTAATCATAAGACTTGAGAACTCAAGTGTTATTGTACCTTCTGACATACAGCGATACTGGGATTTATTGCCATGCACATTACAGGAACCTGGTGTATATTATAGGGTTTTATCAATCTGACTGACTGTTCCACCAGGTAGCAGCATGGTATTAAACAAAGGAGCCGTCAAAGCTTCTGTGCACACGTGGCAGTTAATAATTTATTGCATCAGCCAGTTTAATTATACTTGCATTTATGAAGCCTCAGTAGAGTTGCCAGATAAGAAACCAGAGAACATTCTTTACAAACTTTGAAGTTTAGTCTTTTGAGAGATACACCGGAGTAAAGTCTGGAATACAGTGTACTGGGAGCGCTGAGACATTGAGGACTGGATTTTCTCTCCAGAGGTGGGAAACAGGTGTCAAGATTATTTCCCGGTCCCGAACCTGTTCCCATGGGAAAGTCACACGAGGATATTCACTGCGGCACCCTCTTAATTAGCATAGAACCAAGGTACTCTGTCCAAGTGGTGACAGGCAGGCTCTCACAAGCCAGAAAGCCTATCAAATGCCTTCTAGCATGAGAGGAGCAGGATCCAACAATAGTTGTTGAATAACTTCCAACACGGAGGAGCCCTCTCACACTGTTTTTAAATGTTTAACTGAAAACAGGTTCAGCAGCCAGACACCACTCTGTGTTTGTCTGTGTGTGTGTGTGTGTGTGTGTGTGAGGGGAGATGCAGTGCCGATAACCATCCTGCTATTCAGGCCGCACTTGAGTCACTTTCTGCTGGCGAGCGGGGGCACCATTTTGTGTGGCTGCCCCGTTCTTTCTGCCCCACCTTTCAGCACACCCACTCTACCCCTGGTATTCGATTTACCCCTGCCCCCCAATCTGTGGAGGCCCCCGGGAACACCCCTCCCCCTCCCCTCCACAAATGTGGACCAGGCATAACAGTGCCTTGGAGGGGGGGGGTTCCCAAAGGCCATCAGAAGGCCCCAGACGATCGAGCTCTGGGCAGGGTGGTACCTTGCACTCTCACCTGGGCACCTTGGCATTGCCAGCCTGACAGGGGAATTTTGAGGGTGCCAGGCTGGCAATGCTAAGGTGCCCAGGAGCCAGGTTGGCACTGCCAAGGATCAAGCCTGGGGCTGTCCTGCTCTTATAAGATGGAGTGAGGAGGACCCCAAGGTAAGTTGGGGTGTTAGCAGGGTCTAGAGACTGTGGTGGGGGAACAGAGCTTGGGGAGATTGGGGTAACATTTTAAAATGACGCCTCAATCTCTTCCTGCACTGATGAGCAGCTCATCATTGCATGAAATTACGGTAAGTGGCGGGGCATTTCTCGCCGAGGCCAAAACAAAAGGGTCCCATTTGATAGCAGAGCCATTCTCGGTGCTGCTGGCATAGAGAAAGGCCCAGCTAATCACGCCCAAAACGGGATTCTGTTTTTTTCCTGTTAAATTGCTGTGGTAATCAGCACTGTTGTATATATTAGGAGAGGTATGGTATGGCCCTGTACTACAGGTACGGGGGTAGTCCCTGCCTGCTGGCTCTGCCCAGTAGGCGGAGTATAAATATGTGTGCTCCCCGTACAGCAGCCATTTCGCCAGCTGCTGTAGGAGGCCACACATCTTAGTGTAATAAAGCCTCAGTTGTATTCAACTCTCGTCTTTTCAGAAGATGGACCTCTGCATCAAACCGGATCGTCTGCAGCTGGATCCACAATCAAGCAACCCCAAAAAGGACTTTGAACATTGGCTAGCTTGTTTCGAAGCTTACATCAGGTCTGCACCAGACCCAATTCCGGAAACTCAGAAGATCCAGATCCTCTACTCGCGGCTGAGCTGTAACGTTTCTCCGCTTATCCAGGACGCGCCGACCTACGATGAAGCCATGGCGCTACTGAATGAGAACTACGCCCAGCAGACGAACACGTTCTTCGCCAGACACATACTCTCTACTGGGAGTCAGCTCCCTGGTGAGTCCGTAGAAGATTTCTGGCATGCTTTAATTCCCCTGGTTAGAGACTGTGGGCGCGATTCTCCGCCCCCCACGCCGGGTGGGAGAATAGCGGGAGGGCCTCCCGACATTTTTCATGCCCGCCCGCTATTCTCCCCCCCCCCCCCCCACGCCCGACCCACGCCACGAATCGGCGCTCACCATTTTTTACGGCGAGCGGCGATTCTCCGATGCCGATGGGCCGAGTGGCCGGGCCTTTGCGCCCGTTTCAACACGGCAGCAAACACACCTGCTTGCTGCCGTTGTGAAACGGGCGGCAGATGCCCGTTTGGGGCATCTGGGGGCCCGATTGGCACGGTAGTAACGGACGCACTCTTTTCCCTACGCCGCCCCGCAAGATCAAGCCGCCACGTCTTGCGGGGCGGCTGAGGGAAAAGACGGAAACTGCGCATGTGCGGGTTGGCGTTGTCCAACCTGCGCATGCGCGGCTGACGTCATCGGCCACGTCAGACGGCGTGACGCTTGGCGTGCGGCCTTGACGACCGCCGTCAAGGCCGCGCCGCCGTGACGCACGGGGCCGCGCTCCTAGACCCGCCCGGGGGGGGGAGAAGAATCGGCCCCAGAAGTGGGCGTGAAGCCTGCCGTGGGTCACGGCCTGTCCCACGTCAGCCTTTACGATTCTCCGCGTTTGCGGAGAATCTCGCCCTGTGACTGTCAGGCCGTCACAGCCACGGAATATTCGAACCTCCTCATGTGGGACGCTTTCATCACAGGGATAGGGTCAGACCACATCCGCCAGCGACTTTTAGAGGGGGCCACGCTCGAACTCGCGGAAACCAAAAAGCTGGCGCTATCGATGACAATCGCCTCGCACAATATCCAGGCCAACACCCCCGGCCGCGCGGCCCACTCCTGCTACACATCGTGGACTCCGCAGAAGGCTGCCCCACTGGGGACCCCACTCAGCCAATCCTATGCCTGTGCCACCCGCCAGCCGGCCAACCCCGGGAGTCCCAGATGTTACTTCTGTGGGCAGCCAAAACACCCCCGCCAACGCTGCCCTGCCTGCAGCGCCCTTTGCAAGGCCTGTGGCAAGAAGGGGCACTTCGCCGCAGTGTGCCAGGCTCGCTCAGTCGCAGCTATCGTCCCGACCCCCCCCCCCCCCCCCCCGCGTATGGACAGTGGCCACCGCCATCTTCCCCTCCTCGGACCACGCGTGGCCAGTGGGCGGCGCCATTTTCCCCTCCTCGGACAACGTGCGGCCCATGGGCGCCGCCATCTTTTTCAACCCCCGCCACGTGCGGCCCTTGGGCACCGCCATCTTTTCCACCTCAGGATCTTCAGGCGGCGCCATCTTGTCTCCCCCACGGCACATGGGCACCACCATCGTACCAGGACCCGTTCCCCCCGCAACCCATCGTCCGACACCAACGACGACCAGCCGTGACTCCCCTCGGTCACGATTGACCTGTCTCGCCCGCACAATCTAGCCACCGCCTTGACAAGCGTGAAGATCGATGGACACGAGATCTCCTGTCTGCTGGACTCCGGGAGCACCGAAAGCTTCATCCATCCCGATACGGTAAGGCGCTGCGCCCTTGTGGTACACCCTGCTAATCCGAGAATCTCCCTTGCCTCCGGGTCCCACTCCGTGGCGATCCGGGGGTACTGTATGGCCACGCTCACAATCCAGGGCATAGAATTCAGCTGCTTCTGCCTCTACGTCCTCCCCAACCTCTGCAATGCCCTGCTACTTGACCTGGACTTCCAGTGTAACCTCCAGAGCCTAACATTGAAATTCGGCGGGCCCCTACCACCCATTACTGTGTGCGGCCTCGCGACCCTGAAGGTCAACCCACCTTCCCTATTCGCAAACCTAACCCTGGATTGCAAACCGGTCACCACCAGGAGCAAACGGTACAGCACCCAGGACAGGACCTTCATCAGCTCCGAGGTCCAGTGGCTGCTACGGGAAGGCATTATCGAGGCCAGCAACAGCCCCTGGAGAGCCCAGGTGGTAGTGGTGAAAACTGGGGAGAAACACCGAATGGTCATTGACTACAGTCAGACCATCAATCGGTACACGCAGCTCGACGCGTACCCCCTCCCACCCATATCTGATATGGGCAATCAGATTGCACAGAACCGGGTCTTCTCAACTGTAGACCTAAAATCCGCCTACCACCAGCTCCCCATCCATAAGGCGGACCGCCGATACACTGCCTTCGAGGCAGATGGCCACCTCTACCACTTTCTTAGGGTTCCCTTCGGCGTCACCAACGGGTCTTCCAAAGGGAGCTGAACTGAATGGTCGACCGAATGGGCTGCGGGCCACTTTCCCGTACCTAGACAATGTCACCATCTGCGGCCACAATCAGCAGGACCATAATGCCAACCTTGCCAAATTTCTCCACATCGCCTCTCTCCTAAACCTCAGCTATAACAAGGAGAAGTGCGTATTCAGCACGAACTGCTCAGCCATCCTCGGCTATGTGGTCCAGAACAGAGTTCTGGGGCCCGACACCGACTGCATGCATCCCCTCATGGAACTCCCCCTTCCCCACTGCCCCAAGGCCCTCAAATGCTGCCTGGGTTTCTTTTCTTACTACGCCCAGTGGGTCCCAAACTATGCGGACAAGGCCCGCCCACTCATCCAGTCCACTCTTTTCCCCCTGACGGCCGAGGCTTAACAGGTCTTCAACCGTATTAAGGCCGACATCGCCAAGGCCACAATGCACGCAGTCGACGAGACGTTACCCTTTCAAGTGGAGAGCGGCGCATCAGAAGTTGCTCTAGCCACCACCCTTAACCAGGTAGGCAGGCCCGTGGCATTCTTTTCACGAACCCTTCATGCCTCTGAAATCGACACTCCTCCGTCGAAAAAGAGGCCCAGGCCATCGTTGAAGCTGTGTGGCATTGGAGGCATTACTTGGCCGGCAGCAGATTCACTCTCCTCACTGACCAACGGTCGGTCGCCTTCATGTTTAACAACACGCAGCGGGGCAAAATCAAAAACGATAAAATCGTGCGGTGGAGGATCGAGCTCTCCACCTACAACTACAAGATTTTGTATAGCCCCAGTAAGCTCAACGAGCCCCCCCCCCCCCCCCCCCCCCCCCCAATGTCCTATCCCGAGGTACATGTGCCAGCGTACGGGTGGACCAACTCCAGACTCTGCACGTCAACCTTTGTCACCCGGGAGTCACACGGTTGTACCATTTCATCAAGGCCCACAATCTGCCCTACGCCATCGAGGAAGTCAGGGCAATCACCAGAGACTGCCAGGTCTGTGCGGAGTGTAAACCGCCCTTCTACCAGCCGTGCCACGCGCGCCTGGTGAAGGCCTTCCGCCCCTTTGAATGCCTCAGCATGAATTTCAAAGGGCCCCTCCCCTCCACCGACCGTAACACATATTTCCTCAGTGTGGTCGATGAGTACTCCAGATTCCCCTTTGCCATCCCATGCCCTGACATGACATCTGCCACCGTCATCAAAGCCCTCAACACCATCTTTGCTCTGATCAGCTTCTCCACCTCCATCCACAGTGACAGGGGATCCTCATTCACGAGCGATGAGCTGCGTCAGTTCCTGTTCAGCAGGGGTATCACCTCCAGCAGGATGACCAGCTATAACCCCCAGGGAAACGGGCAGGTGGAGAGGGAGAACGGGACTGTCTGGAGGGCCGTCCAGCTGGCCCTACGGTCCAGAAATCTCCCGGCCTCCCACTGTCAGGAGGTTCTCCCCAATGCTCTGCACTCCATTCGGTCGCTCCGATGCACTGCGACTAACGACACACCCCATGAACATCTCTTTGCCTTCCCCAGGAAGTCCACAGCCGGGGTGTTGCTCCTGACTTGGCTCGCAGCTCCAGGACCCGTACTCCTCCATAAGCATGTATGACTCCACAAGGAGGACCCGTTGGTTGAAAGGGTGCAGTTACTCCACGCTAACCCCCAGTATGCCTACGTAGCGTACCCCAATGGCCGCCTGGATACTGTCTCCCTCAGGGACCTGGCACCAGCAGGTTCCCACACACACACCCCTTCGGCCTAGCGCCACCCTCCCCTCCCCCGGCACACCCAGCAGCAACCCCCCCCCCCGGGACCATCAATCCTCCCCCTGCCCACGCCCGAGGATGAGGAGGGTTTTGGCACGATCCCAGAGTCACTGAGGACCAGACCGACACAGGAATTGCCGCCACTACTGCGTCGCTCCCAAAGTCAGATCAAGACCCCGGACCGGCTAAACCTGTAATTGGTTCGGGACTGTTAAAGCACCTTGTACCTCTGTATATTAAAACTTGTTCTGTATATAGTTCTCCGCTACCCCTGCCAGACTCAATTTTAACAGGGGGTGAATGTAGTAATCACCACTGTTGTATATATTAGGAGGTGTGGTAAGGCCCTTTGGTTAGGCTGGGATTGTAAGAACAGAGAAGGCCGAGGGGGACAGTGTTCACGAAAGAAAGGGACTTTATGGAAGTTGATTCTTGGTTCGGGTGTGTGGGCAGTCTGGATCATGTTAACATCGAAAGGGAGCACAGTGGGAGTATTGGTTTCCTTATTTAAGAGCAATTTAAATCTATTGGAAGCAGCTCAGAGAAGGTTCACTAGATTAATACCTGGAATGTGGTGGGTTGTCTTATGGTGAACGGTTGGACAGGTTAATCTTGTATCCACCGGAGTTTAGAAGAGTAAGAAACAACTTGATTGAAACATATAAGAACCTGAGGAGTCTTGACAGGGTGGATATGGGTAGGATGTTTCCTCTTGTGGGAGAATCGAGAACTAGGGTGTCACTATTTGAAAATAAGGGGTTGCCCATTTAAGACAGAGGTGAGAATTTTTTTCTCTGAGAGTGTTGTGAGTCTTTGGATGTCTTTTCCTGAAAAGGTGGAGGAAGCGGATTCTTTGACCATTGTATATGCAGAAGTAGTTAGATTCTTGAAGGGCAAGGAGGTGAAAGGTGGGAATGTGGAGTTGAGTTTACATTCAGATCAGCCATGACCTTATTGAATGGCAAACCAGGCCTGGGGGTCTGAGTGGCTTATTCCTGTCCTAGTTCCTTGTTCGTATGTTTGTATAATGGCAGGGCAGCACGGTGGCGCAGTGGTTAGCAGTGTTGCCTACAGTGCTGAGGACCCGGGTTTGAATCCTGGCCTTGGGTCACTGTCCATGTGGAGCTTGCACATTCTCCCCCTGTCTGCGTGGGTTTCACCCCACAACCCAAAGATGTGCAGGATAGGTGGATTGGCCACGCTAAATTGCCCCTTAATTGGAAAAAAGAATTGGGTACTCTAAAAAAAATTTTAAAGTTTGTATAATGGATTGTCTTCAAAATAACTTTTGCCTAATTCTAGTCATCGATAGCTACTTGCCATATGAATAACTGGAAAGTATCACAAAGTAATAGAAAATTTTGACCTGCAAATTTGAGTAGGTTTGTATACAAAAGGCAGGTTAAAACACCAAAACTGTCAACATGTTGAGATGCCTGTAAGAACTGCTCAACTTTAACCCAAGCACATTATTCATCAGACAGGAAACCCCCTTGGGGTGGGTTGCTTGGACGTGTAAATTTGCTAATTGGTCAATTAACTGTAGTGTAAAAAAATTAATTTAGAGTACCCGATTATTTTTTTCCAATTGAGGGGTAATGTAGCGTGGCCAATCGACCTACCCTGCACATTTTTTGGGTTGTGGGGGTGAGACACAGAGAGAATGTGCAAACTCCACACGGACAGTGGCCCAGCCCACGGTTGAGCCCGGGTCCTCAGCACCGTGAGGCAGCTGTGCTAACGACTGCATCACTGTGATGCCCTATTAACTGCAGTTTTAACTTTAACTCTGTGTGCTTGTGCTTCCCAGGTTTCCTGGAACTCACCAGGTACAACAGGAGAGGAAAACAGGAATTGGTACGGCATCCTTGCCCAATTGAAAAACCTTTGCTCGTGGAACGTGTTCTGAGTTGTGCCTTCACTGCTTTGGAGTTCCTTGCCAGTACGTTTGTGGTAATTTCAGCTATCTTGGAGTTGTTTTTCATTTGCTCTGCACTCCCCAGCTGTCAACCTCCACAGCAGCATGGGAATGATTTATGCAGCTGTAACTTGGACCTCAGATGAGGAATAAGTTCCAACTCACAGTAGGTGATATACCCAGCACATGGTATACGGGCTGTATGAAGCTTTTTGGACATGACTGAGCAGCTGTGTCACAGGGAGCTCAGTGTTTCCAGTCAGGTAGTTGCTGACATTTGCAGTCTCTCAGAAGGACACCTCATTCCAAGTGGACAAGGTCTTAAGTTCTTCGCCTCCACCTTCATCTATTTTGTCGAATCTCACGATCTGCTGCCCAGAAGAACATATCGCAGATGATGAAAGTTAACGTTTGACAGGGCCGGCACTTTACACGCACTTTACTACCGTAGACTTTGCTACTCTGGCTGGACTCCCATATGTCTAGAGAGTCACAGATTGCACAAATAAGACAATTGGATAACCATCAATATTCATCAACTGAAAGGAATTCCATTCCATCAACGTCCAACTGGTATAAAGCTATCATTATGCATGAATGTGGAAGTAGCCTGGAAGCTGCCATGCTATGTTCATTCTGACCTAGTCACATAGAAACATTGAAAATGGGCAGCACGGTGGCGCAGTGGTTAGCACTGCTGCATCACGGCACCATGTTCGATCCCGGCTCTGGGTCACTCTCCATGTGGAGTTTGCACATTCTCCCCGTGTTTGCGTGGGTTTTGCCCCCGCAACCCAAAGATGTGCAGGGTAGGTGGATTGGCCACGCTAAATTTGCACTTTATTGGAAAAAATGCATTGGGGACTCTAAAATTTAAGAAAAAAAAGGTATGTTGAAGCTTTTTCATTTATTTTTTGTTATTTCTTTTAAACAATTAATCCCATTGTTGTTGGTTGATTTAAAGTGTAATTTTTAATTTTTTTAATGATTTAAGATGATTATTATTCAATATTTATATGTGAACATAGGTTTTGTTATTTATTTTAAATCTATAAAATTACTGTATAAATGGGCAATATATTAACTAACTTTATGTGTGGCGCACTCAAAAATATTTGGATGTTTTAATTTAGAATATGGCAACTCAATTCATGAAGAATAGAAGTCAGAACTTCAGTGACAATGAGTTGGATACAGGATGTGTATATACATAAATAGATAAACTAATTGCTGAATCCTAAAATTCTCGTTTCAGATTGTAAAAGTTAAGAAAGGGGATAATGGTTGTTCTGCCTACTCGGTTTTTGAGATATCAAATACAGTTTTGATAATACACAATGATGTCTGTTTGCTAACTTTGCTTATGCTATAAGTGAGCCCATCCAATGTAAATAAGACTCTTGGCTAACTTTCTGAAGTGTCATAAAAAGCTGTTACCCTGGAGATGGTTCTGACTTGGTCATAAGAGTCATAATGGAAAAAGTCCCCGAGGGAACAAATTTTCAGCTGTGTCTGTGCTTGAAATTTCTATTTCTTTCTGCAGGTAAAACAGGCCCATGATGCCCAGAAGCGTTCACTGACTGGAAGGTGGCTGTCATACCATCCCCTTTTCTCAGGCATGCTCCTTTTTAATTGTTCTGTGTAGCTGGCCACCGTCTTGATTTGAGACATCTGAGACTGGATTCTCCATTCCTGAGACTAAGGGCTGGATTCTCCGATTCTGAGGCTGTGTCCGGAGGAAGTGTCCAGTTTTACAATTAAAAAGTCGGCAGCGCCCCCGCACCGTGCTCCGCCTGGTGTGTGTGTGGGGGGGGGGGGGGGCTAGAAGCCACATAAAGCCCCCGGCTTTACCTGCGATACAGATCAAAAATTGCCACACGCGGACCCGGCCTGACAGATACCCGTGTAACCCCCCTTGCTACTCCGGGACCACCCCCAACAGCACCCCACGAGCAGCGGAATCCCCCCCCCCCCTCCTACTGTGGCGGCGCTGGACACAGTCCACAGCCGCCAAGCGAGGTCCCCGAAAACTGTGAGGACGCGATCAACGCCATCGGGAAATCAACCCATCAGGGGCAGAGCATTGAGGGAGGGCCTCAGGTGATGCCCTGAGGACGTCCCAACGGTGTGCGGCGTACTCAGCGATTACGCCGTTTTTGAGGGGGCAGAGCATCCGAAAAACGGGGCTGCCCCCAATTTCGGCGTAAAAATATATTCCCCAGCCAATCACCGAACGTGTAATCGGAGAGTGCTGTCCATAGTGGTGATGCCGAGGCAGGATTTGTGGACTTACAGACAGCAAAACTGTTGCTGCACCTGGACCAATCCAGTGACTGTTGAGGGGCTAGCACTGGCGCCATGTGGAACCCAATCATTTCTAGCGAGAAACGGTGCGGGATTCGACGGATTTGTCATTGACACTCAGGTTAAATCCAACACGTTTCTCATTGGAATCAACTGTGTTCCACGTGGCACCAGTGCTAGCCCCTTAACAGTTAGTGACTTGGCCCAGGTGCGGCACCAGTTTTGCTGCTGTGAAAGTCCATGAATCCTGGCCGACTTCAACACTTAGTTTCAGGAACGGGGAATCCAACCGATAATTCCTGAAACTTCTATAGCCATATGCGAATAAACAAAAACATAAATGAGTTAAATTTTTATCAAATATAGCTATTGCCCACTAAATAGATTTGCATGCATAAGGAAGACTTTGTTTGTGTGAATGGAGTCTTATTTTTAATAAAAATATCAAACTGAAAGAACTCTAGAAATGTTCTCTGCTGTTTATATACTAAAGTAATCAAAGCTTGATTTTACTGATTGAATAAAATAAATATATGTTAGCTTTTCCTAGAGCTTTACAAGGTGCATTTTAGTTGCCATTTTAAAGAAATTAATTAATTAATTAATGGCATCGCGTTTTGGTTTCAAATGGATTAAATCAGGTCTAACCCTAATAACTGCCTCGTATGGGTGGATTTATTGCTGTGAGGAACTTTATTACCATCACCATTTAATCCCATTCAAACTGGTTATTTTTACTTTCGGCCCTGTCACAGAATGCTGGACATGAAACACTTTGGGGCATTAGAGTGATTGTTTTGAAGCTGAGAGACTTTGCCATGTTTTTGCATAATGGAGGGCACAGTGACACGATCGCAAGGTAATCATGTCACATACGTATAACAGACTGGATTTATTGCTTTACCTTAACTTTACAGGAATTGAATAAAAATTGACTTTAAAAAAATGCCAAGCAGCATTTTATTTTGATCAGATGTCGGCCTCAGTGGAAAGGAACAGCCAGCATTTGTTGATCATCCCTGAGTGCCCTTGAACTGAGTGGCTTGCTGGGACATATCAGAGGGCAGCGAAGAGTCAACCACATTGCTGTGGATCTGCATCACAGGGAGGGATACAGACGTCCTTCCCTAAGGGGCATCAGTGAACCAGAAGGGCTGTTTTATGACAATCGATGATTGCTTCGTGGTTACCATTACTGACAGCAGCTTTCAATTCTAGAATTTTGAAAAATTAATTAATTGAATTTAAATTCCACGGAGGAATTTGACGCCAGCGCGCCCCTTCCCGACCGGGAACCGATTCTGGTCCCCGGTTGGGGCTAGCAGCCCGACGCCGTAGGCTCCGGCATGACGGGCTTAACGAATATCGTTAAGCCCGCTTGCCGGAGTTAGCGCCGGCTGACGCGTCATATGATGTAAGCCGCGCATGCGCGGATTGGAAGACTCCAACCCGCGCATGCGCGGATGACGTCATCGCGTATTTGCGCGAAACCCGCGCATGCGTGGGCCGGGTTGCCCCTCAGCCGCCCCGCGAATGGATACTGCGGGGCGGCGGAAGGAGAAAGAGTGCGCGGGCATCGGGCCCGCTGCCCGTGATCGGTGCCCACCGATCGCGGGCCCATGGCACCCTTGGCATGGCCGTGGTACTGCCGTGCCAATCGGTGCCATGGTTATGAAAAGCGAGTTTGTGACGCCATTTTTACGAATGGCCAGACCAGGTGTGTTTGCCGTTCGTAAAAACGGCGTAAAGGGCTGGGACTTCGGCCCATCGAACAGCTGTGAATCGCTGGCGGCCGTAAAAAAACGGCGGCAGCGATTCGGGTCGGGAGTTGGGCGGGGGTGGGGGAGAATAGCGGGAGGGCGGGAAAAATGTCGGGAAGGCCCTCCCGCTATTCTCCGACCCGTCGTGGGGGTCAGAGAATTTCGCCCCCAATGTTTTTGGGTCCTTCGAACTTGTTTTACTGTAGGTTATTTCAGCTCTCATTCCTTAGATCATTCCTTTTTTTATAAATTTAGAGTACCCAATTCATTTTTTCCAACAAAGGAGCAATTTAGCGTGGCCAATCCACCTACCCTGCACATCTTTGGGTTGTGGGGGGGACCCCATGCAAACATAGGGAGAATGTGCAAACTCCACACAGACAGTGACCCAGAGCCAGGATCGAACCTGGGACCTCAGCGCCATGAGGCGGCAGGGCTAACCCACCGTGCCAGCGTGCTGCCTCTTTAGCTTACTCCTTGTTTCATCCTCCCTTCAACAGTCAGAAACGTTTCCAGTAAAGTGCACCAGGAATACGAACAACAAGCCGTCTGTTCTGTGCTTTTAGTTACTCGGCCTAATTGTCTCAATTGAATCTTAAAAAAAACAGAACATCATATCAAACCCTGTTTTAGGATAAAGTGCCAAGCACCTTTATTTTGCAAAAGACAAGCACATAAATAACAATCATATATATTTACGGGAGATCAAGTGCCTAAAATAATTGCAACTCTTTAATCTGATGCTTTGTAAATAACTTTTAAATAATGGTGTCTAATTTCCATGAAATCCATTTCTTTAAATGTTTCCCTTTTTAGCAGTTTCCAAACGATCAGTTCTTTTCCAACTGAGATTTCAAACAAAAAAAGCTGCGACCGTTTTTTAAAAAGCGGCTGCACTGCGCATGCATGCTCAATCATCGGCGCAATCTGGCACACATGCGCAGTGCAGCCGCATGTTTTTTACATATTTGAGGCCATTTTGAAGGCCGCTTGCAGCTGGCGTTATTAACAGTCGGCTGCTGTGGCTGTTGCGCACAGATTTGCGCGACAGACGGCTCCGTGACCCTCCCAACACCCGCCCATGACCCACCCGCAGGTCGCGCCCCCGAGTCTGACAATGCCTTGCTGAGGGGGTCACATTGGAGTCCCTGTTTCTCAGAGACCCAAGGCAAGTATGGCTCACTCCTGCCCAGCTCTCCCCAGTGCTCATTACCCATATGACCATATCAAATCTTCTCTTCCCTGTGACACCTGAATGCCGCAGGACTGCCTGCTCATTGTTTGCTTGTATCAGGTTGATGGGCAGCCACACCACTGCCATTTCCATTTCTTGTAATATCCCTCGGCGGTGGGAAGATATTGAGCTTCCCTCTCCCTGCCGTCTGCCTTTATTTTACCAGTCTTTCCAAATCACAGCCAATCTCAAGAGTAAGTAGAGATGGGGCTGATGTCAGAATCAGAACTCTAATGTCTTTTTGAAGTTTATGTAAAATAAATATTTTGCAACTATTTAGAGTTTTTTGAAACCTCCATTCCCATTACAGTTAATGTACCATTGAAGTCATAAAAATGTAGTATCCCTGCAGAGCAGAAGGAGGCCATTCGGCCCATCTGGTCTGCAACAACCGTCTGAAAGAGCACCCTACGTAGGCCCACATCCCTTCCCAATCTCCGTAACCCCACCTAACCTGCACATCTTTGGACTGTGGGAGGAAACCCACGCATACGCGTGGAGGAAGTGCAAACTCCACACCCAAGGCCGGATCTCTGGTGCTGGTGGCAGTCGTGCTAACCACTGTCATTGTTGAAATGCAAGAAATGTAGCAGCCAAGCTTAGAAAGTTTCCATGAACAGCAATGTGATGAAGACTGGACAATCCGTTTATTTAATGATGGTGTTTGAGAGATGAACACTGGTCAGGATATGGAGTAAGCTTCCCTGCTCTTCTTCAAAATATTGCCGTTGGAATTTTTACATCCATCTGAGAGTTGCAAGTGGCCTTGGTTTAACTGCATATCTGAGTGACAGCATCTCCGAAAGTGCAGCACCCCTTCAATACGACATTGGAGTAGTGGCCTGGATTTGTGTTCAAGCCTTGGGGTGAGACTAAAAGGAGAAATTCAAGAAGAAAACTCAAATTAAAAATGCCTAATTCGACTTCCGGTGGCAGCGATGTACGAGTGAGCCGCACATTCGGTGGGCTCTCACTCCGGCGGGGCTGAACAGCTGATTCCCCGCGATAACGGGACCACGGGGACGGCAAAAAGGCTGCCGGGAACAGAAGAGGAGAGCGAGCTGCAGCAAATGGAAGTGTGGGAGGCCAGCAGGTGAGGAAGAAAGAGAGAGAGAGAGACGGAGGCAAGGAGGAAGCTGACCTGAAGGGTAAGATGGCGGACCAACGGACCTTCCTTCCTCCAGGACAAAGGGAAAAAAAAGTTTGGAGTTGCTGAGGAGGGACAGCTTGGACCCACTTCAGATGCCCAGGAGGTAAAATTCAAGGAGCTGGGCGAAGGAAAGCGGCAGCGAAGGCGCTGAGGAGCGGGCTGCGGCACATGGAACAGTGGGATTCCAGAAGGCAGAAGAAGAAGGAGTAAAAGGGACAGAGACAAGGATCTGAAGAAAATTACCTGGGACCTAAGATGGCGGACACACGGACCCCGGACTCAGCAATCCAGCTGGCGCTGGATAACATGCTCCAGGTAATGAAGTCCAGTTTTGAAGCGCTGAAGCGGGACAGCTTGGACCCAATCCAGAAAGCGGTGGATCAGCTGAACCAGAGGCTGGACGCCCAGGATGTTAAAGTTAAGGAGCTGGGAGAGGCGGTGGAGGAGCAGGCGGATGCGCAAACGGTTGCAGCGCTAGAAGTGGACGGCCTGAAAGAGCGGCAGAGAAGACTGCTGGACAGAGTGGAGGAGCTGGAGAATAGAGTCCGCAGGAACAATCTGAGGATGGTCGGCCTCCCGGAGGGGGCGGAGGGAGCTGATGCTGCAGCGTTTGTAGCAGACCTGCTGAAGCAGCTGATGGGGGCCGAAGCCTTTCCGCGACCGCTGGAGTGCAGGCAAGGCAGGGGCGGCCGGGCGGACCCCCCCCCCCCCCCCCCCCCCGCCCGATGGTGATTAGGTTCCACAGGTTCGTGGACAAGGAGCGGGTGCTGCAGTGGGCAAAGAGTGCCAGGAGCAGCACGTGGAACAACAGTGTTCTCCGCATTTATCAGGACCTAAGCCAGGAGGTGGCTCGGCAGCGAGCAGCCTTTAAGAATGTCAAGGAGGTGCTGTTCAAGAAGCACGTGAAGTTTGGTCTGCTGTTCCCAGCTCGGCTACGGGTCACGCACCAGGGTCAACACCACTACTTCTCCGAGCCCAAAGAAGCGATGGATTTTGTGAGGGACCTGGGGCTGGTCCCGAAAGGAGGCCCCAAGGACGCGAGTTAGGGCCCGAGGATTTCTGTGGGAAGGAACGCCGAATGTGCCTGGACTGCTGCTCAACGGTTTGCTGGGCCAAGGGGGCCAAGCGGAACATTTGAGACTCTTTCCTTTGTTCATGGACATTTATGTGCTTTTTCACATTTTTCTGTGGTTTTTTTTCTTTTTTTTTCCTGTTTGGGCTGGTTTGTGCTTTTTGTGCAGCTCGCGGAAGACACTGGAGCCGGCTTGCCTCAGTGGGTGGGGAGGAGGACGTGGAAACAAGGGGAATGGGACAGGAAGGCGCCGGAGTGTTGAGTCACCGGGCTAGCAGATTGGCTAGTCAAGGAAGTCAGATGGGGGGGGGGAAGTTACAGCCAGTAGATGGCAGGGGTGGGGGTATCGGGGGATGGGGTTAGGGGAGGGGGGGGGGTTGTTCTGCTGACGGGAGAGGGACTTGAAATAGGCACTGGAAAGGAGGTCGAGGGTGGAGGCAGCCAAAGGGCGGGCCAGGAATGGCGCGACGCACGGGTCAGGGGCCGGCCCGAGAAAGGCTATGGCTGACCGGCGGGGTGGGGGGGGGGGGGTGGGATGTGCCCCCCGACCAGGCTGATCACCTGGAACGTTAAGGGACTGAATGGGCCGGTTAAGAGGGCGCGGGTGTTCGCGCACTTGCGGGCCCTGAGGGCGAACGTAATTATGTTGCAGGAGACACATCTGAAAGTGTCAGACCAGACCAGGCTAAGGAAGGGCTGGATTAGCCAGGTCTTCCACTCGGACTTGGACTCGAAGTCCAGAGGGGTGGCAATCATGATCAACAAGCGCGTGCAATTTGAGGCAGAGGGCATATCCGCAGACAGGGGGGGCAGATACCTGATGGTACGGGGCAGACTGGAGGGGAGAAGAGTGGTGCTGATGAATATATATGCCCTGAACTGGGAGGACGTGGACTTTATTAAAAGAGTGCTGGGGAAGATCCCGGACTTGGATTCTCGCAGGCTAATAATGGGAGACGACTTTAACATGGTCCTTGACCCGACTTTGGATCGGTCGTGTCCCAGAACGGGTAGACTCTCAGCAATGGCAAGGGAGCTGAAAGGGTTTATGGAGCAAATGGGGGCAGTGGACCCCTGGAGAGAGGGACAGCCAACAGGAAGGGGCTACTCGTTTTACTCGCACGTCCATAAAGTATATTCCAGGATAGATTTCTTTGTACTAAGCAGGGACTGTATGGGGGAGGTAAAGAACACGGAATACTCAGCAATTACCATTTCAGACCATGCCCCGCATTGGGTGGACCTGCAGTTCGGGGGAGCGAGTTATCAACGCCCGCAATGGAGGCTAGATGTGGGACTGCTGTCGGAGGAGGGGATCTGCGAAAGGCTTCGGAAATGTATAAAAAATTACCTGCAGGTGAATGACACTGGGGAGGTCTCAGCGGCGACCGTGTGGGAGGCGCTAAAGGCAGTAGTGCGGGGGGAGCTGATTTCAATTGGGGCCCACAGAGCCAAGGCAGACCGTGCAGAGATGGATAGATTGGTCAGGGAAATGGGTCGGATAGATGAAGAGCACGCGGAGTCCCCGGGGGAGGTTTTACTCAGGGAGAGGCAGAGACTACAGGCGGAACTGGGGGCACTATCCACGAGCAGGGCTGTGGAACAGCGAGGCGAGGGGAGTGGTGTACGAGTATGGGGAAAAGGCCAGCAGACTGTTAGCGCAGCAACTCAGGAGGAGGGAGGCGGCCAGGGAAATAGGTAGGGTGAGGGACGAGGGGGGGCGCAAAGTGGAGGATCCGGCAGAATTGAATAGGGTATTCCGGGATTTCTATCGTAAGCTGTATACTTCGGAGCCGCCGGAAGAACCGGAGGGGATGAAAAGGTTTCTGGACGGGTTAACATTCCCAACAGTTGGGAGGGGGGGGCGAGTGGAAGAGCTGGGGGCCCCGATTAGAGTAGAGAAGGTATTGGGGGGCCTAAAGGCCATGCAGTCGGGGAAGTCCCCGGGGCCGGATGGATACCCAGTAGAGTTTTATAGGAAGTTCTCTGAGCTGGTGGGCCCGGTCTTGGCGAGGGTTTTCAATGAGGCAAGGGACAGAGGGACCCTGCCGCCGACAATGTCACAAGCCACCATATCTCTGATATTGAAGCGGGGTAAAGACCCGGAGGTGTGCGGGTCCTACAGGCCAATCTCCCTGATTAATGTAGACGCCAAGCTCCTGGCAAAGGTACTGGCGGGTAGAATGGAGGACTGTGTACCGGAGGTGATTGGGGAGTATCAAACGGGGTTCGTGAAAGGTAGGCAGCTGGCGGCCAATCTGAGGAGATTGCTCAATGTGATAATGATGCCCGCGGCGGGTAGAGAGGTGGAGATAGTGGTGGCAATGGACGGCGAGAAGGCCTTTGACCGGGTGGAGTGGGACTATCTATGGGAGGTGCTCGGACGGTTTGGGTTCGGGGAGGGATTGGTGGATTGGATCAAATTATTATATCAGGCCCCGAGGGCCAGCGTCAGGACCAACAGAGAAGTGTCGGAGTACTTTAGGTTGTACCGAGGGACCAGGCAGGGCTGCCCGCTCTCCCCGCTGCTGTTTGCGCTGGCCATAGAGCCGCTGGCGATTGCGCTGAGAGCTGCAGAGGGTTGGAAGGGGATGGTGAGGGGCGGGGTTGAACACAGGGTTTCTCTTTATGCAGACGACCTGCTCCTGTACGTGTCGGACCCAGTGGCCGGGATGGGAACTATACTGGGAATGCTGAGGGAGTTCGGCCAGTTCTCAGGATACAAATTAAATACGGTCAAGAGTGAAATGTTTGTGGTACAGGCAAGGGGCCAGGAGAACAGATTGAGAGGGCTACCGTTTAGGCTAGTTGAGGAAAATTTCCGGTATTTGGGAATCCAGGTGGCACGAGACTGGGGCAGGCTGCATAAGTTAAATTTGGCCAGGGTGGTGGAGCAAATGAAGGGAGAGTTTCAGAGATGGGATGCACTCCCGCTGTCGCTGGCAGGGAGGGTGCAGACTGTAAAGATGACAATTCTCCCTCGATTTTTGTTTATTTTTCAGTGCCTCCCGATATTTATCCCACAGTCCTTCTTCAAAAGAGTTAACGGGCTGATCATGAGCTTTGTCTGGGCAGGAAAGTCTCCGCGGGTGAAGAAGGCGATGTTGGAGAGGAACCGCAGCGAGGGAGGGCTGGCTTTTCCGAGTCTGGTCAATTATTACTGGGCGGCCAACATCGCTATGATAAGGAAGTGGATGGTGGGTACGGGGTCTATTTGGGAGCGGGTGGAGGCGGCTTCGTGCAGGGGCTCCAGTTTGGAAGCCCTGGTCACGGCTCCTCTACCGCTGCCGCCGGCCAAGTACACCACCAGCCCGGTAGTGGTGGCGACCCTGCGGATATGGGGCCAGTGGAGGAGGCATGTGGGGGAGATGGGGGCGTCTGTCTGGGAGCCAATCTGCGACAACCATCGGTTTGCCCCCGGCAGTATGGATGGGGGGTTCCGAGTATGGCGGCGAGCAGGGGCGGGAAGGGTGGGTGATATGTTCCTGGAAGGGAGCTTCGCGAGTTTGAGGAGCTTGGAAGAGAAATTTGGGTTGGTAAGGGGAAATGATTTTAGATACTTACAGTTGCGGGACTTTGTTCGTAGACAGGTCCCATCTTTCCCGCGCCTCCCGCCAATGGGGATCCTCGACAGAATAGTCTCTAGGAGGGAAGAAGGGGAGGGCAGAGTCTCGGGTATATATAAGGCAGTATATATATGGGCAGCAGGGTAGCATGGTGGTTAGCATAAATGCTTCACAGCTCCAGGGTCCCAGGGTCGATTCCCGGCTGAGTCACTGTCTGTGTGGAGTCTGCACGTCCTCCCCCTGTGTGCGTGGGTTTCCTCCGGGTGCTCCGGTTTCCTCCCACAGTCCAAAGATGTGCGGGTTAGGTGGATTGGCCATGCTAAATTGCCCGTAGTGTCCTAATAAAAGTAAGGTTAAGGGGGGGGTTGTTGGGTTATGGGTATAGGGTGGATACGTGGGTTTGAGTAGGGTGATCATGGCTCGGCACAACATTGAGGGCCGAAGGGCCTGTTCTGTGCTGTACTGTTCTATGTTCTATGTTCTAAGGTGCACATGAGGGAGGAAGGGTCCCAGACAGAGGAACTGAAACTTAAATGGGAGGAGGAGATAGGCGGGGAAATGGAGGATGGGTTGTGAGCAGAGGCCCTGAGTAGGGTAAACTCGACCGCAACATGTGCTAGGCTCGGGCTGATCCAATTTAAGGTCGTTCACCGGGCCCATATGACGGTGGCTCGGATGAGCAAATTTTTCGGGATAGAGGACAAATGCGCTAGGTGCGCGGGAGGACCAGCGAACCATGTTCACATGTTTTGGGCATGCCCTGAGCTGAGGGGGTACTGGGAGGGATTTGCGGGGGTCATGTCCCAGGTACTAAAAACAAGGGTGGTGATGAGTCCAGGGGTGGCAATTTTTGGTGTTTCGGAAGACCCGGGCGTCCAGGGGGAGAAAGAGGCCGATGTGCTGGCCTTTGCTTCCCTGATAGCCCGGCGACGAATATTATTGGCGTGGAGGGACTCAAAGCCACCGAAGGCTTGCGGACATGTCGAGTTTCCTGGGGATGGAAAAAATTAAGTTCGCCTTGAGGGGATCTGTGCAGGGGTTCACCCGGAGGTGGCAACCATTTATTGACTTCTTTGCGGGAGAGTGAGCGTCAGCAGGGGGGTGGGGGGAGGGGGTAGATTAGAGTAGGAGGGAAAATATGGCGGGTAGTACCGGTGGGAGGGGAGCGGGCTTGTGCAATATGTTACGATGGAAGTATTGAAAGTACGTGGATGTTTGCACATTTTTGCCTTTTTTGCTTCCTTTCTGATGATGTCTGTAACTGTTTATAAAGCCAAAAACTACCTCAATAAAATTGTTTATTAAAAAAAAAATGCCTAATTCAGATCACACAGGCATTGATCAGCTTCTTCCAGACACAACTCCAAGATTGTTATGTATAGAGCACAGTGTGCATTCAATAATGATTGATAACAATGATACAATGGGAAGTGTTTCTCACCACGCTTTCTCTCGGAGTAATTTTGATGTTGAGTAACAGTGTAAAATTGGTGAATCAATGCAAATGTCTCTCCAGATGCTCAATCTATTGAAGTCAGTCATATTGCAAGTTGTGAAGAGACACAAACAATGATGCAAATTACCAAGGTGTATCCATCCGATGGGCCAAGAGGCAGACCAATCGCCTTAACCTCAGCAAATGTGACACAGTTGCTTCACAGCGCCAGGTTCCCAGATTCGATTCCCGGCTTGGGTCACTGTCTGTACAGAGTCAATTATTTCCATCACTCTGGAGATGATTGAGAGCAGGTAATTGGCTGGGTTGGATTTGTCCTGACATCTGTCGATGTGACATGCCTGGGCAATTTTCCACTTTATCAGGTTTCTGCTGTTCTGGGACAGCTTGGCTAGAAGTGTGACCATATCTGGAGCACAAGTCTTCAGTACCACAGCCGCTTGGCAACATTTGCTGTGTTCAGAGCTACAGCACCCAACACTCAGGCAAAAAGAATTGGAATGGATCTTTGACCAATGTGATTCAGTGCGAGGCCTTCAATTTTCCTTCAGAGTCTGTCCTGAATCTACCACAAAACAAACAGTCATTAAAAGGGAAGTTCGCCCCGACAGGGGGGTGAGTGATAGGGTGCTATCAGGGGTCTGGGTCGGGGAGGGGAAGATCTCGGACATCTATAAGATTATGCAGGAGGTGGAGGAGGTACCAGTAGAGGAGCTGAAAGATAAGTGGGAGTTAGAGCTGGGGGAACAGATAGAGGACGGGACATGGGCAGACGCCCTGGAGAGGGTCAACTCGTCGTCGTCATGTGCGAGACTAAGTCTCATTCAATTTAAGGTACTGCATAGAGCCCACATGACGGGGACAAGGATGAGTCGGTTTTTCGGGGGTGAAGACAGGTGTATTAGATGTTCGGGAAGCCCTGCGAATCATGCACATATGTTTTGGGCATGTCCGGCACTGGAGGAGTTCTGGAAGGGGGTGGCAGGGACGGTGTCGAGAGTGGTGGGGTCCAGGGTCAAGCCAGGATGGGGACTTGCGATCTTCGGGGTTGGGGTGGAACCGGGGGTACAGGAGGCGAGGGAGGCTGGAATATTAGCCTTTGCGTCCTTGGTGGCTCGGAGGAGGATCCTGATTCAGCGGAGGGACGAAAGGCCTCCGAGTGTTAACACCTGGTTAAACGACATGGCAAACTTCATCCAATTGGAAAGGATCAAATTCGCCCTGAGAGGGTCGGTGCAGGGGTTTTCCAGGCGATGGCAACCCTTCCTAGACCTCTTGGATCAGAGATAGAAACTGAGGCCGTGACAGCAGCAACCCGGGAGGGGAGGGGAGGGCGGGGAGGAGGGGGGGGGGGGGGGAGGGGGGACAAAGACGAAGGAAGTACGGTAGCGGTGGTGGCACGGGCAAGGCCTGCCCGAGGACGCTGCTAGAAATGATAAGTTGGTCTGACTGTCGGTTCGCCGGCGGGAGGGGTGGGGGGGGGGGGGGGGGTGGGGCGGACGCGCGAGTAGGGGGGGGGGGGGGGACTTTTTTTCTTTTTCTTGTTAAGTAGGGGGGTTTGACTTTGTTTTGTTATAATTTAAATGTAAATGTAGGGGGGGTTAAAATGTTTGTATTTTGAAAAATTCAATAAAAATTATTTTAAAAAAAAAGGGAAGTTCGAGTACACTAATCTTAACGCTGGACAGATAAGTGTTAACTGAGTTAGAAATTATTCCAGTACAGAATTACAGAGCTGTAGAAGAGTCATATGGACTTCAAACATTAACTCTGTTTCACTCTCCACAGATGCTGCCAGACCCGCTGAGTTTATCCAGCATTTTCTGTGTTTTATCTCACTGGCATACTGCCTGTCCACTTCTCAGAACAAGTAACAAGTGGGGAATGAATGGGAAGTGGAGGTCAGCCTTTGTAAATTAAGGTTGTATTCTTTTGGGGGGGGGGGGGGGGTGGCCTAGGGAGCTTTTTTAAAAATATCTTTATGAAGCCAGTTATATTAACATTAAACACGAACCATCACAGAGTAAGAACAGACAGAAGGGCAGCACAGTGGCACAGTGGTTAGCACTGCTGCCTCACAGCACCAAGGTCTCAGGTTTGATCAAGGCTCTGGGTCACTGTCCGTGTGGAGTTTACACATTCTCCCCGTGTTTGCATGGGTTTCGTCCCCACAATCCAAAGATGTTCAGGGTAGGTGGATTGGCTATGCTAAATTGCTCCTTAATTGTAAAAAATGAATTGAGCACTCTAAAGTTATATTAAAAAAAGAACAAATAGAAATCTCATACAGAATAAATAACCTGCGTCCTACACGAGCACGCTACTAACCGGTACTCCCATATCAAGGTGGCAGAGACGGCGCGGCAAGGCCCCCACGATGCGGAGCAGGTGCAGGCCGTAAAACAGTTCCAGGGCTTGAGTCTGGATGAGGGCGGCCATTTTGCGTGCTTTTCCCGGGCTCCTGCGCATGCGCGCAACGACCAAGGGACGGAGAGGCCAACAACGGAGCGACCTGACGTCGGCGCCATGACGTGCAACAACTGTGGCTCCGCCCATTTAGAGCGGCAATGTCCCGCAAAATCTCTACGCTATCTCCAGTGTGGCAAGCTTGGCCACTATGCAGCCCTGTGCAGATCTGCTTAACTGCCCAACATACAGCGATCCCAGCCGCAGCGCAGGAATGTCCAGTCAGTACAGCAACCCGTTACAGACTCCGACTCCGACATGGTTCCAGGTCCCGACACCGAGGGCCTCACATGCCCATGTAGCCGTAGTTGCAGGATTGCGCGAGGATACGGAGATGGGTTAAGAAGGACTGAAAAGGTTCATCCTTATCCTGAAGCCTCTGCTGGAACACGTAGCATTCAAAGCTCTCGTGGGCATCATCACCAAGCATACAATGCTTTCCGCCAAATAGGTGAAACAACTCCCAGTGATGAGCATTGATCCGGACGACTAGTGGTGCGCCACCCTTACGGTCAACAAGGCTCACATATGCTTCAGGCTGGACTTAGGAGCTTCAGAGAACCTCATTTCAAAGTCTGACCTTGATGCCATCCGCGACAAGCCGGGCATTCTTCCACCGGCCTGCCAGCTCCTCGACTACAATGGCAATGCCATTGCTGCCAGTGGCTCATGCCAGCTTGCGGTATCCCATCGTTCTTCAAAAGCAACCCTGCGTTTTGAAATTGTAGGAACCAACAGACATTCCGTGCTCGTTGCTCAGGCCTGCAAAATCTTGAATCTTGTGCAGTGGGTTCACACCATGTCGCCCTCTGAGGCAACGGCATCGCCAGATGTCAACTTCCAAATCCAATTAGATGACATCATAGCACAATACCACAGCGTCTTCGAAGGTATGGGCACACTCTCCTACCGATACAAGATACTACTGAAACCAAATGCCACACCTGTGGCTCATGCACGCGTCGGGTGCCGGCACCCCTTAAGGACCGCCTCAAGCAGCAACTGCAAGACCTCCAGGACCAGGGCAACATCTCTAAGGTCACGGAATCCATGGACTGGGTTAGTTCCATGGTTTGTGTCAAAAAACCGTCTGGGGAACTTCGCATTTGTATCGACCCCAAAGATTTGAACCATAACATCATGAGGGAACACTACCCTATACCTAAATGAGAAGAGTTCACCAGCGAAATGGCTCACGCCAAGTTTTTCACGAAGCTGGATGCCTCCAAGGGGTTTTGGCAAATACAGATGGACGCGTCCAGTCGAAAGCTGTGCACATTTAACACCCCGTTTGGTCGTTATTGTTTCAACCGGATGCCCTTTGGCAACATCTCCGCCTCGGAGTTGTTCCACCGAATAATGGAGCAAATGATGGAGGGAATCGAGGGGGTGCGAGTGTACGTCGATGATATCATTGTCTGGTCCACAACTCCCCAGGAGCACATCGATCGCCTCAAACGAGTGTTCCATAGGATCCACAAGCATGGCCTCCGACTCAACAGAGCCAAATGCTCATTCGGTCAAGCAGAAATAAAGTTCCTTGGCGACCATATTTCGCAGTTCGGTGTGCAGCCAGATGCAGACAAGGTGTCGGCGATCAATGCCATGAAGACCCCGGAGGACAAGAAGGCGGTCCTCCACTTCCGAGGGATGGTCAACTTCCTTGGGAAGTTTATCCCCAACCTTGCATTACACACCACAACTCTCCGCCATCTTGTTAAAAAAACTACCGACTTCCAGTGGCTCCCCGCTCATGAGCGAGAGTGGCGTGAGCTCAGGGCGAAACTCACCAAGGCCCTGGTACTGGCGTTTTTCGACCCTGCCAAGGAGACGAAGATCTCCACCGAAGCGAGCCAGGCTGGCATTGGGACGAATCCTCCTCCTGGGCCCCAGTCGCATATGTATCTAGAGCCATGACACCTACTGAGCAACAATATGCTCAGATTGAAAAAGAATGCCTGGGCCTCCTCACAGGGATTGACATATTCCATGATTACGTGTATGGACTCCCCAAATTCATGGTCAAGACGGACTACAGGCCATTGGTTCACATCATCCAAAAAGACCTCAATGATATGACGCCACGGCTACAATGTATCCTCCTCAAACTCCGCCGCTACGATTTTGACCTGGTCTACACCCCGGGCAAGGAGCTCATTGTGGCCGACGCACTCTCTAGATCCATCACCACGCCGTGCGAGCAGTCGGACCTTGTCTGTCAGATAGACGCTCATGTGAAGTTTTGTGCATCCAACTTTCCGGCCACTGATGAAAGGGTCGTGCAGATTCATCAGGAAACAGCCAGGGATCCTTTACTCCAGCGGGTCATGCGCCATCTCACGGATGGTTGGCAAAAGGGGCAGTGCCCACAGTTCTATAATGTAAAGGACGACCTGGCGGTAGTGGAGGGCATACTAATGAAACTGGACCGGATACTAATCCCACAGAGCATGCGAGAGCTGGTCCTCGGCCAAATCCACGAAGGTCACCTGGGGGTCGAAAAGTGTCGCCATCGAGCCCGAGAGGCAGTATATTGGCCAGGCATCAGCCAAGATATCGCCAACACGGTCCTCAATTGCCCAACGTGTCAAAGGTTCCAGCCGGCTCAGCCGAAAGACACTTTGCAGCCGCATGAACTGGTGTCCTCCCCATGGACCAAGGTTGGTATTGACCTCTTTCATGCAAAGGGCCGAGACTACGTCCTCCTCATGGACTATTTTTCTAACTAGCCCGAGGTGGTCAGACTGACTGATCTCACATCAGCAACAGTCATCAAGGCGTGCAAAGAGACCTTTGCCCGTCATGGCATTCCACTTACAGTCATGACTGATAATGGCCCGTGCTTCTTCAGTCAGGAGTGGACGGATTTTGTCCGGCAGTACAATTTTACGCACGTCACTTCAAGCCCCCACTACCCCCAGTCAAATGGGAAAGCTGAAAAGGGGGTCCACATTGTTAAAAGACTGTTGTGCAAAGCTGCTGACTCAGGTTCGGGTTTTAACCTGGCGCTGTTAGCCGACAGGCGACTCCTTTGTCCGCTGGCCTGTCACCAGCACAGCTGCTAATGAACCGCACACTACAGACGACGGAGCCGGCTATCCACATCCCAGACCTTGATCATTTTCCTGTCCTGCAAAGGATGCAACAGTCTCGGGCCCAATGCAAGTCGGC
This sequence comes from Scyliorhinus canicula, assembly GCF_902713615.1. Classification (NCBI taxonomy): domain Eukaryota; kingdom Metazoa; phylum Chordata; class Chondrichthyes; order Carcharhiniformes; family Scyliorhinidae; genus Scyliorhinus; species Scyliorhinus canicula. The sequence continues at coordinate 100,688,601 of NC_052151.1, forward strand.
GTATGACGCCCACGCCACAGATCTCCCTGCTCTGGTCCCTGCTGACCGGGTTCATGTTCAGCTACCTGACGGTGGCTGGTCTGTCCTTGTTCTCAGGCACTTTGGCTCCTTTCTTCGGCGTAATAGGCAGGCACTGCGGCTACTTCTACGCTCGCCACCTGAACGTGATGTACTGCCTCGCCTGCCGGTTCCTGAGGACGCTCCCTTCTACGAGGCCACCGATCTGCCAGTTCTTTTACTGACCTCTATATTGGAGGCAGCTCCACCCGTTCCAGTGTAGGCGGCCCCTGACCCACCCTTGAGGCGGTCAACCAGAATTCGTCGCCCGCCACAGAGACTAAATTTATACACTGAATACTGCATTACCTTGTGATCCGTTTACACATCTGTACATATTGTTTCTTCCTAATTTGTTGTCTGCCCTCTATCTGCACTAGACACCTTCCCATGTAAATACGTTCACATACTTTGTATATAGTCAGGCTCCTACACACGTAAATACGCTCACATACTTTGGGCGGAATTCTCCGCTCCCCACGCGGCCTGGGAGAATCGCGGGAGGGCCTCCCGACATTTTTTACGTCCCCCCTGGTGCCCCCAGTGATTCTCCCCCCCTCTCGGAAAAATCGGCGCTCGCCGTTTTTGTACTGCCGGCGAAGGGCCATTCTCCGAGCCCGATAGGCCGAGCGGCCGACCCTTCACACCCGTTTCACCACGGCAGCAACCACACCTGGTCGCGGCATTCGTGTGACGGGCGCCAGATGCCCGTTTGGGGCATCTAGGGGCCCGATTTGGACGGGAGCACCGGGACTGTGCTCCGGAGGGGACAAGCCCGCGATCGGTGCCCACCAATCGTCGGGCCAGCGTTGAAAACGGACGCACTCTTTCCCCTCCGCCGCCCGGCAAGATTAAGCCGCCACGTCTTGCCGGGCGGCGGTGGAGAAAGACGGCAACGCGCATGTGCGGGGGTTCGTGCCGTCTGCGCGGTGATGTCTTCTGGCGGCCGAGGTCGCGGCCGAGAACGATGGGGGCCCACTATTAGCCCCCCGGGTGGGGGTGAATTAGGTGCAGGGAGCGGGCCCCGAGGCTGTCATGAACCTCGGCCGAGTTCACGACGGCCTCTGCGATTTTGGAGCTGGCGGAGAATTCCGCCTTTTGTATACAGTCAGGCTTCTACACACACAATCTCTATTTATTGACCTACACACATTTTTTTTAAACTAAAAAAAAAGGGGCAGATGTCATAATATACACACAAGTATATGATGGTGCACAGACTGGCAGTGATTGACACACAGGATGACCAATGAACACACAGAACACAGCAGCCAATCACCAGCCAGGACACGACCACTATAAAGCTGGAGGGCACTAGTTTTCCTGCTCTCTTGGGATGCAGCCTCTGAGACAGCCAGAGCCCGTGAGCAACAACTAGAACATACACCATGTGGTAGTAGGATAGTCTGGTCAGGTTAGCCTCAGGTCTCCAGTGAACTCAGCTTAGTGTCAACCCACAGTTAAAGTATGTATGATAGTTAAGAGTTCAATAAAATAGAGTTGCATTTTTTCAAATGTTGGAAGCCTGTCGCTCTCACTGCTACAGTAAACGCAGTCCTCGCAGACCCAGCTTACCCAACACATCAATGTTTCGAGTATGGATGACGCTTTGTCAAAGCTAATTTATCGACGTTTGCTGATGATACCAAGTTAGGTGGAAAGGTAACCCGTGGGGATGATACACAGAGGCTGCAAAGAGAGACAGACAGGTTAAGCGAGTGGGTAACAAGATGGCAGATGGAGTATACTGTAGGGAAATGTGAAGTTATTCACTTTGGTCGGAAGAAAAGAAAAGCAGAATATGTTTTAGAAAGTGATGTTCAAAAATACTTGGGTGCATTCATACAAGGAATACAGAAAGTTAGCATGCAGATGGAGCAAGCAATCAGGAAGACAAATGGCATGTTGGCCTTTATTGCGAGGGAACTGGAGTACAGGAATAAATAAGTCTTGCTCCAATTGTGCAGGGCTCAGGAACCATGAATGACCAGGGAAATTAAGAATCTTGTCAAAAAGAAAAAAGATGCACATGTGAGGTACAGGCAACTAAAAACTGATGAAGCACTTGAGGAATATAAGGAAAGTAGAAAGAGCTGAAGCAGGGAGTTAGGAGGACAAAAAGGTGTCCTGAAAGATCCTTGGCAAACAGGACTAAGAAGAATCCAAAGGCATTTTATACGTATATTAGGAACAAGAGGGTAGCTAGAGAAAGAGTTGGTCCACTCAAGGACAAAGGAGGGAAATTATGTGTAGAACCAAAGGAAGTAGGTGAGATCCTTAATGGGTATTTTGCATCGCTATTCACAAAGGAGAGGGACAGGTTGATTGGTGGTGTCTCAGAGGGATGTGTAAATACTTTAGAACCGGTTGTTATTATGAGGCAGGAACTGTTAGGTATGCTAAAAAGCATTAAGGTAAACAAATCCCAGTGCCAGATGACATCTATCCCAGATTACTGAGGGAGACAAGAGATTAAATCGCTGGCCCTCTAACAGAAATCTTTGTGTCCTCTTTGGCCGCAGGTGAGATCCCAGAGGTTTGGAGTATAACCAATGTTGTACCATTATTTAAAAAGGGTTGCAAGGATAATCTGGGTAATTATAGGCCAGTGAGCTTGACGTCAGTGATAGTGAAATTGTTGGAAAAGATTCTCAGAGATAGGATCCATGCAAATTTGGACATGGTCTTATCAGCACAGTAAGAAGTCTTACAGCACCAGGTTAAAGTCCAAAGGTTTGTTTCAAACACTAGCTTTCGGAGCACTGCTCCTTCCTCAGGTGAATGTTCCAGAAACATATATATCGACAAATTCAAAGATGCCAGACAATGCTTGGAATGCGAGCATTTGCAGGTAATCAAGTCTTTACAGATCCAGAGATAGGGGTAACCCTAGGTTAAAGAGGTGTGAATTGTCTCAAGCCAGGAGGGGGGATGTAATGCGACATGAATTCCAGGTCCCGGTTGAGGCCGCACTCATGTGTGCGGAACTTGGCTGTAAGTTTCTGCTCGGCAATTCTGCGTTGTTGCGTGTCCTGAAAGCCGCCTTGGAGAACGCTTGCTCGGAGATCAGAGGCTAAATGCCCTTGACTGCTGAAGTGTTCCCCGACTGGAAGGGAACATTCCTGCCTGGTGATTGTCGCACGATGCCCGTTCATTTGTTGTCGCAGCATCTGCATGGTCTGCCAATGTACCACGCTTCGGGACATCCTTTCCTGCAGCGTATGAGGTAGACTACATTGGTCGAGTCACACGAGTATGTACCTCGTACCTGGTGGGTGGTGTTCTCACGTGTAATGGTGGTATCCATGTCGATGATCTGGCATGTCTTGCAGAGATTGCCATGGCAGGCTCATGTGGTGTCGTGGTCGCTGTTCTGAAGGCTGGGTAGTTTGCTGCAGACAATGGTTTGTTTGAAGTTGCACGGTTGTTTGAAGGCAAGTAGTGGGGGTGTGGGGATGACCTTGGCAAGATGTTCATCTTCACGATGATGTGTTGAAGGCTGCGAAGAAGATGTCGTAGTTTCTCTGCTCCAGGAAAGTACTAGACGACGAAGGGTACTCTGTCGGTTGTGACCCGTGTTTGTCTTCTGAGGAGTCAATGCGGTTTTTTGCTGTGGCGTGTTGGAACTGTCAATCGATGAGTCGAGCGCCATATCCCGTTCGTACGAGGGCAACTTTCAGCGTCTGTAGATGTCTGTTACGCTCCTCCTCGTCTGAGCAGATCCTGTGTATACGGAGGGCTTGTCCATAGGGGATGGCTTCTTTAATGTGTTTAGGGTGGAAGCTGGAGAAGTGGAGCATCGTGAGGTTATCCGTGGGCTTGCGGTAAAGCGAAGTGCTGAGGTGACCGTCCTTGATGGAGACGAGTGTGTCCAAGAATGTAACTGATTTTGGAGAGTAGTCCATGGTGAGTCTGATGGTGGGATGGAACCTATTGATGTCATCGTGTAGTCATTTCAGTGATTCTTCGCCGTGGGTCCAAAGAAAAAAAATGTCATCGATGTATCTGGTGTATAACGTCGGTTGAAGGTCCTGTGCGGTGAGGAAGTCTTGTTCAAACTTGTGCATGTAGATGTTGGCATATTGAGGCGCGAATTTGGTCCCCGTGGCTGTTCCATGCATCTGGATAATGAACTTGTTGTCGAAGGTGAAGACGTTGTGATCCAGAATGAAACGGATGAGTTGCAGAATTGCGTCTTGAGATTGGCAGTTGTCGGTATTGAGTGGCATCTCCACATCATGGTCGTATGACTACAGACAGCATCATTTTGGACGAAGGAGGTCATGTCTCATTAATTTAATTGAGTATTTTGAGGTGACAAAAATTATTGACGAGGGAAGGGCTGTGGATGTTGTCTCCATGGACTTTAGTAAAACATTTGATAAGGTTCCTCATGACAGGCTGGTGCAAAAAATTAAATCACATGGGGTCAGGGGTGAACAAGCTGGATGGATTCAGAACTGGCTTGGCCATAGAAGACAGTGGAAGGTTATTTTTCCGAATGGAGGTCTGGAACTAGTGGTGTAACTGCAGGGGTCAGTACTAGGACCTCTGTTCTTTGTAACATATACAAATAACTTGGAAGAAAACGTAGCAGGTCTGATTCGCAAGTTTGCGGATGATACTAAAATTGCAGGAGTTGCGGATAGCGATGAAAATTGTCATAGAATACAACATTATATAGATAGGCTGTATAATTGGGCAGAGAAATGGCAGATGGAATTTAACCCGGACAAATGCGAGGTGACGCATTTTGGTGGATCCAATTCAGGTGGGAGCTATAAAATAAATGGTAGAACCATTAGGAGCATAGAGACACAGAGAGATCTGGGCATGCAGGTCCATAGATTCTTAAAAGTGGCAGCACAGGTGGAATTGGTGGTAAAGAAACATATGGCATGCTTGCCTTCATAGGATGGGGTACCGAGTATAAAAGCTCAAAAATTATGTTACACTTATATAGAACGTTGGTTAGACCACATTTGGAATACTGCGTCAAATTCTGGTCACCACACTGCCAGGCTTTGGAGAGAGTACAGAAAAGGTTTACCAGTATGTTGCCTGGGATGGAGAGTATTAGCTATGAGAAGAGGTTGAATGAACTGGGATTGTTCTCACTAGAGAGATGGAGGCTGAGGGGTGACCTGGTAGAAGTTTATAAAAGTATTAGGGGTATTGATAGGGTGAACAGTTAGAGGCTTTTTCCCAGGGTGGAATTGAAAATTACAAAGGGGCACAAGTTCAAGGTGAGTGGGGGGGGGGGGGGGGGGGGGGGGGGGGGGGGGTTCAGTGGAGACGTGCAGGGAAAGTTTTTCTTCTACACAGAGGGTGGTGGTGGCCTGGAATGCACTGCCAAGTGAGGTGGTTGAGGCAGATACATTAGCGACCTTTAAGACTTATCTGGATAGGCACATGAACATACGGGTATAGCAGGATACAGGCGATTGGTCTCGATAGGACATGTGATCGGCGCAGGCTTGGAGGGCTGAAGGGCCTGTGCTGTATTGTTCTTTGTTCTCGCTGCAGGACTTGACCCCCATGACAAAATTCAGCCAGCTCCTGTCAACCTTACTCAACCCCATTTTAAACTTGCTTCAGCACAACTTCAGGATGAACTCATCATTGTCCATATGCAGAAAGGACCAAAACGTTTGAGTCTATCCATAATTTAACATATCCTAAAGTAACATTTTTGATTAATTTTTCTTGATGTGCATTCAGAAAAATGTAAATTATAAAATGCTTTCATGCATAAAACATTAGACAGCAGTTTGAGGATTTCGAACAGAGAGCACTTCCATTGGCTACTAGAACAATAGAACAAAATAAGGGCCAACAATTTGCTAAATCCCCAAAACATACACAGGTGTCGCAATGTGTGATATAACCGTTGCCATTCAGAGTAATACCGGCAATGTGCAAACGGTGTTAGGTGTTCATTTTAATGATAGTGCTGTGCACTCAGCACTAAACATGTTGTTGTGTGGCTGCAGGCCCCTCAGCAGGGGGCCCAATATTGTAGTACCATCTAAAATTAGCTGCATTATTTAAAGCCAGACTGCATTTATTAACAGCAAGGCATATTCAGCTTGCAGCAGATACAAGCAGTAATTGGGGGAGAGTGTCTGGCTTATAATAGAGAAGATGACATGCAGCATGGGAGAGGGAGAGGATTTCTGATATTGCACTAAATTCTTTGGTGACTAGGAGGTCTTGATGTCCGTCAGACAGGTGTTTAGAACAGAATGTTAGTAGATAGACTAGCAGTTCAATGCAAACAGTGCTGCAAGAAGTTTAATGACTTCACACAAGTGGCCAGGTTCAGTGAATTTATCTTCAAATATCTCAATTCACCACACCCACTTCAATCACTTGCCAACAATCTCTACCAAACACTATTCACACCTCAAATTCACAGCTTAAACTCACCTTCACACACTTTGCAATGTGACAATGATGTGGAGATGCCAGCATTGGACTGGGGTGAGAACAGTAAGAAGTCTTACAACACCAGGTTAAAGTCCAACAGGTTTGTTTCAAACACTAGCTTTCGGAGCACTGCTCCTTCCTCAGGTGAATGAAGAGGTAGGTTCCAGAAACATATATATAGACAAATTCAAAGATGCCAGACAATGCTTAGAATGCGAGCATTTGCAGGTAATTAAATCTTTACAGATCCAAAGATAGGGGTAACCCCAGGTTAAAGAGGTGTGAATTGTCTCTAGCCAGGACAGTTGGTAGGATTTTGCAAGCCCAGGCCAGATGTTGGGGGATGAATATAATGCGACATGAATCCCAGATCCCGGTTGAAGCCGCACTCCTGTGTGCGGAACTTGGCTATAAGTTTCTGCTCGCCGATTCTGCCTTGTCGCGCGTCCTGAAGAATGCTTACCCGGAGATCAGAGGCTGAGTGCACTTGACTGCTGAAGTGTTCCCGACTGGAAGGGAACATTCCTGCCTGGTGATTGTCGTGCGATGCCCGTTCATTCGTTGACAAGCCTGAGGTCCACGTTTCACACCTTGCAAATATTGCTAGCTTTTCAACAATGACAGACACATCAGTCAAACACATCTAATTACACTCGCTGATACATTTCCCTCTCTCTTGCAGGACAAAGTTTGCATAGCCAGAGACAGCAGCAGCTATCTGGCAAGGGACTCAAGCGGCTGTACATCCTCAGTCTAGGATAGTTGCCATAATTAGATTGGCCGTAGCTGAGACCATGGCTAGAGCAGGGCTGAGACATAAAGGTGATGCCTGGTTCCAACTTAATACCCCTTCTCATATCCCACTTCGCCCTCATCCCACAATCTCTTCTGATTTACCAGCTGTAAATGGTGTCAGCATGCACTACTTTACTTTCCTCCTTTCCTCCTCTCATCGCAACCCAACTTCTCTTTTTGGATATCCAAGAACTGCCACCTGGACAAACAATGGTGGGAGATGTAAAAGTCAAAAGATGATGATTAAAAACCATTACACAATCGTACATTATAATCATCAGCTCCGATAATGCCACTGCACATAGTTTTGATGATGTGGAGATGCCGGCGTTGGACTGGGGTGAGCACAGTAAGAAGTCTTACAACACCAGGTTAAAGTCCAACAGGTTTGTTTCAAACACGAGCTTTCGGAGCACGGCTCCTTCTTCAGGTGAATGGAAAGGCTTGTTCCAGAAATGTTTATATAGACACAGTCAGAGATGCCCCGGAATGCGAGCACCTGCAGGCAATCAAATCATCAAAGATGCAGAGAGAGAGGTAACTCCAGGTTAAAGAGGTGTGAATTGTCCCAAGCCAGTTCAGTCGGTAGGCCTCTGCAAGTCCAGGCTTGTTGGTGGGGGCCGAATGTAATGCGACATGAATCCCAGATCCCGGTTGAGTCCGCATTCATGCGTGCGGAACTTAGCTATAAGTTTTTGCTCAGCAATTTTGCGTTGTCGCGTCTCCTGAAGGCCTCCTTGTAGAATGCTGACCCGGAGATCAGAGGCTGAATGTCCTTGACTGCTGAAGTGTTCCCCAACTGGAAGGGAACAGTCCTGCCTGTTGATAGTCGCACGATGCCCGTTTATTCGTTGTCGCAGTGTCTGCATGGTCTCGCCAATGTACCACGCTTCGGGACATCCTTTCCTGCAGCTTATGAGGTAGACTACATTGGTCGAGTCGCACGAGTATGCGCCGCGTACCTGGTGGGTGGTGTTTCCACGTGTAATGGTGGTGTCCATGTCGATGATCTGGCATGTCTTGCAGAGATTACCCTGGCAGGGTTTTGTGGTGTTGTGGTTGCTGTTCTGAAGGCTGGGTAATTTGCTGCAAACAATGGTTTGTTTGAGGTTGCGCGGTTGTTTGAAGGCCAGTAGTGGGGGTGTGGGGATGACCTTGGCAAGATGTCCATCCTCGCTGATGATGTGTTGGAGGCTGCGAAGAAGATGTCGTAGTTTCTCCGCCCCAGGAAAGTACTGGACGACGAAGGGTACTCTGTCAGTGGTGTCCCGTGTTTGTCTTCTGAGGAGGTCGGTGCGGTTTTTTGCTGTGGCGCGGTGGAACTGTCGATCAATGAGTCGAGCGCCATATCCCGTTCGTACGAGGGCATCTTTCAGCATCTGTAGGTGTCTGTTGCGCTCCTCCTTGTCTGAGCAGATCCTGTGTATACGGAGGGCTTGTCCATAGGGGATGGCTTCTTTAATGTGTTTCGGGTGAAAGCTGGAGAAGTGGAGCATCGTGAGATTATCTGTGGGCTTGCGGTAAAGCGAGGTGCTGAGGTGACCGTCCTTGATGGAGACGAGTGTGTCCAAGAATGGAACTGAATTTGGAGAATAGTCCATGGTGAGTTCGATGGTGGGATGGAACTTATTGATGTCATCGTGTAGTCGTTTCAGTGATGTCTCGCCGTGGGTCCAAAGGAAAAAAATGTCATCGATGTGAGCAAATGGGCCTCACGGTAGCATGGTGGTTAGCATCAATGCTTCACAGCTCCAGGGTCCCAGGTTCGATTCCCGGCTGGGTCACTGTCTGTGTGGAGTCTGCACGTCCTCTCCGTGTGTGCGTGGGTTTCCTCCGGGTGCTCCGGTTTCCTCCCACAGTCCAAAGATGTGCAGGTTAGGTGGATTGGCCATGCTAAATTGCCCGTAGTGTAAGGTTAATGGGGGGATTGTTGGGTTACGGGTATACGGGTTACATGGGTTTAAGTAGGGTGATCATTGCTCGGCACAACATTGAGGGCCGAAGGGCCTGTTCTGTGCTGTACTGTTCTATAGGTTCTATAGGATGTATCTGGTGTATAGCATCGGTTGAAAGTCCTGTGTGGTGAGGAAGTCCTGTTCAAACTTGTGCATGAAGATGTTGGCATATTGAGGTGCAAATTTGGTCCCCATGGCTGTTCCGTGCGTCTGGATGAAGAATTTGTTGTCTCTCGGGCCACATCGAGGGCATCTTGAAACCCATCGTACAAGGTACACCCAGCTTCTGTCGCGACACGACGGACTTCCTACAGAAACTCAGCACCCATGGACCAGTTGAACCAGGAACATTCCTCGTCACAATGGATGTCTCGGCACTCTACACCAGCATCCCCCATGACGACGGCATTGCTGCAACAGCCTCAGTCCTCAACACCGACAACTGCCAATCTCCAGACGCAATTCTGCAACTCATCCGTTTCATTCTAGACCACAACGTCTTCACCTTCGACAACAAATTCTTCATCCAGACGCACGGAACAGCCATGGGGACCAAATTTGCACCTCAATATGCCAACATCTTCATGCACAAGTTTGAACAGGACTTCCTCACCACACAGGACTTTCAACCGATGCTATACACCAGATACATCGATGACATTTTTTTCCTTTGGACCCACGGCGAGACATCACTGAAACGACTACACGATGACATCAATAAGTTCCATCCCACCATCGAACTCACCATGGACTATTCTCCAAATTCAGTTCCATTCTTGGACACACTCGTCTCCATCAAGGACGGTCACCTCAGCACCTCGCTTTACCGCAAGCCCACAGATAATCTCACGATGCTCCACTTCTCCAGCTTTCACCCGAAACACATTAAAGAAGCCATCCCCTATGGACAAGCCCTCCGTATACACAGGATCTGCTCAGACAAGGAGGAGCGCAACAGACACCTACAGATGCTGAAAGATGCCCTCGTACGAACGGGATATGGCGCTCGACTCATTGATCGACAGTTCCACCGCGCCACAGCAAAAAAACCGCACCGACCTCCTCAGAAGACAAACACGGGACACCACTGACAGAGTACCCTTCGTCGTCCAGTACTTTCCTGGGGCGGAGAAACTACGACATCTTCTTCGCAGCCTCCAACACATCATCAGCGAGGATGGACATCTTGCCAAGGTCATCCCCACACCCCCACTACTGGCCTTCAAACAACCGCGCAACCTCAAACAAACTATTGTTTGCAGCAAATTACCCAGCCTTCAGAACAGCAACCACAACACCACAAAACCCTGCCAGGGTAATCTCTGCAAGACATGCCAGATCATCGACATGGACACCACCATTACACGTGGAAACACCACCCACCAGGTACGCGGCGCATACTCGTGCGACTCGACCAATGTAGTCTACCTCATAAGCTGCAGGAAAGGATGTCCCGAAGCGTGGTACATTGGCGAGACCATGCAGACACTGCGACAACGAATAAACGGGCATCGTGCGACTATCAACAGGCAGGACTGTTCCCTTCCAGTTGGGGAACACTTCAGCAGTCAAGGACATTCAGCCTCTGATCTCCGGGTCAGCATTCTACAAGGAGGCCTTCAGGAGACGCGACAACGCAAAATTGCTGAGCAAAAACTTATAGCTAAGTTCCGCACGCATGAATGCGGACTCAACCGGGATCTGGGATTCATGTCGCATTACATTCGGCCCCCACCAACAAGCCTGGACTTGCAGAGGCCTACCGACTGAACTGGCTTGGGACAATTCACACCTCTTTAACCTGGAGTTACCTCTCTCTCTGCATCTTTGATGATTTGATTGCCTGCAGGTGCTCGCATTCCGGGGCATCTCTGACTGTGTCTATATAAACATTTCTGGAACAAGCCTTTCCATTCACCTGAAGAAGGAGCCGTGCTCCGAAAGCTCGTGTTTGAAACAAACCTGTTGGACTTTAACCTGGTGTTGTAAGACTTCTTACTATAGTTTTGATGGTAACATAGAGGTGGATTCTGCATGTCACTGTGCCCGATGCCAGAACACAGGGAAATGATACTGCAGGAGTTGGATCCCAAAGGACAAGGTCACACATGGGTTCTGCTGTGATGGTCTTTGCAACAGGTCTGTACAGAAAAAAGCTGAGCGACACAGAAATTTTGATCTGATGGTAGGCCTGTCACAAAACCTGTTGTCATTGTCAAGCAGCATGGAGGGTGCCATCTCCAATTTGGCACTGAGATTTTGAAGAGCTTGCAGTCCATCCTTTCCAGGGTGGAAATGGTGACCAACTTCATATTAACACTTGTGAGCCCAATTGTGAACCTCCCATCCCTCCCCCATGCTGAAGCACACTTGCAGCTAACGATGTCCTCTCTGTGTCTCAGCAGGAGAAGTTGTCCCATAACCGTCGGGGGAGGGCCCAGACTGGTGATGGTGTGCCAGTCATCAGAATCCTCACCTCCTTCGAGGAACAGGCCCTGGATGGATAGTCCCCCTCGGACTGATCTGTTCCCTGTAAGAACACTATTCATGATGCCTTATGCTGCTCTTTCTTATTTATTTGCTTTGTTTGGCCCCTTGTTCGACACTGTAACCAATCACTGTTTGTCGATGTACCATTTGTCAATATTCTCTGTTGATTATTCTTGTGTCTACTCTGTACGCACTGTGTACGTTCCTAGGCCTCAGAAAAATACTTTTCACTGTACTTCGGTACATGTGACAATAAATCAAATCAAATCAAATCAAATCAAAATGTTGCAGGGGTGGCCGAGGACAGAGGGGTCACTAATGTAGAGGTCGACGCACACTGCAACGTTGAGGATCCAGCAGGCCCCACACAGGTGGACTGTCACATGAGTTGTTATTGCCGGACTGAATGGCACATCCCTCCCACTGACCACATGTCCATTTCTCCGCAGGACCTGAAGCCGACAGCGCCTGCCCATCCTGGATGGCCCATTCTCCAGCCTCCCAGGAGAACACCTCGGAGGAGAGCTCTGGGAATGCCACCATAGATGTGTCACAGCTGTCACCCCACCCTCCCAACAGTGCAGAGACACTCACCTTGCTGGGCAACATTAGTGGTCAGACTTCTGGGGCATAGTCTAGTGAGCACCACAGTGCTGCTGATATACAGCTGGTGGAGGCAGGAATACCCAGGCGAGAAAGTAGTCGGAGGGCTGCTGGATCCCAGGACCCAGCTGGGTCCCACTCAGATCCTGAGCCTCTGGAACAGATGCAAACATTAGGGTATGGCCGTGACATTCAGAAAGGAAAGTCAGCAACACTCCAGAGGGTCCACAGCCCATTGGAGGTCCGAGAGGCAACAGGCACAGATGGTGCCAGTAATGCGTGGCAACATTGCTCGGGTGGCAACCACGGTGGAGAGCCTGGTGCAATACATCAGCAGGTGTATGGAGGTGTCCAAGGCGTGGTGCAGTCGGTGACAGCCATGGCTGAGGGCCTCAGTAGATTGTCCGATTTGCTGGGTCCTTTGCCCCATCTCCCAGGCATCGGGGTCATGCCCCCCACTCCCACACCTCCCCCCCCCACCACCCCGGGAAAAACTCAACAAACAGGCAGGGGTCAGACCATGGCATAGATTGAGGAGCACCAGTGCTCAGCTCTCAATGGGTTATCATCATCCCCCTGTCCTTGACAGTGACCCCACTGCCAGTGCCAACATAGTCCCAGCACCCTGAAGTGATGTACCACTGGGACGGTGGGAAATGGTAGGGGGGCGCGCTAACATTGACAGACCAGGCCCGGTCCCATGTGGAACATGGGTGTGAGGGCCTCCCTGGCCCTCTTGTCTTGCTGGACCCTCGCCACTGCTGCCTGTCCTGCAGCCTCCGGCTAGCCCTCTGGTCCCTCCCTGGGATCATCCTCCAGCCCCTGCTGGTCCGCTGCCTCCGCGCCATCCTCATCTTCCCCCTTGCAGGTGGCCACATGTTCCTCATCTTCCACCTGCAGCACGTTGCCCCGCAGCTGTGCCTGGTTGTGGAGGACACAGCAGACCACCACAAAGCGGACGTCCCTCCGGCGCACCACTGGAGCAGTCAAGGTATTGGAGCTGCATTTTGAGCAGACCGCCGGGTGGCCACATGGGCCTCGTAGTGTCAGGTCTCCTCATCTGTCTCCGGCCTCCGTACAGGCATCATTAGCCTGGTCCTCAGTTGGTATACTGTATCCCCCAAGACCAATCCGCCAGCCTAGGTTGATCCTCAAAGAGGCCAGGGATGCGTTTGACCACCTCAGGATTGAGCTGTCGTTCACACTCCCTGGGAAGCATACACACACACATACATGATCCTACGGTGGTGAACGTATATGAGCTGGATGTTCAGGGAGTTGAACCTCCTTCTGTTGAGGTAGGGTACTCCCAGATGGCCCAATGACCGCAAAGTGACATGCATGCAGTCTATCAGCCCTGGACCTGGGGAATCCCGGTGATGGCGGACAATCCTGCTTTCCGGGCATCTTGTTGGACTTGGTCCCTGTCAAAATTTATATCATTTTCTGACCAGATCTGCCAGTTGCACCTGTGGGCCGTAGCCAGAGTGATGCCACAAAGGTCCCCGCTCGAGCCCCAGAAGGATCCTGAGGCGTAAAGGTTCAGGAATGTGGTGACTTTTACAGTCATGGTGAGTGGATGTCCCTCCTCCATGTCGTGTCAAGTCCCCGAGGACATGGCACAGGTGCCACACCATCTGTTTGTTGAGGCAGAGCCTCCTGCGGCACACGCTGTCCGTCATTTACTTGAAAAACCAGTGACGCTTGTACACCCTGGGTTGTCGTGGGCCTCCCCCTCTGGGTCTCACCCTGGCCTGCTGGGCCGCTGGATCCTCAGGGTGTGGGGCAGCGCCCTGCACATGGGCCGTCACCTCGAGTCTCTGTCAACGCTGCTGCTGCTCCCGCCGTCTCCGGCACCTGGCTGCGTAGCCTGCCAGCAACACCACTAGGACAAGTTCCACGGGGTCCAAAATATCGGCCATACCGTTCAATATCTGGAAGGCAATGGGAGAGGGTGTGACTAACAAACAACGATGTCTTCCACCCCAGGACCCTTGATTCCCCCATTGACCCCCTCCCCCACAGTCAGAAAACCCTGCCCAGGCACACCCGGCCGGAGAGGGGGCCCTGCTCATCAGACCCCAGACGCTGTATCCCTGACACCCGCACATAACGTTACCTGAACCGGGCGCTGGTCCCCTTCCCATTGCACTCACCCACCCTCTGGCTGTGGACATGTCCCCGGGGTTGGGGCCCATCCCCTGGGTGTTTGGATGTTAGCTGCTGCATGTGTGGTGTTGCCTCCCACAGGGTCCAGGCATCGCAGGCTGATTGTGCTGCTGGGCAATAACTCCCACATGCTACATGGCATGCCCACCAATGGGAATTCAATTGGGTTGCGTGAAGTGCTCACTTAACTATGATTACCAATTCCCTATTAGCAATAACCTCCAGCCCCACAGCCAGATGCCTCCGCAGTCAGTGGGGGTCATGGGTGGTCATTGGGAAAGACACACAGGGATTTGGGTAGACCCCGGAATGGATACACACGATCCAGGGATTGGCATGGTGGAGCACCCCCTACCCACCCTCCGATGGCAGACCACCCAAATCGAGGATGGACCGCTCCTCGGTTACTTCCCCACCCTCCTCCGAAGACAGGGGCAGCAAGCCCAGTGCCCTTGGGCTTATTGCCTGTGAGCAAAGGTGGCTACTCACCTCCTCGGCGCTCCACAGCAGTCCGTCCACCAGCTTCACTCTAAAGGAGTACTAATCTGCGCCACCGTGACCACCTGTTGGGGAGGTCCCTGGATCACGGGAGGCCGTTGGATATGGTGTGACTCTCGTTAATTGTATGAAAATAGGGCTTAAGTGGTTATTGGTTTCTCACCACGCTACAGCGGTATCCCAATTTCACCTATGGGAGCGGGACGGTTGCATCGCAAACGGTTTGGCGCCCGGCATGGTACTCATTGTTTGCCTCTCCCGCTATTCACCGGGCTCATTTCGTCCCCGTTCGAGTGCAACAAGGTCACTGAATGACATCAATAAGATTCTTAGGGGGTTAAACAGGGTAGGACGTTCCCATTCATGGGAGTGTAGGATCAATGGGCATAGTCACAGAATAAGGGAGTTCTCATTTAAAACGGATTTGAGGAAGAATTTCTTCTCTCAAAGAATGGTGAATCTTTTGGGAATATTTTACCCTAGGAAGCTGTGGAGACCCAGTCCTTGAACATTTTCAGTTCTGAGATCGATAGGTTTTTATTCAGAAGGGAAATTAAGGGTTATGGAGAGAAGGCAGGAAAGTGGACTCAGTGAGTATTAGATCCGCCATGAGCTTATTAAATCATAGAATTTACAGAAGGAGACCATTTGGCCCATCGAGTCTGCATCGGCCCTTGGAAAGAGCACCCTACTTAAGCCCACACCTCCACCCCATCCCCGTAACCAGTAACCCCACCTAACCTTTTTGGACACCTTAAGGGGCAATTTAGCATGGCCAATCCACCTAACCCGCACATCTTTGGACTGTGGGAAGAAACCGGAGCACCCGGAGGAAACTCACGCAGACACGGGGAGAACGTGCAGACTCCGCACAGGTGGTAACCCAAGTCGGGAGTCGGACCTGGGACCCTGGAGCTGCGAAGCAACAGTGCTAACCACTGTACTACCGTACGCACGCTCGAAGGGCTGAATCGCCTACTCCTGTTCCGATTTCTTCAAGTCTTAAGGAGAGTGTAAAACAGGGACTAGCAAATTGGCAGCTCTTTTTAAATACATTATAAAATAGAAATATAAATGGGGAGAGATTCATTGTCGCACTGTCACATTGCGCACCGTCACACAAAGTGAGAATTGAGGTTGTCGCTGTGCAGTTTTTAGTGTCAGGCAGCTCTGAAGCCAAAACACCTAACAATAAAATGATACATCAAGTGGTTTAACCGGTTTGTTGCGGAGTTCATCCGCTCTTTGCTCGCATTTGAAGCAAATTGTGGTTTCATCCTCCCAGTAGTAACTCTAATATCTGGACAACAGGCTGCTATGGTTACCTGGCAGCTAAGGTCTGTTTAACTCTGTTCCTAAAGATCATTGGCAGAACATCTATTGTTGTAACTTTTAAATTACTACTTGCTTCATTGCTGGGCATGAATGATTTCAAAGCAGGATGTGGGAAATATTTGTGGCACAGATAGAAAAAACGTTTACAAGCTGGCCTGAAAGTTGACAAAAACAAATAGAGATGATCAAAATGGAAGCAATCAACAGGAGACAAAACCCCTTCTTGTACAGAGTGTTTTTGTCATCAATGTACAATCTTTGTTTAAATAAATTTAGAGTACACAATTCATTTTTTCCAATTAAGGGGCAATTTTGCATCGTCAATCCACCTAGCCTGCACATCTTTGGGTTGTGGGGGCAAAACCCACGCAAACACGGGGAGAATGTGCAAACATGGACAGTGACCCAGAACCGGGGTCAAACCTGGGACCTCGGCGCCGTGAGGCTGCAGTGCTAACCACTGCGCCACCATGCTGCCCACTCAATATACAATCTTGTTATAGACAATTGATCATGCAGCAGCAGGAGAAGAACCCAAACAGCTTTACTTGAACATTTTACTTGAGTTCAGCGAAAGTATTGATGTCCTATGTGCTATTAAGTGTGACTCTGGGGTCTTGACTGAGACAGAGTGAAGGAAGGGATCTTGGGCAGGATTCTCCTGTACCCAGCTGGGGGGGGCTGTCCTGGCGCATGAGTGGTTTGCGCCCCGCCGGCCAGCGTGGAAGGCCTTTGGCACCACACAAGCCAGGGCCGAAGGGACTCCGCCAGCCGGCGCAAATCCGCGCATGCGCGGGAGCGTCAGCAGCTGCTGACGTCACCCCCACACATGCGCGGAGGGGGGTTCACCTACGCGTCGGCCATCGTGGAATCGTGGAGGCTGACACGGCCGACACGTAGGAAAAGAGTGCCCCCACGGCACAGGGCCACCCGTGGATCAGAGGGCCCCGATCACGGGCCAGGCCACCGTGGGGACACCCCCCAGGGCAAGATCGCCCCCCCGCCCCCCCCCCCCCCCCCCAGGACTCCGGAGCCCGCCCACGCCGCCAGGTCCCACCGGTAAGGGACCTAGTCTGATCTACGCTGGCGGGACTGGCTAAGACCCAGCGGGACATCGGCCCACCGGGGTCCGGAGAATCGCCTGGAGTGCCGCTGCGAGCAGACGCCGACCGGCGCAGAGCGAATCCCGCCCCCGCCGAATCTCCAGTGCTGGAGAATTCGACGGGCGGGATTCACACTGCCCCCCCCCCAACGATTCTCCGACCCGGCGGGGGTCGAAGAATCCCGCCCCTTGTATCAATTCACCCTGGCCACACACTCGAAAATGCCACCATCATTATCAACAACACACCCCTCTATTCAGTACAGCAGTTTTGCTACCTTTGGAGTATCCTTTCTGTGATAACCCTCATGAGAATCATGGGGGATCACTAATTGATCTCCCGGTGGGGCTTGTAGAGTACGAGACCCACCCAGCACTTTAAATGCTGCTCCCAGACCTGTGTGAGGTGTTCCGATAGTCCCAGACTGGGACATTTGTGAGGTACACATGGTAGTGGCTTGTTAAAATAAACCTGTTTTGCCTTCTTCTTTGTGTCTCCTGGATTACTACACTCTCCAATAGGCGACACAATGACACAGTGGTTAGGACTGCTGCCTCACAGCGACGGGGACCTGTGCTCGATTCTGACCTCGGATGACTGTGTGGAGTTTGTACATTCTCCCCGTGACTGCATGGGTTTCTTCTTGGTGTTCTAGTTTATTCTCATAGTCCAAAGATGTGGATTGCTAAATTGCCCCTCATGCCCAAAGGTTAGGTGGGGTTATGGAGATAGGGCAGGGGATTGGGCCAGGGTAGAGTGCTCTTTCAGAGGGTCAGTGCAGGCTCGATGGGCCAAATGGCCTCCTGTATTGTAGGGATTCTATGATATTTCTAACACTATGCTAAATGGCCATTAACACCCATCTGGAAAAAACAAGCTCAGTGTTTTTTCAGGCTCAATAACAGACTTCAGAAAGAGCACGGAGTTTGTTTCAGAACAAAGATCAAAGTCTACCAGGCAGTGGTTCTTACATCACTTCTTTATAGGTGTGAGATTTGGACAACTTACTGGCATCACATAAAGCAGTTAGAAGCATTCTATCTTCACTGAAGGATGTTGCGTGTAGTGGTATTGTCACTGGTCTTGTAAGCCAGAGACTCAGGTTAATGCTCTGAGGACCGGGTTCAAATCCTGCCACGGGATTTGAATTCAATAAAAATCTGGAATTGGAAGTCTAATGATGACCATAAAACCATGTTTGATTGTTGTACAACGCATCTGGTTCACTAATGTCCTTGAGGGAAGGAAATCTGCTGTCCTTACCTGGTCTGACCTACAGGTGACTCCAGATCCACAACAATATGGCTGACTCTTACAATGTCACTCAGAGGACGGCATGTGGTGCAGTGGTTAGCACTGGGACTGAGGAGCTGAGGACCCGGGTTCGGATCCTGGCCCTGGGTCACTGTCCATGTGGAGTTTGCACATTCTCCCCATGTCTGCGTGGGCTTCACCCCCACATCCCAAAGATGTGCAGGTTAGATGGATTGGCCACACTAAATTGCCCCTTAATTGGAAAAACGTAATTGGGTACACTAAATTTATATAAAGAAAAAAAAAATGCCACTCAGTTCGAGGGCAATTAGGGATGGGCAACAACCTTGCCTGCATATGCCCACATCCCATGAAAGAATAAAGAAAACAATTGTCTGAATTTTTTGAAATCAGATGGCAGGATAGAATCCAGTATTGAGACTCTTGCAAGATACTGCATACTTAGCAGCGAGAACATGCTCATCAGAGCTCACATCACCGGGTGGGTCACGTGGTTCACATGTGGGTTCTCGCATACAAAAAGCAATATCTACAACCAGCATATCTGCGTGGGTTTCATCCCCATAACCCAAAGATGTGCAGGTTAGGCGGATTGGCCACGCTAAATTGCGCCTTAATTGGAAAAAATAATAATTGGGGACTCTAAATGTATTTTTAAAAAAATATCTACAGCCAGCTGAGCACGAGAACATGTACCGCAGGACATCCCAAATTTAGATCGAAGGACAATCGGAAAGCCAACTTCAAATCCTGCAAGCAGGATCCTAATACATAGGAAAAAAACAACCTTGGAATATAAAATGTCATCTCGCAAATTCAACATTCCAGGAGAACAGAACTAAGTCAAAGGATCGGGAAAAGAACCGATGTCAAACTAAGATAGAGGTGGCCTGCTCGCTGTGGTGGGGGGAGGGGGAGGAGCCATTCCCAAGACACCTGCTATTGTTGAACGTTTGTGTGTTTCTATTATAATCGTCAGGGCCATATTCAAGTATTTGCCACACAAGGCAAAGTGTGCCTATGCAAAAAAAACAAATGCAGCAGCAGTCCACAGCGCTGCTGAATATAGTGCAGAGGAGCTCTGAGGAAGAGCAGGTAATGCACCATTTGAATGCAGTCCAGTTAAACAAGATGGCCCCAATTGAAACTATCATGAGTGTAAATGGTAAACAATTAAAAATGGAAGTCGACACTGGGGCCTCGGTGACAGTTGTGGAGGAGCAGATTTTCAAATATATTCGTGATGGAGCTCAAACTTTTTAAGTTTGAACAGCACTACAGCCAAGCTTTCCACTTACACTGGAGAAACATTGAAAATCCTTGGAACCACAACATACCAGTGACGTACAAAGAACAAGAGGCCCATTTACCCTGGTGGCCGTAGAAAGGCACAAACCCAGTCTAATGGGAAAAGACTGGTTACAGCAAAATCAAATCTACTTGGTTGGAAATGTTTTAAATCCACCTAGCTTGCAAATGTTTGGGGCGAAACCCATGCAAACACGGGGACAATGGGCAAACTCCACATGGCATCCAACCTGGGACCTCGGCGCTGTGAGGCCGCAGCGCTAACCCACTGCGCCACTATGCTGCCCTTAGGGACTACAAATTAACCATACATCTGTCTGCCCAGGTGGATAGCTACCCGATCCCCAGGGTCGTAGGCCTCTACGCCAAGCTGACAGGGGGCCTTACCTACTCCAGATTAGGCCTCAGCAATGCATACCTACAATTAGAATCTCAGAGGTTTGCAATGATAAATACATGTAAGGGCCTATTCTAGGATATGAGGTTACCATCAGCCTGCATTATTTTCCAGCATTCGACGGAAAGCCTCCTTCAAGGAGTTCCCAAGGTCTACCTTTACAACATTGTAGTTACTGGCATCATTCCTGAGGAACACAGGTCTGGCTTGGAGGAGGTGTTAAAAAGGTATTGGGACGCAAGTGTCCACCTCAAACATGCAAAATGTATTCCAGGCCTCAGAAGTTACATATTTAAGATTCCGAATAGTTGCAACAGAGTTACATCCCCTCAAGGAGAAACTCAAAGCTATCCGTGAGGTTCCAGCACCCAAGACTGTAATGGAGCTCAAATCCTTCCTCAGCATGGTAAATTATTATGGAAGGATCATTCCAAATTTAGCAACAACATTGGCCCTGTTACACGAACTACGAAAGAAACATCAACGGTGGAAATGGAGAGAACCTCAAGAGGAAGCTTTTTGCTTAACGAAGCAGGCATTACAATCTTCAAACCTTTTAGTTCACTTCGTACCTGGGAAACCGATTATTCTCACATGATGTGTCCCCTTACGGTACAGGGGCAGTATTATCCCACAAGATGGGAAATGGTTCTGAGTGGCCCATCACCTTTGCTTTGAGGACCCTTTCATAAACGGAGCAAAACTATGCTCAATTGAAAAAGAAGGTTTAGCAGTCAGATATAGCGTGAATAAATTCCACCAATATGTGTATGGAGGGCGATTTGTCATAATCACCAGCCATAGGCCACTATTCAGCCTCTTGAGAGAGGACAAACCGATACCACCGATAGCCTCTGCAAGGGTGCAGCACTGAGCTTTGCTAATGACGGCCCACAATTATGCCTTAGACACAGACTTGGCACACAGATTGTCAACCCAGACGCATGGAGCTGACTCCTTCTGCCACAAACCATCCCACCTCCACTAGTACCCAAGGAGACCGTTTGGCATTCAACATCTTAAACACCTTTCCAGTATCGACTAGCCACATTCGTAACTGAATCCAAAAGGATTCTATTTTATTGAAAATCAAGCGAAAGATAGAAACTGGGTGGCATTATGAGAAATCCACGCACTTGGGACCTTATTTTACCTGCCAAGGTGAACTAACCTGCGAGGATGGTGTGATCCTTTGGGGCTGGTGCGTCATCATTCCATGACCAGTCAGGGGACCCTTCTCACTGGAGCTGCATAGTGAAAACAAAGGTGAAGATGCTGGAATGCAGCTTGTATATAGTGATCTGGCATTGATAAAGCCATCAAAGAAATGGTACAACAATGCACCCCTGCCAGTCTCAGCAGTCAATACCTTCATCAGCTAATCTCCACCCCCAGGAATGACTGGGCCAGGGTCCACCTTGACTATGTGAGCCCTTTCCTGGGCAGGATGTTTTTAGTTTTGGTGGATGACCACTCCAAGTGCTGTCTATACAGGAGATGGGGACCACGACTCAGTGACCATGGTGGACACCTTACGTGAGTGTTCATTATACATGGATGTCAGAGTCCATTGTTTCTGACAATGGTACCTTTTTCTGGAGACAACTGCCAAAATTTTGTTTGAGCTAATGGGATATGCCACACAAGGATGGCCCTGTGCCACCCTTCATCCAATGGCTTGGCCAAGAAGGCCGTTCAGACTCTTCAAAACGCCATGAGGAAACAGTCTGACAAACTGTTGGCTTGTAAATTTCCTGTTGTTGTACAAATCTACCCACCACACCACTACGGGGAGTCAGGCCCGCCGAGTTACTGATGGGCCATCACATCAGAACTCGCTTAGATTTAGTGTTTCCTAATTTGGCGTGGAGGGTGGAGGCACGTCAGGTCTCCCAGAAAAGCCAACAGGCTACGCAGACGGACAACAGATCTTTCCGGATGGGGACGGTTTGGTTCATAACTTCACCTTGGCTAGCCAGACAGATTCTGTCCCAGCCTGTACTTGTATTATATGTGGTGAATGAAAATGAATGGGCCATCAAAAATCACATTGACCATTTGAGGACCGAGGGAGTGACAACACCCATTTCAGAGCAGGCAAGTCCTACTGGTGTTGTCAGCAGTCCTGTTAACGTTCTTGAATCGAGGGAGTTGAGAACTCCCGAACTGACCCAGCCGGCTGTACCATTAGAAACCGGTGAGGCCAGTTCCACAACCATTCCCGTGGATCTCATCCCCATAACCCAAAGATGTCTAGGATTGGCCAGGCTAAATTGCCCCTTAACTGGAAAAAAAGAATTGGGTACTGCAGGTTATAAAGTGCAAGGAATGTCAGGCACATTATACGTTCTTAGGTGCAAGGAATTTTTCATTATGATCAGCGATATTCCTCTGCATAAGTAAAATCGTCTTGTTATCCTTCAGTGGAAAGCAGATCAGATACTCTCCAAGTTTAGTACCTCAAGTGTACTCACCACAATTCACCACAGATGTGCAAAGGAAAATGAGGCATATCAGAATTCTGACCACACTGCTAACATTGTTCGGCGCACAGGTATGTTGGCCAGTATCGATCCAAATTCCAAGTCATGCTGGTGCACTCAAACAGACTCCCGAGTTGCTGGTTTGAGAGTAGCATTTCACCTTGCAGGTTAGTATCTGTGAGATAGACAGAAGGAACAAAGCATTTTTTGCCATCTCTGGAATATTGGGCGCAATTCTCCGCACTCACGACGGTGCGGAGAATAGCGGGGGTCGTAAATTTTTACGGCCACGCTAGTCCGACGCCCTCCCGCTATTCTCCCCCCCCCACGCCCAACTCCCGACACGAATCGCTGCCGCCGTTTTTTTACGGCCAGTAGCGATTCTCAGCTGGCCGATGGGCTGAATTCCAAGCCCTTTACGGCCGTTTTTACGAACGGCAAACACACCTGGTCTGGCCGTTCGTAAAAACGGCCGTAAAGTCCCGATCTTGGCAACCATGGCACCGATTGGCACGGCAGTACCACGGCCGTGACAAGGGTGCCATGGGCCCGCGATCGGTGGGCACCGATCGCGGGCAGCGGGTCCGATTCCCGCGCACTCTTTGTCCTTCTGCCGCCCCGCTGTATCACTTCGCGGGGCGGCTGAGGGGCATCCCGGCCCGCGCATGCGTGGGTTTCGCGCAAATGCGCGATGACGTCATCCGCGCATGCGCGGGTTGGAGTCTTCCAATCCGCGCATGCGCGGCTGACGTCATGTGACGCGTCAGCCGGCGCAAACTCTGGAAAGCGGGCTTAATGAAATTCGTTAAGCCCGCGATGCCGGAGTTCATGGCCGCGGCATACTAGCCCCGACCGGGGACCAGAATCGGTTCCCGGTCGGGGAGGGGGAGGCTGGCGTCAAACCTGCCCGGATTTGACGCCAGCCTTACGATTTCTCCCTCTCTGGGAGAATCGGGCCCATAATTTCTTGAGGTGAAGAGATGATTCTGCAATCCCTCAGTCCAGTGGGGAAAAGCCATGGGCTGGATTCTCCGATTCTGAGACTAAGTGCTGACACCGGTGTGGGACTGGTGGCATTTTACGACCGGCAAAACAGTGCAAAACAGCCACCGAATCCCTGCGGGGTGGGGGGGGGGGGGGGGTTTAAGCAGGCACGCAGCGTACAGCACCCGGTTCTAGCTGCAGATACGACTGGAGAATTGCTGGATCCATGGCAGTGGCCTGCAGCGGCCGTGCCGTGCAACATGGCGCCGGCCACGAGCGGACCTGGCCA
Organism: Scyliorhinus canicula; assembly: GCF_902713615.1. Lineage (NCBI taxonomy): Eukaryota > Metazoa > Chordata > Chondrichthyes > Carcharhiniformes > Scyliorhinidae > Scyliorhinus > Scyliorhinus canicula. The sequence continues at coordinate 100,712,771 of NC_052151.1, forward strand.
TCCAAATAGTGATCCCCTTTGGCTAGGCTCACCACTCCCAGACTACCCCCATCAGTGCCCCCAGCCCCCACCAAAACCCCCCTGCCCGCGGATTGGTTCCCCCCTGACTGTGGTGCCGCTGGACTTAGTCTGCAGCCGTCACTCCGAGTTCCCGAAAACAAATACCACACGCGACTGACACTGTCAGGAACTTGGCCCATCGGGGGCGGAGCATCGGGGGGGAGGGCCTCGGGTAACATCCCAACGCCGTGCAGTGTACTCCTAGAGTACGACGTTTTGGAGGGGTCGGCGCATTGCAAAAGAGACGCCGCCACCCCCGATTTTGGCACCAACGTGGATTCTCCGGCCGATTGACGAATGCGATTTTGACGTCTGAGACCGGAGAATCCAGCCCCATGTTTGCAGTGAGTGTATAAGACTGGTAGGTCTGCACCTTTGTGGTTTGATCCATAAAATGTAGCACTCCACATCGAAACATCAGAGCCAGGGATAGCAAATTCAGACCCTATATAAAGCTTCAATAATTATAAGCAAGCACACTTGTCTGTGACTGTCACAGAAAAACGGAAAGAGTTGGGAAACAGGATCCCTAAATGTCATTGAAAACCCTGGAACACCATGTAATGAAAATAGAGGGCGAGATCTAACCAGGGCGTGGGATCTAACTCTCTCACCTTGGAGACCTCAGACGAGCGCCGCTCAACATTGGTCTCCATAAATGCGGACCAGTTGGAACGGCACTCATTGGGTCTCCCAGGGGGATTGGAGGCCCCCAGGTGCATGCCATCTGGGCAGGGTGGTACGCTAGCCCTGCTGGTACTACCTGGGCAACCTACCAGTGCCAGCCTAGCACTGCCAAGTAGCCCAGGTGCACTGCCAGCTAGCAGAGGCACTTCCAGGGTGCCACGCTGGCACTGCCAAGGTGTCAAGCTGGCTTTTTTTGCAGGGTGGTGATTGGGTTGGGGTTTGCCGTGCGGGGCAGGCCCAGGTACCCCTTTATAGTGAGTTGGGGCTTGGGGAGGCTCGGGATCACGTTGGGGCCTCGAGAGATCAGGACGGCATTTAAAAATAGCGTTGGATCTCTCACTGCACTGAGTTCTGCCAAGCGAAGCTCCTCAGTGCAGAAAATGGGGCTAAGTACGGCCTCATTGGGGAGTTCCCTGCTGAGGCCTCCAATCTACCTGGATTGGCTTTAGATAGTGAGATGTTTCTCGGGGCTGGCAATGGGACATTCAGGTTGATTGCGCCCAGAATTTCACTTATTCTGCCATCATAAACTAATGCTCTTGATTATAAAAGGTTACTTGAAGGTTCTGGGAATAAAAAGATTTTGTGAAAATATAAACGATCAATATATTTTAGTTTCGAATAATATCTAAATTTATTTTTTTAAATCCTGGTTCATTAATACCTTTCAGGAAGGAAATCTGCCATCCTTTTTTAAAATTCATATATTTTGAGTACCCAATACATTCTTTCCAATTAAGGGGCAATTTAGCATGGCAAATCCACCTTGCCTGCACATCTTTGGGTTGTGGGGGCGAAACCCACGCAAATGCGGGGAGAATGTGCAAACTCCACATGGACAGTGACCCAGAGCCGGGATCAAACCTGGGCCCTCGGCGTCTTGAGGCAACAGGGCTAATCCATTGTGCCACTGTGCTGCCCTTGACATCCTTTTTTAAAATAAATTTAGAGTACCCAATTCATTTTTGCCAATTAAGGGACAACTTAGCCTGGCCAATTCACCTACCTTGCACATCTTTGGGTTGTGGGGACGAAACTCACGCAAACACGGGGAGAATATGCAAACTCTACACGGACAGTGACCCAGAGGCCGGGATTGAACCTGGGACCTTGGTACCGTGAGGCAGCAGTGCTAACCACTGCGCCATCGTGCTGCCGGAAATCTGCCATCCTGACCCAGTCTGACCTAATGTGATTCCAGATCCACGTTTTTGTGGTTGGCCTTAACTGCCCTCTGAATGGTCCAGCAGCCACTTGGGTCAAGGGAAATTGGTGATGGCCTTATCAGTGATGCCCATGTCCAATGGAAGATTTTTAAAAACCTCGTAGTCAACAGATCCATTAAGGTTGTTGTATCATACAATACAACTACAAATGTGATAACAGATTAACTAGATGGACTTTCATCTTTTTCATTTGACAATTCCCATGTCCCCTTTTCATCTTGGTTCTCATCCAAGGATGATGTTGCCCACATTTCCAAGCAAACTGTTGGAATGAAGACTATTTTCAACAATTTGTGCCTGACGTTGTTAATACTTATGTAGCTTTCTCTGTTATATGCACATTTAGGCATTGATCAATCTATTTCAATCTTTTTGAGAGAGAGTTTAATTAAAAACAGCAATCGCATTGCATATTTCCCCAAATGTTCATCACAGTGAACAATACCAGTGCTGAGGAATGGAAACTTTCCTAGTGTAGGGTAAAGTCTCTGCTCTCTGCAACAGAATGCTCCAGTTTCCAATCTCAAAAGAGCACTCCCCCGCTATATCTGTACAAACTTTTTTCCATTTCTCATATTTGCCTCACTGCATGAAATTGCTCAATTAGCACCAGTTTTATGTTCGAGGTTCAAATTAACTCGGCTAAGATTGAAGCTGAACAAACTTGTTTCACCACTGACGACCAGCAGACAGAGAAGATCCATCACTCTGGACTAGATTTCACCCCTGGTTTGAGAGGTGAAAGAGCAATGTCCAACTACTTCTAATTCTTTACTTTGGAGACAGAATAATGAAACATTTTTTGTGTATTTAAGCCACCAACGTAGCTACTGGCTCAATGAAGAAGGGCCTTCAATGGTTGGATTCTGGTTCACCCAGGCCAAAGGAGTCTAGTTCATGATGAGTTGGCTGATTTTAGATCACGTTAACTGTAGTGAGAGAGCTGCAGTTGGCTCTAATGACAAATTTATATAGAAAAAAGGCTTGTATTTCCAATCTTGATTTTGAGCTCTTGACACCTCTTAGTGTGTGTGTGCATGTGTGTGTGGTTTGTATATGTAATTTGTGTGTGTGGCTTGAATGTGGTTCATGTGTGCATGTGTGGGTGTGCAGCTTTTGTGTGCCTGTGGTGTGTGGGTGCATGAATAGGTGTGCATGGGTGTCAGTATGTATCCATACCTTGAACACGATCAAGGTCAATTTGGTGCTCAACTACTGGCACTCACTATCCAAGCATATATAAGGAGCAATTACTGCAGGAATGGCAGTATGTTTGGAGCTGTGTTTTAGCAGAAGGGGTATGAAGAGAAAATTGGAGGGAAAATGCCACAATGCAAAACTAGAGTAAATGTTTTGTGGTAATTGAAATGTTTCACCTTTTATAGAACCAACATTGCCTCTTAAAAAAAAACAGGAGGAATATTTCTTCGTCCTGTGGGGACAAAGGTTTAAAGGGAATATCAGTGCAATGACATTCCTTTGACTAATGCAGACAGAAGTCTTGATTGGCATTTATTTTCCAGGGCAGCAATCAGTGTTCTGAGAGGTTTCCCACATGAAGTGTTTGTCAGAGTGGTCAAAGTGTCAATGATCCCTCGAGTGCAGCGCCTGGCCTGTGGAAGAGGGCTGATTTTCAGATATGATAAGTTCCAAACTGTTGTCACATTTCAGCTATGATCGGGTTCCCTTGCTTTAGATTGTTGTACAAACACTGTAGTAGTCAAGAGTGCGTGAAATAAATTTGGGCAGAACGACAGTGCAATCAAATCACCAGGAGCTCTTTGAATTCTTTATGATTGAGTAACAATGTGTTTTATTTAAATACTCCATTTATGTTGAACCTTTTGAACTTTATCAAGGGTCAATTTGGACACAACTATGTTGTGTAAGAAGTCATGACACTCTTAAATCATTTAATTCAAATGGAAGGAACAGCATGTCTTGTCACAATTCCACATAGACCATGTGAAACCATAAATTACCAAATGCATTACCTTTTAAAAATGCTCCAAGTTCATTCTAGCTTATTTAAGCACAGTTAGGACCTAAAGCTCATGTTTAAAGAGCTGTCAGTGATTCATTCACTACTTTAATTCACTGAACTTTATGAACATGTGGAGAAATATTAATAAGATTTTATGCCTATATGAATTTAATTTGTCTTACTTTACTTCGTAGGAACTACAGCATTCTATTGATTTATTCCAGTATTTGACCAAAATAGATACAGCAAAATGCTACTTTAAAAAACAATGATGGGTACTCTTTCCTCTTCATCTCTCTTTTCAATCCGTATCATGCACCTGCTATAGCTGAGCAGAGTAACAGAGCCTAGAAATTCAGCAATCCTTTTGGCATGTGGATGGATGGCGGGAATGCATGGGGTGGTACAAGGATTTGGAGCCAGAAATGGGTACTCTAGATTTCCTCCCTTCCTGAAATAAATCCTGTGAAATAAAGCTTGCCCACCCAAAAGCAGTGAGCCACGCAAATGATGGGATACTAAGGTTGTGACCTGTTCTCTCAGAAATGGCATCATTCAAGGTAATATCCCATCAAACTTAATGAAAACCTGAAAAGAGATGCCTGAGTTCCTTACCTGACTTGTTAAACTACAAGATGTATGACATTGCAGATTGTGAACATCAACAACTATTATTTAACAAAATAAAAAGTCCAAAGGCGCTTCACAGGAACACTATAAAACAAAGCATAACAACGAGCTACATAAGGAGATAAGTTGGGTGATCAAAGGCTTGGTTAGAAAGTTTGTTTGATATCTCAACTGCATAACATGACTTTTTTTTGTACAGTTCTGCAGAGAAAATACTCGATACACGGCCCTCCGGTATTTGAAGCAAAGAAATGTACTTCCTCCTTGCTATCCATTATGGAGTCTTTACCATAAGCCATTCACTTATATATTATTATGCATAGAACAAGAGCAGGATGAAGAGGAAATTAGTGAAATGTGCAGGATAAGGCAACACCCAAAAAAAATAAAGTATATAAAAGCAAATTACTGCGGATGCTATAATATGAAAAAAAATACTGGACAATACAACAGGCTGACAGCATCTGTGGAGAGAGAAGGGAGCTACCGTTTTGAGTCTGGATGACACTGTCAAAGAAAGCATTGTTCCATTAGATTGTGAAGACCAAACTACACTTTTCCAGATGTATTAGAAGAGATCTCCTTAAAAAGTAAACAATTCAGTAAAAGTCATTGAAACAATCCTTTGATCTGTCACAACAAAACCCCCAACTAAGCTCAAAGCCAAACAAATAACTTATTTCTGGACAGTGAACTTCATATTTCAAAATGCTTTTACTACACATTTCAATATTTATAACAAATGATTCCTTTTTCAAAAGTTCCTTTAGATAGGGCAGCATGGTGGTGCAGTGGTTAGCACAGCTGCCTCACGGCGCTGAGGTACCAGGTTCGATCCCGGCTCTGGGTCACTGTCCGTGTGGAGTTTGCACATTCTCCCCGTGTTTCCATGGGTTTCACCCCGACAACCCAAAGATGTGCAGGGTAGGTGGATTGACCACGTTAAATTGCCCCTTAATTGGAAAAAATTAATTGGGTATTCTATTTTTTTTTAAAGTTCCTTTTGATATTTACAATAAATATTTATTTTCTCATTGTGTTTCCATGGTGCTTTTCTACGCTGTTCCCAAGCTGATACTGTTCTATCTCATTACCAAATGGCCAGTGCTGTGGGCTGTGTTGTAATATCATGCTATAATATGAACAAAAAATGAAAATGGCTCTTTAAATTAAGGTGCCCCTGATCACGAGGCTTCTAATCACAGGGAGGTTCACCAGCTGTGGCCATAGATAATTTTTGTTGAAAACCAGCCTCTGGAAAACGTCCCACTTACATGAAGGGGCTGATTGGAAAGTTCACGCAAACTAACATCAGGAGCATGGACAATTTAATTGGGGAAGAGCCTTAGCACAGCATTTCTGCTGGCTCCTGGATCTGCCTACCACTAATGGGTACACAGACAGAGCTCATTGTTACCTTTAAACTACAAAGATGGGTGGCACGGAGGCACAGCGATCAGCACTGCTCCCTTATAGCACCAGGGACCTGGGTTCAATTCAACCTTGGTTGACTGTCTGGAGTTTGTATATTTTTACCGTATCTGTGTGGGTTTCCTCCGGATGCTCCGGTTTCCTCCCATAGTTCAAAGATGTGCAGGTTAGGCGGATGGCCATGCTAAATTTCCCCTTAGTGTCCAACGGTTAGGTGGGGTTACAGGGATAGGGTGGGGGCGCGGTAGGTCATGGAGGGTCGGTACAGATTGGATGGGCCGAATGACTTCTTTCTGCACTCTAGGGATTCTATGAGTCTGAAAGTTGGCAACCGTTTTCTCATTTTGAATCCATCCCACATACTGGCAGAGAGGAGAGAATGAGATTAGACTCTAACATGATCCCTGCTACCTTTCTAATATCCTCTGAGATGATCCTTAGAGTGTCCTTAGATTGCATTAAGTGCAATGTTCAGTGAGCCTTTTTAGTCTAGGGCCGCTGAGGCGTGAATCCTGAGATCTAGGATCAGTAAAGTCATAGAGGCACAGAATCATTCAGCACTTCAGCCCAGCACTTCTGCGCCAATCTAAAACAACCATTCTAATCCAGCATTTGGCCCATAGCCTTGGATGCACTGGGATTACAAATTCAGATCTTTTTTTATGAATTTAGAGTACCTAATTCATTTTTTTTCCAATTAAGGGGCAATTTAGCGTGGCCAATCCACCTAGCCTGCACATCTTTGGGTTGCGGTGGTGAAACCCACACAAACACGGGAAGCAACTGCACACAGACAGTGACCCAGAGCCAGGATCGAACCTGGGACCTCGGCGTCGTGAGGCAACAGGGCTAACCCACTGCGCCACTGTGCTGATCCCAAATTCACATTTAAATACTTCATAAATGTTATGACGATCTCTGGGCGGAATTCTCCGCAAAGGCCGACGCCGTCGTGAAACCCGGAGCGGCATTTTGTGTAACTCGCCCGCCGGGCCTTGACGCTCGCGTCAAGGCGGCGCGCCGAGAATGATGCGGCGGTGGTGCCTGAGTGATGTCAGCCGCGCATGCGCAGGTTGGCCGGCTCCAACCCGCGCATGCGCGGTTGCCGTCTTCCCCTCCGCTGCCCCGTAAGACGTGGCGGCTTGATCGTGCGGGGCGGCGGAGGGGAAAGAGTGCGTCTCTTAGAGACGCCGGCCCGATGATCGGTGGGCACCGATCGCGAGCCAGTCCCCTCCCGAGCACGGCCGTGGTGCTTGATCCCCTCTCCGCCCCCCACAGGCCCCAAACTTACCTGTCGCGCGCTGTTCACGCCGACAGCGACCAGGTGTGGTTACCGCCGGCGTGAACCCGCCGGGGTCGTCAGGCCGCTCGGCCCATCCGGGCCGGAGAATCGGCGGTCGCCGGGAAAAACGGCGAGCGGCGATTCTCCCCAGCGGGGGTGGGAGAATCGCGGGGGGTGCCAGAGCGGCCCTCCAGCGATTCTCCCACCCGGCGTGGGGAGCGGAGAATCGCGCCCTCTGCCTCCGCCACCCTTTCAGACAGCGAATTCCAGACTCCCACCACCCTCAGGGTAACAAGGTTTTTCCTCACATCCCCTCTATCTCCTGCCGCTGACCTTACATCTATGTCCCTTGGTCACTGACCCTTCCTCCAAGGGAAAAAGGTTGTTCCTGTCTATTCTATCTATGCCTCTCATAATTTTATACATCTCAATCATGCCCCCCCTCAGTTTCCAAGGAAAACAATGCAAGTCTATCCAACCTCTCTTCACAGCTAAACCTCTCCAGTCCAGGCAACATCCTGGTAAATCTCCTCTGCACCCTTTCAAGTGCTGTCACATCCCTCCTATATTGTGGATGCCAGAACTGCACACAATACTCTAGCTGTGGTCTAACTAACATAACCTCCCTGCTCTTAAACTACATGCCTCGGCTAATAAAAGCAAGTCCACCATATATGCCTTATCCACTGCATCCACTGTATCCACTGCATCCAGAGCACTGTATCCACCTGCTCTGCGACTTTAAGGGATTGGTACACACACCAAGAACCCTCTGATCCTCGGTGCTTCTCAGGGTCCTGCCATTTATCACGTATTCCCTTGCTTTGTTTCTCCTGCCCAAGTGCATCACCTCACAGTTGTCCAGACTGAATTTAATTTTCCACTAATCAGCCCATCTGACCAGCCCATCTATATCCTCCTGTAATCGAAGGTTATCCCCCTCACTATTTATCATGCTACCAATTTTCACATCATTCGCCAACCCTCCTACACTCATATGTAAATAATTTATATAAACCACAAATAGCAAGAGCCCTAATTCTGGCACCCCCCTGGACACAGGCTTCCAGTCAGAAAACGCCTCATGACCATCACCCTCTACTTCCTGCCACTCAGCCAATTTTGGAGTAGTTGACCTCTGCAGAGACTCCACTAAAAACTATCAAACACATCAGTCGCCTCTGATTTTAAAAAAGAACATTGGAGCAAGATTAGGCTATTCAGCCCTTTAAGCCGACTCCACTGTTCGATAAGATCATGACTAATCTGGTTGTGGTCGTAACTTTACTTTCTAGTCTGGCCTCTGTAACCTGTGGTCCTCTTGTCTATCAAAGGTCTGTCCAATTCAGCCTTGAATAAATTCAATAACCCTGCCTCCATTGCTTTCTGCGGAAGAGAATTCCACAGACTTATGACCCTCTGAGAGAAAGAAATTCCTCTAATCTTCATCTTAAATGTGAGATCTTTCTGAAAGTGTATCCCTTACCTCGAGTCACCTTTTCCCCCAGCATCTTTGTGCTCTGTGACACACTCAATGACAAACCACCATCAGAATTATTCCATCATAGGGAAGCACGGTGGCGCAGTTGGTTAGCCTTGCTGCCTCATGGCACTGAGGTCCCAGGTTCGATCCTGGCTCTGGGTTACAGTCCGTGTGGAGTTTGCACATTCTCCCCGTGTTTGTGTGGGTCTCGCCCCCACAAAGATGTGCAGGGTAGGTGGACTGGCCACGCTAAATTGCCCCTTAATTGGAAAAAATGAATTGGGTACTCTAAATTTTTTTTTAAAAAATAATTATTTCATCATTGCACTGCAATGGATTCCTCTGGCTGGTGAATGAGACAAAGAACATTGAATTGTAACCTAAGTGATAATAGGATTGATAGAGCAGAACCAAAAGGTGCCACCTTCATTTTCCTCTTCCACAAGATTTTGCCGTGATTTATCGGGGAGTAATGCAAAGCAACAGATAACAGAAGAGTCCACTATTTAATAGCTACATCATGCGAATGGTTCCAAGTGAAAAATCAATGTTGCCATATTTCTTAAGGACCATAGGCTACTCTCCTCTGTTGAGAGAGAGAGCTGACTGATGACGATTTAACCTGAGGGTGACCACACCTCACTCAAAGGGAAAGGTTGTGAAGGCAGGGCCATCATGGATAACCTCACTGGTACAGCAATTGAATCTCCTCCCACTGTTGCTATCTCTCTGCATCATGAAACAGCCATTCAGCCAACTGAGCTAACCAAATTCCAAATAGAGGCGATTTGGTCCACAAACCACAATTTCAATGAACTCCTGACAGGTCTGAGATATGTGCCTATGCCACACACTCTTCCATTTCACCATTGCAACAGTGTTTTCCGATTGCTTCCCCGGGGTGTTGACCTTTCCATTGGCATCAAAGGTCTGCCTATAGCATGTGACTGGTAATTATTCTGGCCAAACTTCTCCATTCATGGAATGCATTCAAATTAATTTTCTATCTCAGTATGTTTTTTTTTGTCAATTTAAAGTACCCAATTCAATTTTTTCAATTAAGGGGTAATTTAGTGTGGCCAATCCACCTACCTGGCACATCTTCGGGTTGTGGGGGCGAAACCTATCTCAGCATGTTGAGACACTATCTACGGAACAGGTCATTTCAGATCTAGTATTTTGCATTGAGATGTGGTTATTTAATAATCTTGCCTCAAAGGCGCATCTGGGGAGGAGTGATCATAATATAATTAAGTTTTAAATCGAATTAGTGATTCAGTTCAATACAAAACTAGGGTCTTAAATATAAGCAAACTACATAAGTGTGAGGGGAGAATTGACTAAGGTTTATTGGGAACCAGCTTAATTGAAGTGACAGTAGATAGTCAATGAGGAGGTAGTTGGGTTTTTGGGAGGGTTTTTCAATGTCTCCTATGCTTCAACCTCACCTCTCCATGTTCTGGACAAAGTCCTTGATATGCTTTCCTAATTGAACATTCTCCATGTCGGTCAGACACAAGCCAGTGACTCCCATGAGTTGGCCTGACTTCTTCAGGGGACCGTTGAGAACATCCCAAAAGCTTTTCCATTATCCTCCTGGGTGTCACTTGACCGAGTTCCAAGAAATGAAGTTGCTTTGGGAATCTTGTGTCAGGCATTTGAGCAGCATATCCTATCCAGCTGAGCTGATATTGAGCAATTAGTGCCTCAATGCTGGGAATGGTGCGTAGGAGAGAATGCTACTGGTGAAACACCTTACATGCCACAGGATTTAGGGGATCTTGCAAAGGCATCATTGGTGGTACTTCTCCATTGCTATAAGGTGCCTGCTGAAGGCTGTTCAAGTCTCTGGAGCATATGGGAGCCCAGGATCATTGCTGCTTAGTAAACCATGACCATAGTGATGGGTTTGAAATCCTGGTCCTCAAATACCTTTTCCTCAGTCGGCTAAAGGCTGAACTGGCACATTGGAAGTTATGATGAATTTTATCATCCATGTCGCTGAGATGAGGCCCTCAAGTTATGGGAAATGGAGGAGTTGGCAATAATCTGGAATTCAGTTTCTATGTCATCTGCACCACTGACTGGAGTTGTAGCGATAGTCCAAATCTGGCTAACAAGTGAAGCTAAAGATAGTACTTCATGAAAGATAGAGGTTTATAATGTTGCAAAAAAAATAAATAGTGTTTTGTTTATTGCCAGTAGGGGATGCAGTGGCATAGTCGTGTTCTCACTGGACTAGTAATCCAGAGATCCAGGGTAATGATCTGGGGACCCAGGTTCCGAATCGCACCACATGAGGTGGTGGAACCGAAACTCAACAAATGGAATTTAAACTCAATAAAATATCCGGAATTATAAGTCTAATGATGACCACAAAACCATTGTCGATTGTCAGGTTCACTAATGTCCTTCAGGGGAGGAGGTCTGCCATCCTTACCTGGTCTGGTCTACATGTGACTCCAGACCTCCTCCACCCCCAATGGCTGCTCCAACCCTTCCTGGTCTCCTCCTCTACCTTAGAATACACCAACCCCTCCAGAAATTCCCGCATATCAGACTCCTCCCCCGGCGGTTCTTACCTGTAGAGGTTTTTGTAAAGCACCTCAAAAGCCCCGTTAACTTGATCCAGCGTGAAGGCAGCACGGTGGCGCATTGGTTAGTACTTTGGGGCGGCCCGACGCCGGAGTGGTTCACACCACTCCGACACGCCGGGACCCCCCGCCCCGCCGGGTAGGGGAGAATCCCGGCCATGGTTACAAGAGACCACTGGCGGAATTCTCCGACCCCCCGGGGAAAAGGGGAGAATCCCGGCCTAGGTCTGCAATGAAGATAAAGGGCGCGATTCTCCGCACCCGCGGAAAATCGCGAAGGCGGCCGTGAAAACGGTCGACTTTTGCGACGGCCCGACGCGGCCCATTTCCCGAGGTATTCACGTCCGGGAAATGGGCTAGTAACGGGGCCGCGTCAATCACGTGCGCGATGACGTCGGAACGCGGCGACGCTACGAACACGCCCACGTGACGCCGCCCGACGCCGTAAAAAGGCGCGGGCGAGCACAGAAACTAGGCCAGGATGTCGGAGCTGAGGAGAGCAGCCCCGCGATTCGTTGAGGCTGACGTGGAGACGCTGCTCGAATCAATCGAGCAGAGGAGGGGCATCATCTGCCCGCGTAGAGGGCATCGCCACCCTGCCAGCGCGGTGTGCCAGGCCTGGCGTGAGGTGGCTGCTGCCGTCAGTGCTGTGGGGCAGACCCCTCGCTCTGCAGACCAATGTCGGAAGAAGATGCACGACCTCACCAGGGCTGCCAGGGTAAGTGCCAAGAGGGTGCCCCCGGGTGACAACCATCCCTCCCCCCTTTACTTAATCACCCACCTCCCCCCCCCCCTCCCCCCCCCCCCCCCGGCACGGGGGGTGGAGGGGGATTGGGGCAGAGTGAGTTGAGGGTGGTTCACAAAGTAGTCACAGACCCAGCGCTCTGGCCCCCGGGAGAGATGCAATGGTCTTATTACAACTTGACCCCCAAACTGTGCCAGTATCTGAACGGACTGCTGATACCTGCCGTATTGTAATGATCTACCTATGCCCCCTCCCCCAACAGGACAAGACCGCCCACAACACCCGTGAGCGGAACAAGACTGGAGGGGGTTCGCCCATCCTGCACCCCCTCACCACGTTTGAGCAGAGGTCACTGGACCTTGTTGGGGGATCTGCCACCCGGGAGATCGCGCAATGCGAGGTTGGCGGAGCTGCAACAAGTGAGACAACCCTGCATGACAAACACCCCGCCCTCCCCATCCTCTGTACCTTCACACACCCTGCCCACTGGAACACCTCCCCCATCCTCTGTCCCTTCACACACCCTGCCCACGTGGACACCTCCCCCATCCTCTGTCCCTTCACACACTCTGCCCACTTGGACACCTCCGCCATCCTCTGTCCCTTCACACCCTGCCCACTGGAACACCTCCCCCATCCTCTGTCCCTTCACACTCTGCTCACTGGGACACCTCCCCCATCCTCTGTCCCTTCACACACACTGCCCACTTGGACACCTCCCCCATCCTCTGTCCCTTCACACACTCTGCCCACTTGGACACCTCCCCCATCCTCTGTCCCTTCACACACTCTGCCCACTTGGACACCTCCCCCATCCTCTGTCCCTTCACACCCTGCCCACTGGGACCATCCAGCGCCCGGCCGAGCGTCTCTAAATAACCCGTTTCATTCTCTTCCCTAGGACGTGATGCTGAACGACCAGGGCCGTCTGCCTCCAGGCGGACATAGGCATCTGCCCCCACCTCACCCAGGGCTGCACAACAGAGGGTGCCCGATCAGCGGGGAGTCCCATCCTCCCCAACCGAATCTGTGGAGCAGGACGCCCAGAGGGTGGCGACAGAGCAAGAGAGAGAAATGGCCCTCGAACGCCCTGCGGCCTCTCAGCGGGCCGATGACATAGAGGAGGCGTCAACCCAAGACGACCTCGAGCTTGCGGCACAGCTATCTCCCACACCATCCACCATCCCAGAGACACTCACCCCGGTTGGCCTATTTAGTGATGAGGCTCCTGGGTCACAGTCTGGGTCGCACATCACAGCTGAGCAGGTACAGCAGGTGGAGGTCGGAGCAGCCGAGGGCCCGGACTGGCGGAGGCCAAGCCAGGCCCAGCATGCAGCTGGCTCCCAGACGTTTTCCGAGTTCCTGGACTTTCTCAACCCACCCGCACAGCCGATGCATCAAGAAACCCAGGGACACAATGACGGGATGAGGGCTGTCTTCCAGACTCTGCAGACGCTGTTAGAGGAGTCGAACCGCGTCCACGAGCAGGGAGTGGTGCCGCTCATGGCAGCAACCCAGGCCGATACCGCACGGGTGGCATCCACGGTGGAGGCAATGAGTCAGGTTATGCAAGGCGTTGGGCTTAATGTGCACGCGTCATCCTCGGCCCTGGACAGGGTTGCCCTCTCACAGGCAGCAATGCGCCAGAGCCAACACGACATTGCCGGCGCGCTGCGGGCCTTGGCCGAGTCTCAGCAGGTCATGGCCCAGTCGCAGCACGCCATGGCACAGTCACAGCAGTCGATGGCACAGTCCCAGCAGTCAGTCGCGGAGAGCATCAACCGCCTGACACGTGCTGGATGGTGTCGTGCACTCACAGGTTGAGATCGCACAGTCCCTGGCGGGAATGTCTAACTCCCTGGACTCCGTCTCTGCAAACCTTCGGATCCTGCTGGATACCGTTGCAGGCCTCCAGGACTGGCAGCGACGGGGCACCTCCCCGCTCGCACCTCTGTCCAAAAGTGAGACCCGGGGGCCACCGGGCTCCCCGAGGGAGGAGGAGGTTTCGGGGCCCGTCCCATTAACTCCATCACGGGACGTCCCGGAATTCTCCGCCTCCCCCCGTCCCATCCCCGGTGCATCGGGTGGGCATCAGGCAGGGCAGGGTGGCACAACATCACCCGAGACGCCCGCAGAGCAGCCTGGCCCATCAAGGCCGGGTCGCCCTAGGAAACGCTTGCCGAAGGAGAAACAAGTCGAGGGGGGCGATTCGCAGCAATCCTCCTACACTCCTGCTGTATCATCTGGGGAATCACTTAGATGTAGTGGTAGGGCCCGTAAGGCAACAAAGAGAGACACAGAGTAAGTTGGCACGGGTGAAGGGCATATTTAGTTGTAGGGGCTAGGGCACCTGTAAATGTTTGTTCACATTAAACGCACTGTTCCATCTTACTTGTAATACCGTGTGATTGTTCCACAGCCACAGGAATCGTGATGGTGACCGAGTGTCGCTGGGGTTGACGAGCGGTGAAACTTCGGTGCCGGGTGTGCAGTCCCTTCCCCCCCACCCCCTCCCACAGCTAGCCCACGCGGGCACGTGATAGAGTGTCCGTGATGATCTCAGCGGCCACCAAGGTGGATGGTTCAGCTATTGCCATGGGTCAGACTCTCTCTAACGATTCTGAGCTCACAGCTCTTCGCAGAGCGGGCTGTCATCATTCCACATGGCACTGATCACACCCGCTGACACAGCCATCGATGTTGTGCCATACCGACTGGACCCAGTGGTAAGGGTGATGTCGAAGTGGAGCAGTGGACACTGAGGGGGGGGGGCTGCTGTGGGGGTGGCAGTTGTGTGTTGACCCTCTGCACGACTAGCGATGCAGGTGGTGGTTTGGTGTTCAGCGGGGACGTCGCATACGACGCGTGAACCGTGCTGCCACCAAGGCGTCGCGTGCCCGACGTCCGAGCCGGGTCCGTCGTGCCACCTCCTGGACATCACCAGCACCTGGGTCATGTCAGCGTGCTGCGCCCGCCACTCCGCCAGCCTCCTCCTCCTCGTCCTCCTCCCTCTCCTCCTCCTCCTCCTCTGTGCTGGCACCACTGCCACTGGCTTCTCCCTCCACCTCCTACAGCAGGTCATCTCCCCTCTGCATCGCGATGTTGTGCAGCGCACAGCAGACCACAACAATGCGAGCGACCCTGTCGGGCTGGTACTGCAGGGCCCCTCCGGAGCGGTCCAGGCACCTGAATCTCATCTTCAGGAGGCCAAGGCAGCGCTCCACCACACCCCTGGTTGCTGCATGGGCCTCGTTGTATCGTGTTTCCGCATTGGTCTGAGGCCTCCGTATAGGCGTCATCAGCCAAGACCTCAGTGGATAACCCCTGTCGCCTAGCAACCAGCCCCTCAGCCGGGGGGGACATCCCTCAAACATCGCAGGGACGTACGACTGCGCCAGTATGTAGGAGTCATGCACACTCCCTGGGAACCTTGCACAGACGTTCATGAACGTCATGTGGGGGTCGCATACCACCTGGATATTCATGGAGTATGTCCCCCTCCTGTTTGTGAACACCTCCCTGTCCCCTGCAGGCGGGTGCATGGGGACGTGAACACAATCGATTGCCCCCTGCACCATCGGTATCCCGGCCACGCTGGCAAATCCACGAGCTCGTGAGTCTTGAGTTTCTCGGTCCTCGGGAAAGGTGATGTAGCGATCGGCAATGGCATAGAGGGCGTCGGTCACATCCCGGATACACCTGTGGACCGATGACTGGGAGATCCCGGAGAGGTCCCCGCTCGGAGACTGGAAGGAGCCGGTCGCATAGAAGTTAAGAGCGACCGTCACCTTGATGGCAACCGGGATCGCGTGTCCTCCCCCCGTTCCACGTGGGGCGAGGTGCGCCACGAGGTGACAGATATGTATCACCGTCTGCCTACTCAGCCGGAGTCTCCTCCTGCAGGTGATGTCCGTCATTGTTAAGAAAGAGATCCGGGCACGGTATACCCTCGGCCTTGGTCGTCGCCTCTGGCGCCGTGGCTGCACCCTCACTCTCTCCTCCTCCCCCTCCTCCTCCTCCCCCCCATGCTGCTCGACGACTGGCAACTCCTCGGCCCTTCCCTCTGCTGCTGCAGCTGTCCCTGCATCCACTGCGGGTTGTGGCTGTGGATGCTGCTGCATCTCCAAATGCAGTGCAGCGGCCCCAACCACTGCGCTGAACATAGCCGTTCTGTTCACATACATTGTGCTAACCTACAGAAGGGTGGTGGGGGGCAGAGAAACGGGACATGTTAGACGGAGGTTAGTCGACACCTCGGCAGCCGCCTGCCACGGGATACCTGTGTGTCCCGGTGGCCTGGTCGCGCTGCTGACACGCGGTCAGCCTAACCCCTGGTCACTTTCTGCATCCAACGGGCAGTTAACTACATCCTCTTCACCGGTGCGTCAGTGGCCTGTGGCCGTAAGCCACAGGGCAAACAGCGGCCTTGTCCTCGTGACCGGCACGCCATGGCATGGTGGCAGACATTTTGTAACGGGGTTGGACGGGTCACTCGCTCACTCTCTCCCTACCCCTCCCACTCCCACTCCCCAACCGTCTCCCCCACTCTCCCCTCCGTCTCCCCCACTCCCCCCTCCATCTCCCCCACTCCCCCCTCCGTCTCCCCCACTCCCCCCTCCGTCTCCCCCACTCCCCACTCCCCCCTCGTCTCCCCCACTCCCCCCTCTGTCTCCCCCACTCAGTCTCCCCCACTCCCTCACCCGTCTCCCCCACTCCCCCCTCCGTCTCCCCCACTCCCCCACTCCCCCCTCCGTCTCCCCCACTCCCCCCACTCCCCCCTCCCTCTCCCCCACTCTCCCCTCCGTCTCCCCCCTCCCCCCTCTGTCTCCCCCACTCCCCCCTCCGTCTCCCCTACTCCCCCACTCAGTCTCCCCCACTCCCCCCCTCCGTCTCCCTCACTCCCCCCTCAGTCTCCCCCCCGCTCTGGACCCCCGTCCCGTTCTCGGGGATGCCTTCCCCGTTGTGGCCAGACTCCAGCAGTGCGCTGAGCGGTGCGCTGAGCGGTGCGCTCACCTACTCGAAGCTCTCGTCAGCCAGCACGACTGGTTGACAAACTTGAAAAGCAGGTGTGTTGGCCGGCGTGAAAACATTGCGTGATGACGTCGAGACTTCGGCCCATCTGGGCCGGAGAATAGCGGGGAGCCAATAAGTAGCGATTCTGGTCGTGTCGGGGGGGCTTTCGAGGCCTTTGCCGGGAATGCCGACGTGTAGTTTGTGCGGGGTTCGGAGAATAGTGGGAGGGCGTTGGACCGGCGTCGCCGTGAAAATATGCGCGGCCCGCTATTCTCCGAACCGGCGTGAGTGCGGAGAATCGCGCCCAAAGATAACATAAAGACAAAAACTGAGGTATACCATATTGCAAAGGCTGGTGGCAGGCTGGAAGATTGGGAAAGATTCAAATGTCAACAAAGAGTTACTAAAAAAGTAATAAAAGGAGCAAAGGAAAATTGTGAGAGAAACTAGCACAACATATGAATAAGGATAGCAAAAGCTTCTGAAAGCATATAAAAGGGAAGAGAGCAGCTAAAGTGAAGGTTGGTCCCTTGGAGGATGGCACTGGGGAGTTAATAGTGGGGAACACAGGAATGGCACGATATTTTGCCTCAATTTTCACACTGGAGGACACTAGTACTATCCCAATAGTAACAGATAATGTAGAGGTAATAGAGAGGGAGGAACCTCCCGCCCATCCATTGACTCTGTCTACACCTCCCGCTGCCTGGGTAAAGCGGGCACCATAATCAAAGACCCCTCCCACATGGGTTATTACCAGCACCGCGGGTTCAATTTCCATTCCAGCCTCCCTGAACAGTGGCAGAATGTGGCGACTAGGGGCTTTTCACAGTAACTTCATTGAAGCCTACTTGTGACAATAAGAGATTATTATTATTATTATTATGGACTGAACTGATCTCTTCACACATCTTCTCTACTGAGTAGTACTACACTCCATATGTTTCACCCTATGCCAGTGCCTGTGTATTTGCATTGTGTATTTATGTATGTCCTGTTTTTTCATGTATGGAACAATCTGCCTGGACTGTGCGCAGAACAATATTTTTCACTGTACCTCGATACACAAGACAATAAATCCAATCCAATCCAACCTAGAATAATCATGATGTGGAGATACCGGCGTTGGACTCGGATGAGCACAGTAAGAAGTCTTAGGGCAGCACGGTAGTGCAGTGGGTTAGCCCAGCTGCCTCACAGCGTCGAGGTCCCAGGTTCTATCCCGGCTCTGGGTCACTGTCTGCGTGGAGTTTGCACATTCTCGCCGTGTTTGCATGGGTTTCACCCCCACAGCCTAAAAATGTGCAAGCTAGGTGGATTGGCCATGCTAAATTGCCCCTTAATTGGAAAAAAAATGAATTGTGTACTCTCAATTTATAAAATAAAGTCTTATAACACCAGATTAAAGCTCAAAAGCTAGTTATTCGAAACAAACCTGTTGGACTTTAACCTGGTGTTAGAATAATCATCATCAAGGGCAGCACAGTGGCGCAGTGGTAGCACTGCTGCCTCAACGTGCCGAGGGACTAGGTTCGATCCCGGCTCTGGGTCACTGCCGGGTGGAGTTTGCACATTCTCCCCGTGTTTGCTTGGGTTTCGCACCCACAACCCAGAGATGTGCAGGGTAGGTGGATAGGCCACACTAAATTGCCCCTTCATTGGAAAAAAATGAATTGGGAACTCTAAATTTATTTTTAAAAACCTAATCATCATCAATAGTGGAACAGTACTAAACAAACTATTGGGACCTGATGGCCTACTACATGAGGCAGTGGAGAGAGCGGATTCATTTGTTATAATATTTCAAAATTCCCTCAATGCGGGAAAGGTTCCAGTGGACTGGAAAAATGCTAATGTAATGCTTATATTTAAAATAGGAGGAAGGTAGAAAGTAGGAAACGATAGACCAGTTAGTTTAACATCTGTGATTGGGAAATTGTTACAATCCATTATTAAGGAAGTAATAACAGGGTGTCTAGAAAGTCAAAACGCAATCCTTCAGGGTCAGCATGGCTTATGAAGGGTAAATCATGTGTAACTAATTTGCTAGAGCTTTGAAGATGTAACAAGCCAAGTGGATAATGGGGATCCTGTATATGAAGTACATCTGGACTTTCAGAAGACATTTGACAAGGTGCGGCAGAAAAAGGTTACACAAGGTAAGATCACATGAGGTTAAGGGTAATATATTAGCTTGGATAGAGGACTGGTGAACTGACAGAAGGCAGAGAGTCGGCATAAATGGATCTTTTTATAGTTGGCAAGATGTAACTGGTGGGGTGATTCAGTCCTCGGGCCCTAACTATTTACAATCTATATTAATGGACTTATATGAATGGACAGAAGGTGCCAAAGACAAATTTGCAGATGATATTGAAGTCGGTGGGATGGTAAGTTGCAATGATGAAATCAGAAATTTACAAATGGATATAGATAGGTTAGGTGAGTGGGCCAAAATTTTGCAGATGGAGTTAACATGGATCAGTGTGAGATTATATATTTTGATCGAAAAAATAGAAAGGCTGCTAATGATCTAAATGGAGAGAAACTTCAGAGTACTTTGAAGCAGAGGAATCTGGGTGTCCTCGCAGAAAACTGGTATGCAGGTACAGCAGGTATTGAAAAAGGCAAATGGATCTTTTGCCATTTATGACTAAAGGAATAGAGTATGAAAGTAGGAAAGTGTTGCAGCAACTGTACAAGGCATTGGTGAGACCGTGCCTGGAGTATTGTGCACAGTTTGAGGACAGATGTAGTTGTATTGGAGGCAGGTCAGAGAAGGTTCACTAGATTCATTCCAGAGATGAGGGGTTTGCCTTAGGGAGAGAGATTGAGGGCCTATAATCTCTAGTGTTTAGAAGAATGAGAGGAGAATTAATTGAGATATATAAGATAATCAAAGATATTGACAAATAGACATTGAGCACAATTTAACAGGACAAAACAGAGTCCCGTTTTGGGCTCATTTAGCGGGGTGTCTCTCAAAGCCTGCAGCATCGAGAATGACACCACTATATTGGGATTTTGTCTTCTTTTTGTCCTTGGCAAGGAACGCCCGGCTGAAGCTGCACTTACCTTCATTTGCCAGTGCTGGAAGAGTATTTATGGACCGGGACACCATTTTTAAATGCCGCCTCAATGTTTTCAACACCCTCAGCCACCCCACCGTGGCCTCCAGGCCTCCCTCCCCCACTGCACCCAACTTACCTCTTAGGGGATCCTTGAGGCCCACCCCCCTCACATCACCACTGAAGGACAGGGCACCCTGCCAAGGTGGCACTGCCAGGGTGACAGATGACAGTGCCAAGATGCCTTTGTGCTAGTGAGAGTGCCAAGGTACCATCCTGTCCAGAGCCCAACTACCCAAGGGTTTCTAATGATGGCCTGGTAGACTCCACCCTCTTTCCCCCCCTAAATTCCTGGTCCCCATTTGTGCGGACCAGTGCTATACGCCATCATGACGAGGTCCTCCAGCTGAGGCTGTTAGTTCCAGGCCACAGAAGAATACGGCGCAGACATATTTAAATGAGTCAAATATGTTCATCTGGATCTCAACCAGCGAGGGTGTGATCCAGATTGCGCCGTCTCATGAGATCTCGTTAAATCTCGCGAGGCTTTTCAAGCATCGGCAATTTCACAAGAAACCTCTCGCGAGATTCAACGGCCTCGTCGCGTCACCAAGTCGGGTGCAATGAGACCATAAACTGTGCGGTGCATGCTGGGACATTGAGTAAATTTTAGGAGGAGACAGACAGATTTTTAATTAGTAATGGGTTGAAGGGTTATGGAGAACGGGCAGGAAAATTGAGTTGTGGCCATGAGGAGAGCAGCCATGATTGTATGGAATGACGGAGCAGGCTTGAGGGGCTGAATTGCCTAATCCTGCTCCTAGTTCTTATATTCTTAAGACTATTCCCAGCTGTGCTCATCTCCAGTGCTCTCATTGCCTCTTCACAGCAGCAGGTTTAATATCCTTCCTGTACCCTATCTCTGCTTCGTCAGGATAGTTGGAGGGGTGATTGGAAGGGGATGGCGGAGGTAGTTGTGTAGTTACCCAGGTTTAGACCACGTTTGAAACCGTCTAACATTTCCTGGGTAACAGCATCTTCCAAATCTGTGGCCTCTGCCACCTAGAAGGACAAGAGAAGCAGATACATGGGACAACATCACTTGCAAATTCACTCCAAGCCACACAGCATGCTGACTTGGATCTATATCACTGATCCTTCACTGTCGCTGCGTCAAAATCCTGGAATAACACCTCGGGTGTAACTACATCACAGGGATTTAGTGGTTCAAGATGGCGGCTCACCACTGCCCTCTCAAGGGCAATTAGGGATGGGCAATAAAAATGTTGGCCTAGCCAGTGGCGCCGTCGTCCCGTAAAAGAATAAACCAAGTCCAAGGAAGCACCATGAATCTATGTCAAATTTGTGACTCTAGACACATCCCCGCAGTGTCCTTGGCAGCAGGGAATTGCCATCGGAAGTTTAAACTGCTGGGCAACTCTCACGTAGATCTGACAATCTGGCAACAAAATTATTTGGGTGGTTGTCTTTTGCAAAGGCGACCGCGAGGGTCCAATAGATCTCTGTGTTGATTGGGGGTGAAAATAAATTTAGGTAATGAAAAAGCAAAAGGAACAGCAGAAAAATGAAAGGGTGCCCTCGAGTTATATTAGCAGCATATTCCGATGAAAGGAGTAAAAAAAATCAACCTGAGAATTGAGGATCAAGAGATAACCAATAGCATAAAGAACATAAGCAATATGTCTGCTTGAACCAATAATTCTGTTTCTTTCACTGGCCAAGTATGATTTACTCTTCTGAGGCAATGCTGTGCCTTTCAAACCTCAATACTTCAAGACACCCAGTTCTTTAGATTCACAAGAATCCTTCAGTGGACAATTATTGGTAATATGCCAGTAATGGAATCTCCCTTTGAGTAAAACACCATTTTCGAGGGAAAGAATATTTTTTCTCAGACGGGACTATTTTCCAGAGGCTGGTGTCCAGGTAGAGCACAATAGCTGTCACGTTTGCTGTCACATGATTGGAATACATGTACAACTACTTGGAAAACAACTTTGTTTGATATGTAATTATCTTTAACCAAAATAACCACAGGGAACGGTGGATTTACATTAATTTACATTGCACTGCTTTCAACACTGAGATTAAATGCTATACCCTGCCAATACAGCAAACAAAAGATTGCTGTTTTATTATTTAGGTTTGAATTACCGGGGCTGTATTATGAAAATGTGGCCTGCATTACGTTTTTATTTTTAAAAGCTCATATTGTGCCTCAATGTGAAATGTGTTTCAGTAAATAGGCACTCAAGTGTGGGCAAATAAAATTGGACGGAACAGTGAACGTGTAGTCTCCTCCGTCCCACACACAGCTGAAACTTAAACCACTTCCAAGTCTCCTCTCAAGTAAACAAAAGCTAGGATACAGTCACAATAAACGCCTCAGCAAAACAAGACCAAATCATGCATGGATCCAACAGCTCCACACACGATCACCGACACGTCTGAGGCATTGTGCTTCCATTCAGGCTTCGTCTGTGAAATAAAGGACAGTCTCCCTCTGTGTAGATTGTGGCTGGATGTTGTGGAGACAGTGGTTTAACAGTGGAGCAGGCACAGGGTCACCAGCAGATCACTAACAACCATGTCAGCCTGCGGTGTTTTTTTGACTGGTATGTCTGGTGATTTTCCAGTCCTTTACCACGGGATCTTTACTCAAGTCTCATACCCATACCAAGCAGGAGGTCACAGGAAGGAAAAGGGCAACAGAAGGCCAACCGAGAGCATTTGCTTCTCATCTTTTCTTCCAGCTGCTGTATCTTACCATTTCCTGTAGTACAATCTCATTCTTAACTATAATAAAATATGATAACAATAGCATTTTTTCTATTAATGATTTTTTTTTAAAGTGCAAGCAGTGTGATAGCCGTCTGTATCAAAAGGGAACATAAAGTGCATTGAGTCCTGGAGTTAGATTTTTCAACCATGAATGTTAGAATGTCCCTTCTGTTCAATGGAAAGTTAAATTAACTTCTCACCATTCTAACTGGGATGATGAAATGAAAGAACAGAAAATGCTGGGAATGTACAGTGGGTCAGACAGTAGTATCTGGAGGAGAAAAGTCAAGTGCCTTGGCTGTTTAGAACACAGCCAGCTTGATAAACAGATTTAACAATTAAATTTTAGGGGAAATTATAACGCAGACAAACTTAGCATCAGCAGTGAAGAAGGCAAACAAAAAACAGACACCAGCAAGGAGAACGGTAGTTGCTCCGATTTGAGAAGTGTCAATAAATCAAACAATGAAGGTACAATTATCTGTGATTTTGATAAGCACCTAATTATGGAAACGATTAGACTGCCTTATGTAAGCAGATCTGCTACTATTTGGATTCTTCATTGATTTCAAATTCAATGTCATTGCATCTGAGTTGATGAAGCAACAATGGAAAAATGAATTCTTGCTGGAGTGGCAACACATTGATCAAGTAACATCACAAAGCAGTTTCAATTGATTTTCTTGGGCTACAAAACATATGTCAAAAAGTGCCCATTAAACTTATTCAATTTCAGTTAAAAGCTCCCTGGAATGTCAATTGGCATAGACCCAATTCATCTGAACTACTGGTACCATTTTCCCATACTCAATCCCTTCCTATCCCCATGCCAATGATGGACACCACACATTCACTTCAACTTCAAATGACCTAGTCATAGAATAGCAAAACTGAAATTTTGAGACAATAACTCATGCCCATTTTGTTGGGAATCGAACAAGCCCATTATATATCTACTTCATTCATGCTCATATTCAAACTGTAACCAGTAAATTTTGACATGATGATTAAAAACAGTCTTGTGCATTTTTTGTTGTTAAGATGGAGCCCAGAGGCTGATCTTTTGCTTTGTTTGCAAGTAGAATAGTTTGATCAGTTGTGTGAACTTAAAAGTAATTTGACACAGCAACACAGAATTACTTGAAATTTAAAACAACCATGAGTGGGATTCTCCTCTGCCTGACACCGATATCATAATCGGCGATCGGGGATGATCCACCCCCTCCAAAAAAGCGTTATCGGGGAGTGCGCCGCACACCATTGGAAAGGCCTCAGGGCGTCACCTGAAGGCCCTCCCCCGTTGCTCGGCCCCCGATGGTCCGAGTTCACGACTGCGCGGATCAGTTGTGCTCTCACTTTTCGTCATCTTCGCGTGGCGGCTGCGGACTGTGTCCAGCACCGCCACAGTTGGGGGCGGGAGGAGCCATACCACTGGCTGGGGGGCTTCGGCATGGGCTAAGGGGACTAGTGAGTGGTAGTCCGGGGGGGTTGAGGGGGTTCCAAGGAGTTGCTATCTGGCAGGTCAGATCCACGCCCGGCCGAAGCCATGTTGCATGGTGTGACTGCTCAGGTCATCGCCGTGCACATGCGCAGCCACGGACCAGGCCATTCTCTGTCCGTTTTTGGCGTGGGAGCCGGGAGTTTACCCAGCGCTCCCGCCAGCCCCTCACCAATCCTGGAATTGGTGAGGGTTTGGCGCCAATTTTGGCATCATAAAATGCACTTAGCCGCACAAAATTGGAGAATCTAGCCCTATATTTGGAGAACTCTAGGGCAGGATTCTTCGACCCCGCACCAGGCGTCGGAGATTTGGCGGGGGCAGGAATCATGCTGCACCAGTCAGCAGCCACTCGCAGCACCCCCCCCCCCCCCCCCCCCCACCCCCTCCCGGCGATTCACTGGCCTGCGATGGGCCGAAGTCACGCTCGTTCTATGCAGGACTCACCGGCGTAAATTGGACTAGGTACCTTACCGGCGGGACCTGGCGGCGCGGGCTGGCTCCGGGGTCCTGGGGAGGGCGCAGGGCGATCTGGCCCCGGTGGGTGCCCCCACGGTGGCCTGGCCCGCGATCGGTGCCGTGGAGGCACTCTTTTCCTACGCGCTGGCCGTGTAAGCCTATGCGATGGCCAGTGTGAAGGTGAACCCCCCCCTGTGCATGCGTGGGGATGACATCAACAGCCGCTGACGCTCCCGCGCATGCGCGGACCTGCGCTGGCCGGCGGAGTCGCTTCGGCCCCGGCTGGCGCGGCACCAAGGGCCTTCTATGCCGGCCGGCGGGGTGCAAACCACTCCGCCGCCGGCCTAGCCCTTGAAGGTGCGGAATGGGTAGCCCGACGCCGGAGTGGTTCACGCCACACCGTCCCGCCAGGAGCCCCTGCCCCACCGGGTACGGAAGAATCCCGCCCCTCAACTTTTCAGTCAAAAAGAAAATAAATGTTGAAGCCTAATATGATAGTTGAAATACGTATTGAAAGATAATTAAAATATAAGAAATATTTCTGTTAGAATGAATATGCTTCTCTATAATATCAGGATACCTTTTGCAATCCTAGCACTGAAGCAATGAGACTGCAGAGTGGTGAGCTATCATCTGCTGTCATGAGATAATAGTATTTTGGGCCAGTGAAATGAAATGAAATGAAATGATAATCGCTTATTGTCACAAATATGCTTCAAATGAAGTTACTGTGAAAAGCCCCTAGTCGCCACATTCTGGCGCCTGCTCGGGGAGGCTGGTACGAAAATTGAACCTGCCTTGGTCTGCTTTAAAAGCCAGCTATTTAGCCCTGTGCTAAACCAGCCCGATACACAGGGGGTTTCCCACCGCTGGAAATCTTAAAAGGTCTGCAGATAACATTCATTTGAGTATCACAGATAACAACTGAATTACAGGTCGCAAGTACACATCGCTAAAAGCAATGGTGCATAACTCAGATATAATGCCAATATTCAACAATGTAACTGCACCTGCTGTTCCTAGAAGTGAGCCAAGAAAGGTTATCCAAACTCTCTTGTCATTTTACTGCTTAATTTTAGGATCCTGTTTTGATTTTTTTGTGTGGTCTGATGTTCTGTTTTAATTATTCCTTCCCCTGGGTATTCTTATTTACTTTCAACTCTCTCATATCCTGCACAGCTGCTTCTTTTTGTTTCTGTCTAAGCTATTCACTATTTTTACTTTGGTTCTCTCTAGTTACCTTCCTCTCTCCCATACCTGTTATCCCAGAAGGCCTATGTTGGGCTTTGCAATTGCCATGTCTTTGGTGCATTTATCTTACTTGTGGGTTTCTTTTTCCTTAATGCTGATAACATGTGATGGGATTTTCTTACCTTAATCTGCAATGACAGAAACAACTTGTATTTATATATATATTTTTTTTAATTCATTTTTATGGGATGTGGGCATCGCTGGTTGGGCCAGCATTTATTGCCCGTCCCTCGTTGCTCTTCAGAAGGCGGTGGTGAGTTGCCTTCTTGAACCACTGCAGTCCTTGAGGTGCAGGTACGCCCGCTGTGCTGTTAGGGATGGAGTTCTAGGATGTTGCCCCAGTGACAGTGAAGGAACGGCGATATATTTCTAAGTCAGGATGGTGAGTGACTTGGAGGGGAACCTCCAGGTGCTGGGGTTCCCACGTATCTGCTGCACTTGTCCTTCTAGATGGCAGTGGTCGCGGGTTTGGAAGGTGCTGTCTAAGAAACCTTGGTGAGTTACTGCAGTGCATCTTGTAGATGATACACATGGTTGCCACTGTTCATTAGTGGAGGGTTTGAATGTTTGTGGAAGGGGGAGCAATCAAGTGGGCTGCTTTGTCTTCTTGTGTTGTTGGAGCTGCACTCATCCAGGCAAGTGGAGAGTATTCCATTACTCTCCTAACTTGTGCCTTGTAGATGGTGGATGGAGGGGGTCAGGAGGTGAGTTACTTGCCGTAGGATTCCTACGTGCCCTAGTAGCCACAGTATTAATATGGCTAGTCCAGTTCCGGTTCTTATCAATGGTAACGTTCACGATGTTGATTGTGGGGGATTCAGCGATGATAATGCCATTGAATGTCAAGGGAGTTGGTTAGATCCTCTCTTTTTAAAAAAATTTAGAGTGCCCAATTCATTTTTTTCCAATTAAGGGGCAATTTAGCATGGCCAATCCACCTATCCTGCACATCTTTTTTGGGTTGTGGGGGTGAAACCCACACAGACACGGGGAGAATGTGCAAACTCCACACGGACAGTGACCCAGAGCCGGGATCAAGGTTAGATCCTCTCTTGTAGGAGATGGTCATTGCCTGGCACTTGTGTGGCTCAAATGTAACTTGCCACTATCAGCCCAAAGCTGGATATTGTCCAGGTCTTGCTGCATTTGGACATGGACTGCTTCAGTATCTGAGGAGCTGTGAACAGTGCTGAACATTGTGCAGTCATCCGCAAACATCCTCACTTCTGACCTTATGATGGAAGGGAGATCATTGATGAAGCAGCTGAAAATGGTTGGGTCTGGGACTCTATCCTGAGGAACTCCTGCAGTGATGTCCTGAGCTGAGATGATTGACCTCCAACCACCACAGTCATCTTCCTTTGTGCCAGGTATGATTCCAACTAGTAGAGAGTTTTCCCTCTGATTCTCATTGACTCCAGTTTATCTAGGGCTCCTTGATGCAATACCCAGGTCAGATACTGCCTTGATGTCAAGGGCAGTCACGTTTGAACCAAGGCTGTAATGAGGTCAGGAGCTGAGTGACCCTGGCGGAACCCAAACTGAGCGTCCGTGAGCAGGTTATTGCTGAGGAGGTTCCACTTGATAGCACAAACCTGCTCATGAGGTTTGGGTTCCGCCAGGGTCACTCAACATATGGCACCTTCAACATGGCAAAACATCCAAAACTGCTTTATGAAAGATGTCCCTCTCTAGGTATATAATAATATAATTGCTTTTTGTCACAAGTAGGCTTCAGTGAAGTTACTGTGAAAAGCCCCTAGTCGCCACATTCTGGCGCCTGTTCGGGGAGGCTGGTACGGGTTAGGGCTAGGGTCAGGGAAATAGTAAAAGGGTAGTAAAAGGAGACTTGGGCTGATTAGATGCCAAAAGGTGATTGATACGTGGAGGCAGAGGGCACAGCTGAGTTATTAAATAAGTGCTTTGCTAGGGCGGTATGGTGGTACAATGGTTAGCACTGCTGCCTATGGTGCTGAGGACCCGGGTTCTATCCTGGCCCCGGGTCACGGTGCATGTGGAGTTTGCACATTGTCCCCGTGTCTGCATGGGTTTCACCCCACAACTCAAACATGTACAGGTAAGGTGGATTGGCCACGTTAAATCGCCCCCCAATTGGAAAAAAAGAATTGGGTACTCTAAATTTATATTTAAAAAAATACGTGCTTTGCATCTTTCTTTGTCAGGGAAGAAGATGATGTCAAAGTCAAGATGGAACAGGAGCTGATTGAGATGTTGGATGACTATAAAATGATAAAGAGGAGGAATTACAAAGTGTTATTTTCTTTGTTGCCGCAAAGGGAAAAGGTATGGAGGATTCTTGTAAAACACAATGAGAGGTTAATTTAGGGTATTGCTCATACAATCAAGATGGTGATCTGCTCAAAGCCCACCCAAACACTCCGCTGTCGTCATTACACATCATATGATGTAGAACCAGCAAAAAGGTATTGCCAGATACATAACACCCTGATGAGCCATCAATTGCACGAGAGACGAGTTGCTATACAAAAGTTAGGCTTTAATAAGCTAGAACTTAGCCCTGCGGTCGACTACAGTAAATGGACGACCGCCGGGCGTTCTGACTATTTATACCTCGGTATGGAGGCGTGGTTAACTCAGCCTCTCGACCAATCGGAGAGCCATCACATGACTGGTCTCAACCAATCGGTCGAGA
Organism: Scyliorhinus canicula; assembly: GCF_902713615.1. NCBI lineage: Eukaryota > Metazoa > Chordata > Chondrichthyes > Carcharhiniformes > Scyliorhinidae > Scyliorhinus > Scyliorhinus canicula. The sequence goes on from NC_052151.1 coordinate 100,741,658, forward strand.
GGCACATGACCGACCAGGGCCAATGGTAAGCCGGTGTTCTGCACCAATGGCAGACAGCTATGCAAATCATATCACCACATACCCTTCCCTCTTTACTTCATTAGTGCAACAATAACAATGGTCATTTATACAACAGATCCCTGATATGTTATTTCTATTCAGTTATACAATTCAATAAGACAGTCTCTGTGGTGGATGTCTATTTCATTTTGGTAAAGTTCAGCATTCTTGAACACGGCTACTTCAATCTCAGATGTGTCCTCATTCCTTTTTGTAGATGATACTTCTTGGGTACTTATTTCAGAATCTGTCACTATAGGCATTAAAAAGTCCTCAAAAACAGAATCTGAACTCGCCACGGTCTCTAACCTCTGTTCCAAAGTAAAGCTCCCCCTCGGTCTCATAAAGGTCTTGAGGTGTTACTGCAAACTCATTTTGTGGAGCAAGTAACTGATCAGCTTGACATCACTAAACTCTTTCATCAACCACCAAAAGAGAAAATGCTGGAAAATCTCAGCAAGTCTGGCAACATCTGTAGGGAGAGAAAAGAGCTAACGTTTCAAAGGGTCATCTGGACTCGAAACATTAGCTCTTTTCTCTCCCTACAGATGCTGGCAGACCTGCTGAGATTTTCCAGCATTTTCTCTTTTGGTTTCAGATTCCAACATCCGCAGTAATTTGCTTTTATCTTTCATCATCCGTCTGTATGGAGTATGATATTGGAGCTGTCTTTGCTAGGATCATAGCTGGTACCATTTTTTTAGTTGGGGTGATGTAACCCCTAGCTAGCACTCTCTCCCCATGGTTCAATACTCATCTTTGACAGATTTTCTCCCTCCCAGCAATATGTGTTAGTTTTTGTTGTTTGACAATCGGTGAAGAATCAGGTGGAGTTAAAACCTCAAACTGTGTTTGTAGCTTCCGCTTAAACAACAGTATTGCTGGTGAACTTTGTGCGGTAGTGTGTAGTGTTCTGATCAGATATAAGGAATTGTTTACTCTTCTTGATAATGTTTCCTGATCCTTCAATGCTTTGACAGAATGCTTTGAAGATTTCACAAAACATTTGGCCAATCCATTTGTTGTTGGATGATATGGAGCTGACTTTTAAAAAAAATTCCAATTAAGGGGCAATTTAGCATGGCCAATCCATGAACCCTGCACACCTCTGGGTTGTGGGGGTGAGACCCACACAGACACAGGGAGAATGTGCAAATTCCAAACGGACAGTGACCCGGGTCCGGGACTGAACCTGGGTCCTCGATGCCATGAGGCAGCTGTGCTAACCACTGCACTGCAGTGCCGCCCTTGAAGCTGACTTAATATGGTGTATACTGTTCCCTTACAAATAGTCCTCAAACTCCATCAAAGCAGACTGCTTACCATTATCACTGACAATCTGCTCCTGAGTCCCAAATTTTGTTAATATTTTGTCTAGTTTTTCAATGGTCTGCTCAGCTATTGTTAACTTCATTATCGCAACTTCTGGCTATTTCAAGTGCGCGCCCACAATCACTAAAAACATGTGTCCCTCAGCATAATCGATGTTTCATTTCTGCCATAGATGAGTCAGCCAGTCCCACGGATGTAATGGTTGTAATGGAGGAGTGTTCCTTAGTTTTGCAAAAGATTGGCATTGTCGAACTTTCTCTTCAATTTGAGTATCTAATTCTGGCCACCAAAAATAACTACGTGCCAATTCCTTCATTCTTACCACACCAGAATGTCCCTCCTGGAGTTGGTCAAGGACTCTACTACTTAAGAACAGAGGAATAATTATAAGGATTCCAAACAATAGAACGCCCTTCTGCACTGTCAACTCAAGTATTCATGTGATGTAAGGCTTGAGGCCTGGATTTGTTTTTTTGAACGATTGGCAACATTCCTTTTTGGTCCATCTCCTTCCGCGTTGCTGGTTCGGTTCTTGTATATCTTGGAATTTAAGATGAAATCACGGTACACTATCCGTGAGCGGGAAATATAAAATATTGACAAAATTTTCTCCTGCGCAATCGTGATAAAGCATCAGCGTTTGCATGCTGCTCGGACTTGCGATACTGAACTTCGTAAGTGTGTGCTGACAACATCAATGACCATCTTTGCAATTTATTAGCTGCCAAGGAAGATATACCTTTATACAGCCCCAATGTTGTCAAGGGTTGATATTCCTTCAAAAGAGTAAAATGACCAGACAGCATTCGACAAGGTGCCACACAAAAGGCTGCTGCATAATATAAAGGTGCATGGCGTTAGGGGAATTTATTAGCATGGACTGAGGATTGGTTACCTGACAGAAAACAAAGAGTGGGGATAAATGGTTGTTTTCTGGCTGGCGATCAGCAGCTAGTGGTATGCTTCAGGGATCAGTGTTGGGTCTGCAATTGTTTACAATTTGCAGAGATGATCTGGAGTTGGGAACCAAGTGCAATGTGTCAAAATTTGCACATGACACTAAGATAAGTGGTAGAGCCAAGTGTGCAGATGACGCTGAAAGTCTGCAAGGGGATATAGATAGTTTAAGTGCGTGGTCAAGGGTCTGGCAGATGGAGTTCAATGTTGGTAAGTGTGAGGTCATTCATTTTGGTCGGAATAACAGCAAAATGGACTATTATTGAAATGGTAAACAATTACAGCATGCTGCTATGTAGAGGGACTTGGGTGTCCCTCTGCATGAATTGTAAAAAGTTGATTTCCAGGTGCAACAGGTAATTAAGAAGGCAAATGGAATGTTGTCCGTCATTGCTCGAGGGATGGGGTTTAAAAGCATGGAGGTTATGTTGCAACTGTTTAGGGTGCTGCTGAGGCTACACCTGGAGTGCTGTGTACAGCTTTGGTCTCCTTACTTGAGAAAGGATGTACTGGACTGGGGGGTGTGCAGAGGAGATTCACTAGGTTGATTCCGGAGTATGAGAGGCTGAGTAGACTGTGGGACTATACTCATTGGGATTTAGAAGAATGAGGGGATCTGATAGAAACATATAAAATTATGAAGGGAATAGATAGGATAGAAGCGGGCAGGTTGTTTCCACTAGCGGGTGAAACTAGAACTAGGGGGCATAGCCTCAAAATAAGGGGTGCTGATTTAGGACTGAGTTGAGGAGGAACTTCTTCACTGGTTTTGTTGGGTGAACAAGATGCTGCAGGAGCAAGTACATTATACAGCCAACTGAGCTGAGAAATGCTGTGACCTTTACGTCCTCTGGTGCCTGATTAGGTATTAAAAACAATTGGAATCTTTCTTCATAAGAGTTCCGTGTTTCATAATCCTCATCAAACAGGTCCACAGCATCCATTTTTCCCTCCATTTTTGGAACTCGGCTCCTCGGATCTACGTTTCCTCCCCTCCGGCTGTGACAGAAGGTGTGGCACAAACAATCCCTTGAACAGACAACTGGCAGTTTTCCCCCTTTTGCCTGAGTATTTTGACTTTTTTGCCCAAGTAGTGGCCCATACAGAGTCGGCAGACGTTGACATCCCGTTTCCCACGGCCTGTGTAGCTTCAGCGTGTGCGTGGTCCCTGCGGCCCAGACCCCACTCAGCTCAACCCAAGCAAATCTTCCCCGACTATTGGTCTTCTTGCTCACAGTTGCGGTTGAATACTTCTGTTAAACCTTCACATCAGCGGCAGTGGTTTGTGCGAGTCTGTGTGCGAATCATCCATTGTTCCCCTTCCGTCCCACAATTAGTCGCCGAAAACCTTCTTTTTTAGCGAATATTTGACCTCAATCCTAGTCGGCATGCCTCAACCTCGTGCACAAGGCTGTTGAAGGTGGTGCACAGTCAGAAGGTGATGAAGTCAAGGTTCAGCCGGTTGTTTGAGGGGGTAGAGGATACTTGCGAACGGTGTGGGAGGGGCCCAGCTAATAACGTGCATATGTTCTGGTCCTGCCCGAAGTTGGAGAAATATTGGGGGTCATTTTGCAGCACTATGTCAGTGATCCTGCATGTGGATTAGATGTGGAGCTGTGTCCGCGGAGGCTATATTTGGGAGCTGATGGAGTTGAAGACGTGAGCGAGGCAGATGTTTTAGCCTCGTTGATCGCTCACAGTAGAGTTCTGTTGGGGTGGAGGTCAGCTTCTCCACCCTGTGCCTCAGCATGACTGGGGGATCTAACTGAGTTCTTACATCTTGAAAAGGTGAAATTTGCCCTGAGGGGGGCAGATGAGGGGTTCCACAAGAGATGGGGTTTGTTTATTTTGCATATCGCAGTGCTAGTTGCCGTCAACTGTTATGGGGGGGGGGGGGGCAGAGGTTGGGGGGTGCACGGTTTATTGTATTTGGGGTATAATGTTTTTGTCTCATTTTGTCATGTAAAATATTAAAATGTTAACAATTTGAATAAAAATATTTTTCAAAAAATCCTCAGTTTTTTCACCTGTTGTATTTCTTTGTTGCCGCAAAGATAAAAGGTATGGAGGTGCCACCCTATGGATTCTTGTAAAAGATGCTGAGAGGTTTATTGAGGGTGTAGCTCATACAATCAAGATGGCAATCTGCTGAACACCCACACAGACACTGCTGATGTCACTACACATCACATGATGCAGAACCAGCAAGAATGTATTACCAGATACATAATAATAATATTTTTTATTGTCATAAGTAGGCTTACGTTAACACCGCAATGAAGTTTCTGTGAAAATCCCCTTGTCAGGGCAGCATGGTGGTATAGTGGTTAGCACTGCTTTCACACGACGTCGAGGTCCCAGGTTCGATCCCGGCTCTGGGTCACTGTCCGTGTGGAGTTTGCATATTCTCCCCGTGTTTGCGTGGGTTTCACCCCCACAACCCAAGGATGTGCAGGGTAGGTGTATTGGCCACGCTAAATTGCCCCTTAATTGGAAAAAAATGAATTGGGTTCTCGAACTTTACAACAAAATAAGAAAATCCCCTAGTCACCACATTCCAGCGCCTGTTCGCGTACACTGAGGGAGAATTCAGAATGTCCAATTCACCTAACAAGCACATCTTTCAGGACTTGTGGGAGGAAACCAGAGCACACGGAGGAAACCCACGCAGACACGTGCTGACTCCGTACAGACAGTGACCCAAGCTGGGAATCGGACCCTGACACTGCGAGGCAACAGTGCTAACCACTGTGCTACCGTGTGCCCCAATAGAAAGGCTGTCTATATTTAAAATTGATACGTCACCAGGGCTGGATGAGATGCATCTGAATATACTGAGAGAACTAAGGTTGGAAATTGCAGAGGCGAGGGCTATAATCATCCAATCCCCCTTGGTGATTCCGAACTGGAGAATTAAAAATGTTCAATTAAAAAATGTTTAAATGGTAAGTCCAGCATCTACAGGCCAGTCAGTCTAACCTCAGTGGTAACAAGCTTTTAAAAATGATAATCCAAGACAGAATTAATAATTCCATGGATAGATATGGATTAATTAAGAAAGCCAACACTGATTTGTTAAATGCAAACTGTGTTTAACTAACTCCATTTGAGTTTTTAATGAGGTAACTGAGAGGTTAATGAGGGTAATGCAGTTGATGGACTTCCAGGCATATTTTTTTTTAAATTTAGATTACCCAATTATTTTTTTCCAATTAAGGGGCAATTTAGCGTGGCCAATCCACCTACTCTGCACATTTTTGGGTTGTGGGGGCAAAACCCACACAGGCAGGGGGACAATGTGCAAACTCCACAAGGACAGTGACTCAGAGCCGGGATCGAACCTGGGACCTCGGCGCCATGAGGCAGCTGTGCTAACCACAAGGCCACCGTGCTGCCCAGACTTCCAGGCACATTTGATAAAGTGCTGCATGACAGGCTTGTCAGCAAAGTCAAAGCCGATGAAATGTAAGGGTAAACGGCAACACGGATACAAAATTGGCTGTGTGACAGAAAACTGAAAGTGAAGGTGAATAAAAGCAAAATACTGTGGATGCTGGAAATTCAAACTAAAAACAGACAATGTGGGACAAACCCAGCAGCTCTGGCAGCATTTGTGAAGAGTGAAACAGAATTAACGTTTCAAGTCTAAGTGACCCTTCTATAGAACTGAAAAGGGATAGAAATCTGATTAATTATATATTTGGAGAAGGGGTTGGCACAGAATGAAAAGTCAGTGACAGGTCGGAGTTGGGGAGAGATTGACAAATCCATAGAACCCACAGAGTCCCTACCGTGCAAAAGGAGGCCATCAGATCAGCACCAACCCCCCGAAAGAGCACTTTGGATATAGGGCACAGTTTCATAATTTGCAGATGATACAAAGCTTGTAAGTATAGTGAACTGTGAGAAGGACAGTGGTAGATGTCAAGAGGACATTAAAAGCCTGATTGAATGGGCTGGCACAGGACAGGTGAAATTTAATACAGAGAAGTATGAAATAATATATTCTGATGAAGACAATGAGGAAAGGTGATAGAAAATAAAGGGTATAATTCTAAAGTTAGTGCAGAAACTGAGAGATCTGGCGTTGTGTCTGCACAAATTGTTGAAGATGGCAAGGCAGCCTGAGAAAGTGGTTTAAAAGATCCTTTTTTAAAATAAATTTAGAGTACCCAATTATTATTTTTTTCCAATTAAGGGGCAATTTAGCATGGCCAATTCACCTAACCTGCACATCCTTTGGGTTGTGGGGGTGAAACCCACGCAGACACGGGGAGAATATGCAAACTCCACATGGACAGTGACCCAGGGACGGGATTCAAACCCGGATCCTCAGCGCCGTAGGCAGCAATGCTAACCACTGTGCCACCGTGCTGCCCGGTTTAAAAGATCCTGGCATTCCTAAATAGAGTCAAGAGCAAAATCAATAAAGTTATGGTGAATCTTTATAAACACTGGTTTGGCTTCAATTGGAGTATTAGGCCAATTCTGGGCACTGCAATTTAGGAAGAATGTGAAGACTTTAGAGAGGGTGTAGTAAAGATTTACAAGAATGTTTGCAGGGATGAGAGGCAGGATTCTCCAATAATGGGGCTATGTCCCCAGGCCCGCGAGAAAAGAAGGCCCTGAAGAAAGTCCGGAAGGATTCACTTACCGGAAGTGGGCTAGCAGGGCCCCGGAGTACTCCTCGCAGCTCCGGCTGCCGATACGGGGCCCTGCACTTCCGTTTGGGGGTCCGCGCATGAGCACAGCGGCCGCCCCGTGCGACATGGCGAACCCACACCGCGGACCAATGCCAAAAACATAGGCCACCCCATATCGTGCACGCCCGCAGATCGGTGGCCCCCAATGGGCAGCCTGGCCATCGTGGAGGCCCCTCCCGGTGAAGGATCCCCCCACCCCCCATCAGGGCGGCCGCGGAAATTCCACGCCGAGTTCCCGACGGGTGGGACCATGAGAGAACCACGCCATCAGGAACTCGGCCAGTTGACATTGGAGAATCACCGCGGGAGCCTCTTTCACTGGCCCCCAAACGGCGCCGCGTAGACCGCCAGCTTGCGATTTGCAGCGATTCTCCGAGGACCGGAGAAGCGCGGGAGCAGTGTCGGTTCTGCTCTCGGTATTGATGCCCATTCTCCGCACCCGCGCCGATCACGATTTCGGCATGGAAGCTCGGAGAATCCTGCCCGAGCGATTTCATTTATGTGGGTAGTTTGGAGAAGCTGCACGTCTTAGAGAAAAGAAGGTTAAAAAAGATTTCATACAGGTATTCAAGATCATGGGGAGTCTGAACAGGATAGATTGGGAGAAACTGATCGCATTGGTGGAGGCGTCAGGAACCAAAGACACAGGAGGAAAGGTAAAAGAACCAATAGTGTCATAGAATCATAGCACTTCCCTGAGTCTCAGATCTTGCACAGTTTAAATCAAAATACGTTTGTTATTGGAACATAATTATTATCTGTAACCATTATATCGGTAAAACACCTCACAAACTTTACCAACATCTGCAGAAATACATGATCATAAGACCATAAGACATAGGAGCAGAATTAAGCCATTCAGTCCATCAAGTCTGCTCCGCCATTCAATAATGGCTGATATATTTCTCATCCCCATTCTCTTGCATTCTCCCCATAACCCATGGTCCCCTTATTAATCAGGAACCTATCTATCTCTATCTTAAAGATGCTCAGTTATGACCTGTATGATTTCCTTTGGCTGGAAAAGATAAAATACGAATTAAGGGGGACAGTGAAGGGGTTTGAGGCAAGGTGGGGGATGTTCATGACCGTGTTTGAGGAGTTGTTCATCGCGGGAATGAGAAGAGGGTGGGGGGAGGGTGAGAAAGGGGAAAAATTTGTACAAACTGTATATATAACCCAGAGTATCTGGCTCTGCAACTGCACCTCCACTATAGATGGAACTGTCTGTTCCAGAAGCCTGGGGGGGTTGGTTTATGGGTTTGTGGGATGGGGATAATGCCAGGAGCACAGTGCTGCCTTCTCATCCTGGTCACCCTGAGGAGGTTGTGCAGTTTTTTACGGCACTGCTGGCCAGTCCAAACGATGTTGCTGGTGGGGCTGATTGCCTCTGCCATCTGCACACAGGCATGATGAACAGCAGCAACTGGCAACCTCTTTCCCGGGCCAGGGTACAGGGTCGCCCACCTCTCCTCCACCACACCCAGGTGGGTCTCGAGCTAAGCATCCATAAAACGGGGTGCTGCTCTCGTTGCTGCCATCTTATTGGCTGGAATGGTGTGCATGGGGAGTGAATTGTGTATATGCAGCTCCATTGGAATCTCATTGGAATCGATTGTGTTCCACACGGTGCCTGTGCGAGCCCCTCAACAGTTAATGAATCGGTCCAAGTGCTGCGTCACTTTTGTTGTCGCAGAAGTCCACAAATCCTGCCCCGATGTCAGCACTTAGTCTCAGGAACGGAGAATCTCGCCGTATGCCTCTATTCTTCCTACCAAAGTGCATAACCTCATGCTTTTCTACATTGTATTCCATCTGCCATTACTTTGCCCACTCTCCTAGCCTGTCCACGTCCTTCTGCAGCCTCCCAACTTCCTCAACACAACCTGTCCCTCTACATATCCTTGTATCATCTGCAAACGTCCTCAGTTCCTTCTTGTATATTGCACTTTACAATCCACTGCACTTTACAATCCCCGGGACTTCTATGTTTTGACATTGACAGGATACTTTTGCACACTGGGAATATCTTTCATGAACACACAAACTGCTACTATGGAAACCTTGGGCATTAGCCTACAGCAGACTTTCATGACCAACTGCAACATGCTGAAGGATCAGATGGATTTCATTGCCACCGAGTGATCTGTTATCATGCTGTTTGGTGAACATAGAAGAAGAGGGCAGCACGGTGGCGCAGTGGGTTAGCACTACGACCTCATGGCGCCAAGGTCCCAGGTTCGATCTTGGCTCTGGGTCACTGTGTGGAGTTTGCATATTCTCCCTGGGTTTACGTGGGTTTCACCCCCTCAACCCAAAGGTGTGCAGGGTAGATGGATTGGCCACACTAAATTGCCCCTTAATTGGAAAAAAATTAATTGGGTACTCTAAATTTTAAAAAGAGTGCATCCAGCAGTAGACATCTTGTTCACATGGCAGGAAACCAAGAAATGCTTCTGGCAGCAATATAAGTGTCCGCTTAATTTTCCATTTGCAAAGAAATTCTGGACCTCACTTTGACCTTTAAAAATTTACTGGCATCAGTATACAAAATTCCTGATACGGACAATTTAGGTGTAAGGTTTCCAATCAAGGCTACTATGTTTCCTTTAAACATTCTTTACCAGAGAATAGTTTTGTTCTTAGATTCCAATTTTAAAAATTATTTTAACCATTTGAGACTGCTGACAGGATGTTTGCTCTAAATATTACCCAAATGTACTTACATCAAATAAATTTGCTTCATATTTTAAACTTAGAATGAAATGATATTCCATTGCTTTTGCAAACTGGTGTTAGAACTTAAGGGAGCTTTAGATTGGGCAGAACTTTACAAAAAAATGACAAAGGTGCAATTTTCCCGTTTTCAGCTCAGGTGCTCCTGTCAGGGGAAAATTAGGACTGTTTCCCGTTGGCGCTGAGAGCAACGCTGACATGTCACTCAATTATACTTAGAATTCTTTTTCCCGAGGATCGGATTCTACGATGTACCTAACTTGCAGACAGGTCTTGCTCCTCAGAGATCGGGCGCCCTTTTTAAAGCATGCCCCGCTTCACGGTCCACTGTGCCTTTTACAAGTCTCTTGATTGACAGGTACAGGAAATTTCAAAGGAAGGTTACAGTTGTTTATTTATCTAGCTCTACAAGAGCCCATTAGCACTAAAGTACTACCTCTTTTGAATAGATGTTCTTCCTACCTGCTGTTGTTTAAAATCGGCTGCCCCTTTGTTCTGAAGAGCTTCCTCGAAAGAGCAGGTGCAGAGGTGCAGAGGCAGCACTCAGACAGACTGGGTTTGGGCAGGAACTTTGTCAGGGCTGTCAGGAAAGGATGGGAGACTCGCAACAGGATTGATGCCTAGCGTTGACCCCAATTTGGGCCTCACATCCAATTCAACGGGCTATCGCGATTCTTGCCCCGGCTAGCGACCCTGGAGAATTTCTCCAAAAGTGTAATTTTCAACCTGAAAATCGGTATAATTCCTGCCGGCCCCAGCAGCATGATACGAACCGCAACTTTCAGGCACTTCGAAAAAATGTTTTCCGCATGTGCAAAATGCTGTGCCTGAGGTGCAAAGCATCTGAGTGCTTCAATGAAGGGTGCGCTGCATTTAAACAGCTCCTCAGCACTTGGTCTTATTCACGCCGGGTGAATGGCAGCTAGAAAACAAGCTCCTAGATTTATGGAGTAGCCCTCAGCCATTTGCTGGATGCCGTGGAGGAGAGGGGGTTACAATATACCCTTTGGCTGGCAAAAGGCCCTCTAGTTAGTTGGCGAAGCCCGCCTGAGATAACGGTGGCAGCACTGATCAGTGCCAACAGCCCAACCAAGAGGACGGAGGGGGGGGGGGTTTCAATGCAGAATAAAGATGAATGACCTCCTCCGATCAGCAGGGGTAAATGCTCCCTGGCTCCTTGCTGCATTCCACCCTTCCGTCACCCCAATGACTGTCGTCTTGAGCACACATCGAAGTTTAAAAGTTTAAATATTATTTTTCTTTTGGTATAATAAAGTCTTGTTTTTAAAAATAACCAGGCCTTATTTCTCATGCAATCTCTCCTGGAGCGAATCGATCTTTCCAAACAGGCTTAAAAATAAAAATAAAATGTTGCAGTTCTGGTCCAGTAGCTTAGCTACTAAGATCTGGCCAAGATCTGGGATCTGATCTGGCATCCATAACACAACATTAACATATGAACATATATATGGACATATGAGTTAAGAGCAGGGGTAGGCCATCGGCCCCTTGAGCCTGCTATGTCATTCAATAATTTCATGGCTGATCAGATTGTAACCTCAACTCCACATCCTTGCCCACCCTCCTTGTTCATCATAAATCTATCTACCTCTGCCTGAAAAATATCCAAAGATTCTGCCTCCACTGCCTTTTAAGGAAGAGAGTTTCAAAGATTCACAATCCTCTGAGAGAACAAAATTCTCCTTAAAAAGGTGACATCTTTTTAAACAGTGACCCAAAATTCTAGATTCTCCCACAAGAGGAAACATCCTTTCCACATCCATCCTGTCAAGGCCTCTCAGGATTTTATGTTTCAATCAAGTCACATTTTCTACTCTCCTAAACCCCAGCGGATACAGGTTTACCCTGTCCAACCTTTCCTCAAAAAACAACCTGCCCAGTCCAGGTGTTAGTCCAGTAAAACCTCTCTGAACTGCTTCAAATGCATTTATATCCTTCCTTAAATAAGGACACCAATATTGTGCACAGCAGTCCAGATGTGGTCTCACCACTGCCCGCATAAATGAAGCATTATACCTTTGTATTCTTAAGATCATAAGACATGGAAGCAGAATTAGGCCACTCGCCCCATCGAGTCTGCTCCCCCATTCAATCATGGCTGATATTTTTCTCATCCCCATTCTCCTGCCTTCTCCCCATAACCCCTGATCCCCTTATTTATCAAAATCCTATCTATCTCTGTCTTCAAGACACTTAACAATTTGGCCTCCACAGCCTTCTGTGGCAAAGCGTTCCACAGATTCACCACCCTCTGACTGAAGAAATTCCTCATCATCTCTGTTTTAAAGGATCGTCCCTTTAGTCTGAGATTGTGTCCTCTGCTTCTAGTTTTTCCTACAAGTGGAAACATCCTCTCCATGTCCACTCTATCCAGGCCACGCAGTATCCTGTAAGTTTCAATAAGATCCCTCCTCATCCTTCTAAACTCCAACGAGTACAGACCCAGAGTCCTCAACCGTTCCTCATACGACAAGCTCTTCATTCCAGGGATCATTCTTGTGAACCTCCTCTGGACCCTTTCGAAGGCCAGCATATCCTTCCTTAGATACGGGGCCCAAAACTGCTCACAATACTCCAAATGTATTGTATAGCCTCAGAAATACATCCCTGGTCTTGTATTCTAGCCCTCTCAGCATGAATGCTCACATTGCATTTGCCTTCCCAACTGCCGACTGAACTTGCACGTTAACTTAAGAGAATCATGAACAAGGATTCCCAAGTCCCTTTGTGCTTCTGATTTCCTCCATTTCGCCTTCCAAAGTTCATAACCTCACACATTTCCACATTGTATTCCATCTGCCACTTCTTTGCCCACTCCCCTAGCCTGTCCAAGTCCTTCTGCAGCCCACCTGCTTCCTCAATACTACCTGCCCCTCTACAAATCTTTGTATCATCTGCAAACTTAGCCACAGCGCCTTCAGTTCCTTCCTCCAGATCATTAATGTGTATTGTGAAAGATTGTGGTCCCAGTACCGACCCCTAGGGTACATCACTAGTCACCGGCTGTCATTCTGAAAAAGAGCCCTTTATCTCCACTCTCTGCCTTCTGCTAGTCAGCCATGCCAGGATCTTACCCTTAACACCATGGGCTCTTAACTTATTTAACAGTCTCCTATGCGGCACCTTGTCAAAGGCTTCTGGAAATCTAAATAAATCATGTCTACTGGTTCTCCTTTGTCTAACTTCCTTGTTACTTCCTCGAACTCCAACAGATTTGTCAGACATGACCTCCCCTTGATGAAGCCTTGCTGACTCAGTCCCATTTTATCGTGCACTTTCAAGTACTCCGCGATCTCATCTTTAATGATGTGGAGATGCCGGCATTGGACTGGGGTGAGCACAGTAAGAAGTCTTACAACACCATCGTACTCACCTGAGGAAGGAGCAGTGCTCCAAAAGCTAGTGTTTGAAACAAACATGTTGGACTTTAACCTGGTGTTGTAAGACTTCTTACTGTGCTCATCTTTAATAATATAGGCTAACCGGCCTATGATTTCCCATCTTCTACCTCCCTCCCTTCTTAAACAGCAGTGTTACATTAGCCACTTTCCAGTCCTCTGGGACCCTTCCTGCCTCCAGTGATTCATGAAAGATCATCACTAATGCCTCCACAATCTCCTGAGCTATCTCTTTAGAACCCTGGGCTGGAGTAGTCCATCCGGTCCAGGTGACTTATCCACTTTTAGACCTTTCAGTTTCCCCAGAACCTTCTCCTTACTAATGGTCACTGCACTCACCTTTGCCCCCTGGTTCTCCTGGAGCTCTGGCATCCCACTGGTGTCTTCCACCATGACGACTGATGCAAAGTAACTATTCAGTTCGCCTGCCATTTCTTTGTTTCCTATTATTACATCTCCAGCCACATTTTCCAGTGGTCCAATGTCTATTTTTGCCTCTCTCTTACCTTTTATATATTGAAAAAAGCTCTTCCTATCTTCCTTTATATTCCCAGCTAGCTTGCACTCATACTTAATCTTCTCCCCCCTTATTGCTTTTTTGGTTGTCCTCTGCTCACTTTTAAAGGCTTCCCAATCTGCTGGCTTCCCACTAATCCTCGCCACTTTGTATGCTTTTTCTTTAGCTTTTATGCTGTCCTTGACCTCCCTCGTCAGCCATGGATGCCTTGTCCTCCCCTCAGCATGTTTCCTCCTCCTTGGGATGAATTTCTATTGTGCCTCCCGAATAACCCCCAAAAACTCCTGCCATTGCTGTTCAACTGGCTTCCCTGATAGGCTCCTTTTCCAATCAACTCTGGCCAGCTCCTGCCTCATGTCTTTGTAGTTACCCTTATAAAATTGTAATACCGTTACATCTGATTGCAGCTTCTCCCTCTCAAACTGCAGGGTAAATTCTATCATATTGTGGTCAATGCTCCCTCACCGTCACCTTAAGTTCCCTAATCAACTCTGCCTCATTACACATCACCAAATCTAGAATTGCCTGTTCCCTAGTAGGCTCTGTCACAAGCTGCTCCATCTCTTGGACATTCCACAAATTCCTTTTCTTGGGATCCACTACCAACCTGATTTTCCCAGTCCCCCATGATTATTGTAATATTGCCTTTTTTACATGCCTTTTCTATCTCCTGATTTATTTTCTGACCCACATCCTGACTATTGCTACGGGGCCTGTACATAACTCCCATCAGGGTCTTTTTACCTTTGTGATTCCTCAACTCTAACCACAGAAGTTCTATGCCTTCTGATTCTATATCGCTCCTTGCTTCCGATTTAACTTCATTCCTTACTAACAAGGCAACCCCGCCTTCTTTGCCCATCTGCCTGTCCTTTCGATAGGACTCATATCCTTGTATATTTAGATCCCAGCCCTGATCGCCTTGCAGCCACATCTCTGTGATGCCCACAACATCGTACTGGCCAATTTCAATGTGCGCAACAAGCTAATTTACCTTGTTCCGTATACTGCGCGCAGTCAGGTACAACATCCTCAATCCTGCATTGACCACTTCCTTTTTCACACTTACTGTCTTTTTTGCTCTGCCTGAGGGTGATGTTGTTCTTTTATTTTGGTTCTCTATTTCCCCTTCAGTCATTACACCTTCTAAACTCAAATTTTGGTTCCCACATCCCTACCATACTAGGTTAAATCCTCTCGAGTGAATCGAGCAAACCTCCCAGCCAGTATATCAGTGTCCCTCTAGTTTAGCTGCAACCCGCCCTTCTTGTACAGTTCCCACCTGACCTGGAAGTGATCCCAATGGTCCAAAAATCTGAAACCCTCCCTCCTACACCACCAGTTTAGCCACGTGTTTAGCTGCACTATTCTCCTATTTCTAGCCTCACTGGCACGAGGCACAGGGAGTAATCCCGAGATTACAACCCTAGAGGTCCTGCTTTTTAGCTTACTGCCTAACTCCCTGAACTCCTTCTGCAGGACCTCATCACTCTTCCTGCCTATTCAATTCTCTTTGTAATAAATGGTGACATTTTATTCGCTTTCCTAATTATTTTCTGTACCTGCGTAGTAGCCAGAGTGACTTGACCTCCCATTTTCCTTTCCTCAATATGAAGAAATGCATATCTCTCTCTGCTTGATGTCCTCATTGAGCTTGTGTGTGGTATTATAGGTTGGAACCATATCTGAACCCTCCATCGAACATCATGCATGCAGCTTCAGCATCAATTCACTCCCAGACAGAATCCTTTAAGAATCTGCATTAATTTCCAAGCATATAAATATTGACCTATGTGTAATGTAATTTTTATCTTTCTTTTACAATAGTTATTTCAGAGTGCGAAAATAGTTATTTAAATAGAATACAGCGTTTATCAAAATGCAACACTAGTATAAATGTTGTAAATCTAAAAAGACCTTAATAAGTTATAAATCATTGCAAAGTATATATTTGAAACAGCCATTCAAAGGAATGGTGACTAATTTATGCTTCACTGAAAGAATTGCATTCTTTCCAGGAACTAACCACTGAACTGGTTATAGGTCAACATAAACAGCATAATTACAGTTGATGTATGTGATACTTGGAAAGAAAGAGAAGGTTGCAAGTGAGTTGCAAGGCAGAATTTCAATGAGAAATTGCCATAAATAAGTCAGTTTAGAATTTCTAGGCCTCACTTTCCTTCCCAACGTCTCTTCAAAGAAGCCAATCCAAGTCGTGTGAAAAAATATCAGGTGGTGCAATAGGGTCAGTTTGTGTTGGATTTTAATCTACAGGATGTGTTGGATCAGGAATTATCTGAAGTTACTGGCAGTGAAAAAGGGAAGACAGGCAACTTGCTCACAGCACTTTGGATGTGAAGAAAGATGCTCCTTTCTTCTAATCCCTTTGTGGGATGTGAGCATTGCTGACATTTGTTGCCCATCCTTAATTGGCCTTGAGAAGGTGGGTGTGAACTATGATTTTGAATCCGGATTAAGTATAGTCACAGTGATGTTAGGAGGAAGTTCCATGTTTTTCACCCTGAGACAGTGAAGTAACAGAGATATAGCTCCAAGTCAGGCTTAAGTAGGACCTGCAATTGATGGTTTTCCCATGTGCCTACTGCCATTGTCTTTATATGTGTAGATGGAACACGTTGTTGAAGGACATTTAGCAGGTTTCGGCATTCCATCTTGCATACGGTACACAATTGATATTGTGTGCCGGTGATAGAACATAGAACATAGAACACTACAGCGCAGTACGGGCCCTTCGGCCCTCGATGTTGCGCCGACCTGTGAAACCATCTGAAGCCTATCTGACCTACACTATTCCATTTTCATCCATATGTCTATCCAGTGACCACTTAAATGCCCTTAAAGTTGGCAAGTCTACTACTGTTGCAGGCAGGGCGTTCCACACCCCTACTACTCTCTGAGTAAAGAAACTGCCTCTGATATCTGTCCTATATCTATCACCCCTCAATTTAAAGCTATGTCCCCTCGTGTTGGTCATCACCATCCGAGGAAAAAGACTCTCACTGTCCACCCTATCTAACCCTCTGACTATCTTATATGTCTCTATTAAGTCACCTCTCAGCCTTCTCCTCTCTAACGAAAACAACCTCAATTCCCTGAGCCTTTCCTCATAAGACCTTCCCTCCATACCAGGCAACATCCTAGTAAATCTCCTCTGAACCCTTTCCAAAGCTTCCACATCCTTCCTATAATGTGGTGACCAGAACTGCACGCAGTACTCCAGGTGCGGCCGCACCAGAGTTATGTACAGCTGCAGCATGACCTTGTGGTTCCGAAACTCAATCCCCCTGCTTATAAAGGCTAGCACACCATATGCCTTCTTAACAGCCCTATTAACCTGGGTGGCAACTTTCAGGGATTTATGTACCTGGATGCCGAGATCTCTCTGTTCATCTACACTACCAAGAATCTTGCCATTAGCCCAGTACTCTGCATTCCTGTTACTCCTTCCAAAGTGAACCACCTCACACTTTTACGCATTAAACTCCATCTGCCACCTCTCAGCCCAGCTCTGCAGCTTATCTATGTCCCTCTGTATCCTATAACATCCTTCAGCACTATCCACAACTCCACCGACCTTTGTGTCATCTGCAAATTTACTAACCCATCCTTCTACACCCTCTTCCAGGTCATTTATAAAAATGACAAACAGCAGTGGCCCCAAAACAGATCCTTGTGGTACACCACTAGTAACTGAACTCCAGGATGAACATTTGCCATCAACCACCACCCTCTGTCTTCTTTCAGCTAGCCGATTACTGAAACAAACCGCTAAATCACCTTCAATTCCATACTTCCTTATTTTCTGCAATAGCCTACCGTGGGGAACCTTATCAAATGCCTTACTGAAATCCATATACACCACATCAACAGCTTTACCCTGATCCACCTGTTTGGTCGCCTTCTCAAAAAACTCAATAAGGTTTGTGAGGCATGACCTCCACAAAACCGTGTTGACTATCGCTAATCAACTTGTTCTTTTCAAGATGATTATAAACCCTATCTCTTATAACCTTTTCCAACATTTTACCCACAACCGAAGTAAGGCTCACAGGTCTATAATTACCAGGGTTGTCTCTACTCCCCTTCTTGAACAAGGGGACAACATTTGCTATCCTCCAGTCTTCCGGCACTATTCCTGTCGACAAAGACGACATAAAGATCAAGGACAAAGGCTCTGCAATCTCCTCCCTGGCTTCCCAGAGAATCCTAGGATAAATCCCATCTGGCCCAGGGGACTTATCTATTTTGACATTTTCCAAAATTGCTAACACCTCCTCCTTTTGAACATCAATTCCATCTAGCCTGGTCGACTGAACCTGAGTGTTCTCCTCGACAACATTGTCTTTCTCCAGTGTAAACACTGACGAAAAATATCCATTTAACGCTTCCCCTATCTCCTCTGATTCCACACACAACTTTCCACTACTATCCTTGATTGGCCCTAATCTTACTCTAGTCATTCTTTTGTTCCTGATATACCTATAGAAAGCCTTAGGGTTTTCCTTGATCCTATCCGCCAACGACTTTTCGTGTCCTCTCCTCACTCTTCTTAACTCTCCCTTTAGGTCCTTCCTGGCTAACTTGTAACTCTCAAGTGCCCTAACTGAGCCTTCATGACTCATCCTAACATAAGCCTTCTTCTTCCTCTTGACAAGTGCTTCAACTTCCTTAGTAAACCACGGTTCCCTTGCTCGACAACTTCCTCCCTGCCTGACAGGTACATACTTATCAAGGACACGCAGTAGCTGTTCCTTGAAAAAGCTCCACATTTCGATTGTACCCATCCCCTGCAATTTCCTTCCCCATCCTATACATCCTAAATCTTGCCGAATAGCATCATAATTGCCTTTCCCCCAGCTATAATTCTTGCCTTGTGGTATATACCTATCCCTGCCCATTGCTAAAGTAAACATAACCGAGTTGTGATCACTATCACCAAAGTGCTCACCTACATCTAAATCTAACACCTGGCCGGGTTCATTACCCAGTACCAAATCCAATGTGGCCTCGCCCCTTGTTGGCCTGTCTACATACTGTGTCAGAAAACCCTCCTGCACACACTGCACAAAAACTGACCCATCTATAGTACTCGAACTATAGTATTTCCAGTCAATATTTGGAAAGTTAAAGTCCCCCATAACAACTACCCTGTTACTCTCGCTTCTGTCGAGAATCATCTTTGCAATCCTTTCCTCTACATCTCTGGAACTATTCGGAGGTCTATAGACAACTCCCAACAGGGTGACCTCTCCTCTACTGTTCCTAACCTCGGCCCATACTACCTCAGTAGACGAGTCCTCAAGCGTCCTTTCTACCGCCGTAATACTTTCCTTGATTAACAATGCCACACACCCCCCTCTTTTACCTTCTTCTCTGTTCTTACAGAAACATCTAAATCCTGGAACCTGCAACAACCATTCCTGTCCCTGCTCTACCCATGTCTCCGAAATTGCCACAACATCGAGATCCCAGGTACCAACCCATGCTGCAAGCTCACCCACCTTATCCCGGATGCTCCTGGCGTTGAAGTAGACACACTTCAAACCAGCGTCCTGCTTGCCGGTGCCCTCTTTCGAACTTTTAACCCTATCCCTGACCTCACTACTCTCAACATCCTGTACACTGGGACTACAATTTAGGTTCCCATCCCCCTGCTGAATTAGTTTAAACCCCCCCGAAGAGCACTAGCAAATCTCCCCCCCAGGATATTGGTACCCCTCTGGTTCAGGTGAAGACCATCCTGTTTGTAGAGGTCCCACCTACCCCAGAATGAGCCCCAATTATCCAGGAAACCAAATGGCGAGAGTGAACGTTTAAAACTGTGGTTGAGTTACCAATCAAGTGGTCTGCTTTGCCTTTGATGTTCTTGAGTGTTGTTGGAGCTGCATTCATTCAAGCAACTGGAGAGTATTTCTTCAACTCCTGATTGTGCCTTGTTGATGGTGGACAGGTTTTGGGGAGTCACAAGGTGAATTACCCACTGCAGAACACTTGCTTTTGTAGCCACAGTGTTTACATGGCTGGTCCAGGTCAGTTTCTGCTTATGGTAAATCCCAAGGTGCTGGAGAGTATTCCCCTTGTGCCTTGTTGATTATGGAGGAGAACCTGCAGATGTGCTATATTTGGATTTCTAGAAGGCATTTAATAAGGTGCCACATTAAAGGTTATTTCAGAAAATCAAAGCATATGGTAAATGGATAACATATTAGCATGGATAAAAGATCAGCTGGCTGGCAGAAAACATAGAGTGTGCATAAATGGGTATTATTCTGATTGATAGTACGTGACAAGTGGAGTCCCTCAGGGATCTGTGCTGGGGTCTCAATGTTTTGCAATTTACTTCAATGACTTAGATGAAGGGAGTGGAGATATATGGCAGCTAAATTTTCAGACACCATAAAGATAGGTAGGAAAGCATGTTGTGAAGAAGTTACAAGGAGGTTGCAGACAGATATAGATAGGTTGAGTAAGTGGACAAAAATCTGGAAGCTGAAGTACAATGTGGGAAAATGTGAAGTAGCTCACTTTGGCAGGAAGAATAATCAAGTAGAGTATTACCTGAATGGAGAATGGCTGAAGAATACTGAGGTGCAGAGGGATCTTGTGCATAAGTCATAAAAGGTTAACATGTGAGGACAGCATGTAATCAAGAAGGATTTTTAAAATAAATTTTGAGTACCCAATTATTTTTTTCTAATTAAGGGGTGGGCAATTTGGGGCAGCACGGTGGTGCAGTGGTTAGCACTGCAGCCTCACGGCACCGAGGTCCCAGGTTCGATCCCGGCACTGGATCACTGTCCGTGTGGAGTTTGCACATTCTCCCCGTTTCTGCGTGGGTTTTGCACCCAAAGAGTTGCAGGTAGATGGATTGGTCATGATAAATTGCATCTTAATTGGAAAAAATGAATTGGGTACTCTAAATTTAAAAAAAAATATAAGGGGCAATTTAGTCTGGCCAATCCACCTAACCTGCACTTCTTTGGGTTTTGGGGGTGAAACCCATGCAGTCACGGGGAAATCAAGAAGTTAGTGGAATTCTATCCTTTACCACAAGAGAAATTGAACATAAAAGTAAAGATGTTGGGCTGGATTCTCTGTTTGCGAGACTAGGTTCCCATGCCGGAGTGGAAACGATGGTGTTTTATGCCAAGGAAACTGGCGCAAAATGGCCACCGATTCGCCGTTGTGCTGGGGGCTAGCAGGGAGGCAGCCTATAGCTCCCAGCTCTTGCTGCCGATACGGCCCCGAGCATTTCCGGGTCCGTGGCTGAGCATGTGCACGGCGGCGTCCTGCAGCGGCCGTGCCATGCTCCATGGCGGACTCAGCCTGTGGACTCAGCCCGCAAACAGTGGCCCCAGCCCCGAATGATCAGCCCTCCCCCAACTGTGGCGGCGTTGGACTGAGTCCGCAGTCGCCACGCTGAGTTCACGATGGGTGAGACCACACGTGTCCCACGCCATCGGGAACTCGGCTGGTCGGGGACAGAGCATCACGCGGTGGGCCTCAGGCAATGGATACCTGGTGCTTTTCAAGGGGCGGAGCATCACGAAAGCGGCACCATCCCCAATTTTGTCGGCATCGGGGATTCTTTGCCCCCTCACTGAACATGATTTAGGCGCCGTGGAGCGGAGAATGCAGCCCATTATGCTTCAGTTATAAATGCATTGTTCGCCCACATCTGGAATAGTTTTAGGGCGGGATTCTCCCAACGGGAGTCTAAGTGCCGACGCCGGAGAAAAAACCGAAGTGTTTTACTCCGGCATCAGCGCCCATTCCCAGACCACTATTCTTCCCCCTCCGTAGGGCTAGTAGGGGAGTTGCGTGGTTTACGGGGGCGAAGCCTCGGCGTGGCGTCAGAGATCCGGTGCCGCGTAAAAGACGCGGTGCCTTGGATCCCGCGCATGCGCAGTTGGGTCGGCGCCAATTAGCGCATGCACGGTTACCTCACGGAGCACTCCGGCCCTCAACAACAAAGCGCCGGGATTCTGGGCCCGGTCGCGGAAGCAAGGCTCGGGGAGGGAGAGGCCTGACCCCATCGGAGGCCCCCCCCCCCAGGAACGAGATTTGCACGGCGCTGGTTTCGGGGGTTGGGAGAATCGCGTGCGGGTGTCGGGGCGGCGTGGCGCGACTCACGCGGCGCCCCGGCGATTCTTCCACCCGGCGGGCGGGTGGGGGGGGGGGGGGGGTGGAGAATACCGCCCTTAGTCTCCTTATTTAAGCAGGGAGATAAATGCTTTGCAGGCGATTAAGAAGAGGTTTAGTACATTGACACTTGGAATGAGCGATTTGTCTTATGACCAGAGGTTAGACAGGCTCGTTTTCACTGCAGTTTAGAAGAGTGAGGCATGACTTGACTGAAGTATATAATTATATTGACAATGTGGGCGTGGAAGTGATGTTCCCTCTGAACAAGTCCATGAACTTTTGGGCAGATATTTTTTTTCTCTTATAGGGTTCTGCAACTTTGGAACTTTCTGCCTCAGAAGGTGGTGGACATGGGGTAATTGAATATTTTTAAGGCAGAGGTAGATAGATTCTTGCTAAGCAAGAGAATCAAAGGATATCAGCGATAGATGGGAATACAGAATATGAAACACAATCAGATCAGCCACAACCTTATCAAATGGCGGAGCAGGCTGGAGGGGTCATCAAGGCTGAATCTGACCGACTGTAGTTTGAAGGAACCCCAGCAAAACTGGAGTCAATGGGAATCGAGGGAAAATTCTCTGCTGGTTGGATTTATGCCTAACACAAAGAAAGATACATAAGAACTAGGAGCAGGAGTAGGCCATCTGGCCCCTCGAGCCTACTCCGCCATTCAATGAGATCATGGCTGATCTTTTGTGGACTCAGTTCCACTTTCCGGCCCGAACACCATAACGCTTAATCCCTTTATTCTTCTTTATAATCCTTATTCTTTATTCTTCAAAAAACTATCTATCTTTACCTTAAAAACATTTAATGAAGGAGCCTCAACTGCTTCACTGGGCAACGAATTCCATAGATTCACAACCCTTTGGGTGAAGAATTTCCTCCTAAACTCAGTCCTAAATCTACTTCCCCTTATTTTGAGGCTATGTCCCCTAGTTCTGCTGTCACCCGTCAGTGGAAACAACCTGCCCGCATCTATCCTATCTATTCCCTTCATAATTTTTAATGTTTCTATAAGATCCCCCCTCATCCTTCTAAATTCCAACGAGTACAGTCCCAGTCTACTCAACCTCTCCTCATAATCCAACCCCTTCAGCTCTGGGATTAACCTAGTGAATCTCCTCTGCACACCCTCCAGTGCAGTATGTCCTTTCTCAAGTAAGGAGACCAAAACTGAACACAATACTCCAGGTGTGGTCTCACTAACACCTTATACAATTGCAACATAACCTCCCTAGTCTTAAACTCCATCCCTCTACCAATGAAGGACAAAACTACATTTGCCTTCTTAATCACCTGGTGCACCTGTAAACCAACTTTCTGTGACTCATGCACTAGCACACCCAGGTCTCTCTGCACAGCGGCATGCTTTAATATTTTATCGTTTAAATAATAATCCCGTTTGCTGTTATTCCTACCAAAATGGATAACCTCACATTTGTCAACATTGTATTCCATCTGCCAGAGGCTAGCCCATTCACTTAACCTATCCAAATCCCTCTGCAGACTTCCAGTATCCTCTGCACTTTTCGCTTTACCACTCATCTTCGTGTCATCTGCAAACTTGGACACATTGCCCTTGGTCCCCAACTCCAAATCATCTATGTAAATTGTGAACAATTGTGGGCCCAACACGGATCCCTGAGGGACACCACTAGCTACTGATTGCCAACCAGAGAAACACCCATTAATCCCCACTCTTTGCTTTCTATTAATTAACCAATCCTCTATCCATGCTACTACTTTACCCTTAATGCCATGCATCTTTATCTTATGCAGCAACCTTTTGTGTGGCACCTTGTCAAAGGCTTTCTGGAAATCCAGATATACCACATCCATTGGCTCCCCATTATCTACTGCACTGGTAATGTCCTCAAAAAATTCCGCTAAATTAGTTAGGCACGACCTGCCCTTTATGAACCCATGCTGCGTCTTCCCAATGGGACAATTTCTATCCAAATGCCTCGCTATTTCTTCCTTGATGATAGATTCCAGCATCTTCCCTACTACCAAAGTTAGGCTCACTGGCCTATAATTTCCTGCTCTCTGCCTACCTCCTTTTTTAAACAGTGGTGTCACGTTTGCTAATTTCCAATCCACTGGGACCACCCCAGAGTCTAGTGAATTTTGGTAAATCATCATTAGTACATCTGCAATTTCCCTAGCCATCTCTTTTAGCTCTCTGGGATGCATTCCATCAAGGCCAGGAGACTTGTCTACCTTTAGCCCCATTAGCTTGCCTATCACTACCTCCTTAGTGATAACAATCCTCTCAAGGTCCTCACCTGTCATAGCCTCATTTCTATCAGTCGCTGGCATGTTATTTGTGTCTTCCACTGTGAAGACCGACCCAAAAAACCTGTTCAGTTCCTCAGCCATTTCCTCATCTCCCATTATTAAAACTCCCTTCTCATCCTCTAAAGACCCAATATTTACCTTAGCCACTCTTTTTTGTTTTATATATTTGTAAAAACTTTTACTGTCTGTTTTTATATTCTGAGCAGGTTTACTCTCATACTCTATCTTACTCTTCTTAAAGCTTTTTAGTAGCTTTCTGTTGCCCCCTAAAGATTTCCCAGTCCTCTAGTCTCCCACCAATCTTTGCCACTTTATATGCTTTTTCCTTCAATTTGATACTCTCCCTTATTTCCTTAGATATCCACGGTCGATTTTCCCTCTTTCTACCGTCCTTCCTTTTTGTTGGTATAAACCTTTGCTGAGCACTGTGAAAAATCGCTTGGAAGGTTCTCCACTGTTCCTCAACTGTTCCACCATAAAGTCTTTGCTCCCAGTCTACCTTAGCTAGTTCTTCTCTCATCCCATTGTAATCTCCTTTGTTTAAACACAAAACACTAGTATTTGATTTTACTTTCTCACCCTCCATCTGTATTTTAAATTCCACCATATTGTGATCGCTCCTTCTGAGAGGATCCCTAACTATGAGATCATGAATCAGTCCTGTCTCATTACACAGGACAAGATCTAGGACCGCTTGTTCCCTCATAGGTTCCATTACATACTGTTCTAGGAAACTATCGCGGATACATTCTATAAACTCCTCCTCAAGGTTGTCTTGACCGACCTGGTTAAACCAATCGGCATGTAGATTAAAATCCCCCATGATAACTGCTGTACCATTTCTACATGCATCAGTTATTTCTTTGTTTATTGCCTGCCCCACCATAACGTTACTATTTGGTGGCCGATAGACTACTCCTATCAGTGACTTTTTCGCCTTACTATTCCTGATTTCCACCCAAATGGATTCAACCTTATCTTCCATAGCACCATGTCATCCCTTACTATTGCCCGGATGTCATCCTTAAATAACAGAGCAACACCACCTCCCTTACCATCTACTCTGTCCTTCCGAATAGTTTGATGCCCTCGGATATTTAACTCCCAGTCGTGACCATCCTTTAACCATGTTTCAGTAATGGCCACGAAATCATAGTCATTCACGATGATTTGTGCCATCAACTCATTTACTCGTGGTGGTTGGAGGTCAGCCATCTCAGTCCAGGGACATCATTACAGGAGTGCCTCAGGGTAGTGTCTGAGGCCCAGCTACCTTTAGCTACTTCATGTATGATTTTCCTTCCATCATAAGGTCAGAAGTGGGGATGTTTACTGATGGCTGTGCCATGATCAGTGCCAATTGTGACTCTGCAGATACTGAAGCAGTCCTTCCCCAAATGAAACATGTCCTGGACAATATCCAGGCTTGGGCTGACAAGTGGCAAGTGATATTTTTGCCACACAAGTGCCATGAAAGGCCCATCTCCAACAAGACAGAATCTAACCATCGTCCCTAAACATTCAATGACATTACCATCAGTGAATCCCCTGTCAACATCCCGGGAGATATCATTGACCAGAATCTGAACTGCTCTGGCTATGCACGAGAAGACAACGGCGGGGAAATCTGTCCGGGAAAAGCAAGGGGCAACACTGGCACCAGACCCTTTCAAGGATTGCCCACCGGAATTGTCTCTCCGGCGCAAACAGATGCCTACTTATATATATATATATATGTATATATATCATATCCTGTGTAAATAACGGCAAATATACTTTGTTCAAAAATCCAATAAAAAATATACTCTGGCTACAAAAACAAGTCAGAGGTGAGGAATCCTGTAGTGAGTAAGTCAGCTCCTGATTCCCCAAAGGCCTGTCAACCACAAGTCATGAGTGTAATGGAATACTCTCCAATTGCATGGATGAGTGCAGCTCCAACAACACTCAAAAAGTTAGACACCATCCAGGACAAAGCAGCTCGCTTGATTGCTCCCCCTTACACAAACATTCACTCCCTCCACGACCGACACAGTTGCAGCAGGTGTATCATCTACAAGATGCACTGTAGGAACTCGCAAAGGCTCCTTAAGCAGCAAAGTTCAAACCCAAGGCCAGTGCCATCTACAAGGATGAGGGCATCAGATACATGGTAACACCATCAGCTGGAAGTGTGCCCCAAGGTGTACTGAATTATGCCACGGTATTGTTTTAATACGGTGGTGGGCTCTCCCGATGAGTAAGTCACAGACCTCTTGACCCGACTGCGGCATTTGGCTGAATACAGTGAGTTTGGGCTGTCCCTCTTCGGGATGTTGAGGGCCCAGCTTGTGTGTGGTATTAATAATACAGCCACAACAGAAAGCTTTTGATAGAAACCACACTGGATTTGAAACGGGCCATTTTCCCTCGCTCGTGAACACACGGAGAAAGGTGAGCAGGAGCTTCAGGGTTCCATTGACTCTGGCATCCATAGTTTGGGCCACTCACCCTTTCACCTTCCTCTAGTACACGGGACGGTGCTGGCCAGGCCAGACGACCTCCGACAAATCAGCTCCTACTACAATTCTGTAGCAGAGTTCAGGTCTCGGGCACTACCCCCGAGGGGGTATATCACCCGAGGATGCAGGAGAGCTGGCTGCATTGCCAACCGTGTGGTTGAAGGAGCCGAGAGAGTCAGGGTTGCCCAGTCTGGCGCAGGGAACACCATCTGTGACAACCACCTAGGTCGCCGCGAACCACGGCCTTGCACGTGGACGCACCAGATAAGGACCACTGCTTATTGCAATTAAACTGTACCGCAGTTTCTGTAAGTTGCACCAATCCAAACTAGAAAGTTTGCAAGCATCGATACACATTGGGGTTTGTTTGAGTACACCTGCCTCCCATTCAGGGTTTCATCCTCCCCGGCGATTTTTCAGCAGGTGATGGGAGAAATCTTGCAGGGCCAACCGAAGGTGGCCGCCTATTTGGACAGTGGACTTATTGTGGGGTCTTCAGAGAAGGAACATATGGGAACCTACAGGAAGTGCTCCAGCATTGTTCACGTGTGGGCACCAGGCTGAAGCGCAGTCAGTGTATCTTCCGTGCTGGAGCGGTAACCTATCTCGGTTACAGGGTAGACAAGGATGGTCTGCACCCAGTGGAGTATAAGGTTCACGTAATAAATGGGGCCCCAACTCCAAGGAGCGCCTCTGAGCTCCGGTCATTTTTGGACTTGGTCAATTACTACGGGAAGTTCAATGCCAACCTGGCCCTGCTGCTAGCTCCGCCCCGTGTGCTGTTGAAGAAGGACCAGAGGTGGTGCTGGAGGGGGTTCTCAGGACTAGGTTTTTATTGCCCTTAAGAAGGGTCCTTCTTCGAAGCAGCTTCTTACACATTATGATCCGGATAGGCCTCTAATTTTCATAGCAGGGCGGTGCTGGCTAGGATGATGGCATGGAATGCCCCATTGAGTTCGCTTCAAGAATCCTGGTGGATGCAGAGCTTTGTTAAACACAGATAGAGATTTTCAAAATAAAGAAGCTCCATCAATATATTTATAGATGTCATTTTCTTATTATAACGGTCCACAAACCACTGCTTGCCCTCTTCAGTAAGGATAAAAGCATCCTGCCAATAGCATTGGCTACAATCCCACGATGGGTGCTCCTACTCACTGCAAACGAATATTGCCTCCAACACTGCCCGGGTGCGAAGACTGCCCATGTGGACACACTCAGCCAGCAGCTGTTGACCGTGAGCACCCCGTCCCCACCAGTGGCAGATGAGGTGATTGTGACACTCAACTTCATTGACACCTTGCTGGTGACGGCTGTTTGGCTGCATGTGTGGACACAGTGGGACCAGGAATTGGTGAAGCTTCGCCTCATGCTGATCAGCGGCGGCAAAAAGGAAGCCCTTACAGTTACCCTCCAGTTATTTTACCAGAAATTCTCCGAGTGCAGTTTGGGGGATGGCGTTATTATATTGTGGGGAGCCCATGTGGTCATCGCCCCCACAGGATCAGGAAACCCTGCTACAGGACCTACACAATGGCCATCCGGGGGCATCAAAAATGAAAATGTTGGCCTACAGTTATGTCTTGTACTGATGGGGACATGGAGAGGGTTGTGTCAGGACCTTCAGAAACTCCTGCCGGTGGCCACCCTTCACCCTTGGGAATGGCCAGGATGCCCATGAGTTTGCCTCTTTGCGGATTTTGTGGGACCGTTCATGGGATCTATGTTCCTTGTGATCTTGGACGCCCAATCAAAGTGGCTGGAGGTATGCAGGATGACCTCCAAGGCATCCAAGGCCACAATTGAAAAGCTCTGTGGTACTTTGAGCACCCATGGAATCCCGGAGGATAATAGGCCGTTCACTAGTGAGGAATGTGCCATATTTATGCTGCCTGTGGTATGGGGGTATGGGCCAGCTGCAGATGCGGATCGCGTGAGGTGGGGGGAGGGGGGGGGGGGGGGGGCAGGGTGTGCTGAGAGTGGTCCTGATAGGCTGGATGGATGAGACCCTGAAAGAGAAGCAAACATGGTTACCAGCCTGGGGTGACAGTTAGGCAAGGACTTTGGAGTGGCTGTCCAGGAGTCTTAAGTGCATGGGCTTGACAGCAATGAGATCTCGGAATGGCGCAGCCTGAGTAGGAATGGTGCGAATTAGCTATGCCTATCCCTGAAGCAGAAAGAAATTAGGCCCTCTAACATTCCTGAGACTCATGCTCCACAAATTAATTGGCCATCATGTATTAACCCCTAACAATGTCAGCTTTCAAGGGTTCAATGTTGAAGGTTTCAGGGTTCAAGGATAAACGCTTAGGGACATGTCATTCAAAGGGACTGTGTGTGCATATGTGCCAGACCCCATCACTTGCCATTGAGGATCCATTCGCTTCGAAGGTAGACATTACTGTCCAATGGACCCTGCCCATGAGGGATTGGCAACCATAGAAACCTTCTGTCAGAACCCCCGATATTCAGAAAAAGGGAGGGGAGAATCAGACAGGTGGCCAAAGGCAACTCTGACTGGGGAGAGGGCATTGACCAGGGACAGTCATGCAATGGAGATGGGATGGCACCTATGATGTGAGTGTTAGACACCGGTTAATGTGTGGGACTGTTTGCTTCCAGTTCCGGGAGGCCAGTGGGTCAGGGATGGTACTGATATTATCTGGCTACGAGTCCAACCTGACTCTCTCTCTCTCTCTCATCCCTTACAACTAACCAAATGATAGGTAGGAAAAGGGATAGGGATGTAAGGCAGGAATTCAGGGAGCTAGGGTGGAAGCTTAGAGCTAGTACAGAGTTATTATCTCTGGGTTGTTACCCGTGCCACGTGCTAGCGATACAAGGAATAGGGAGAGAGAGTAGTTGAACATGTGGCTACAGGGATGGTGCAGGAGGGAGGGTTTCAGATGCCTGGATAATTGGGGCTCATTCTGGGGTAGGTGGGACCTCTACAGACGGGATGGCCTACACCTGGACCAGAGGGGTACCAATATCCTGGGGGGGAAATTTGCTAATGTTCTTCGGGAGGGTTTAAACTAATTCATCAGCGGGTTGGGAACCTGAATTGTAGCTCCAGTATATAGGAGGTTGAGAGTAGTGAGGTCATGAGTAAAGTTTCAAGGTTGCAGGAGTGTACCGGCAGGCAGGAAGGTGGTTTAAAGTGTGTCTACTTCAACGCCAGGAGCATCCGGAATAAGGTGGGTGAACTTGCAGCATGGGTTGATACCTGGAATTCGATGTTGTGGCCATTTCAGAGACATGGCTAGAGCAGGGACAGGAATGGTTGTTGCAGGTTCCGGGGTTCAGATATTTCAGTAAGCTCAGGGAAGGTGGTAAAAGAGGGGGAGGGGTGGCATTGTTAGTCAAGGACAGTATTACGGTGGCAGAAAGGGACGTTTGATGAGGACTCGTCTACTGAGGTAGTATGGGCTGAGGTTAGAAACAGGAAAGGAGAGGTCACCCTGTTGGGAGTTTTCTATAGGCCTCCGAAAAGTTCCAGAGATGTAGAGGAAAGGATTGCGAAGGTGATTCTGGATAGGAACGAAAGTAACAGGGTAGTTATTATGGGGGCCTTTCATCAACAGGAAAGGGGTTCCAATCCCTCAATGTCCAGCAGGTGTGTAACCACTAGTTCAGATTCATGCTTGTGAATGCCTGTTTTCCAGGGAACGTGCATGATATTTACAGTTCCAGGTAATCATAGATCCCTGGCATTTTGGAGGGTCACCCCATGCTGCAGGGATGGCTTGTTGAGGACAAGAGAGGCCTGAGACAAAAGCAGGTGCCCATTACAATGAGACTCAGTGTCACCTGGTCTGTGACAGAGCAGTGAATGGGCCTCCTTCAGATGCACTTCCGCTGCTTGGCAGGTCCAGTGGGGTTCGTCTGTATAGTCCCCAGAAAGTCTCTCACAATGTGGTGGTCTTCTGTGCCCTACATACTCAGCAGCGGGGTGATGGCCTTGCTAATAAAGATCTAGTGGAGCGTCACATTTCCTCGGATGAGGAGTAAGTGCTCGAGGGAGTAGAGGAAAAGGCCAATGAGGAGCTATAGGATGGAGGCCAGGCAGAGGTGAGGGTTCGGATGGGCAGGAGGGCTAGGGACATGCTCATCGCTTCCTGTTTCATCTTCCAGTATGTTGTCCAACAGCTCAACAAGCCCTCTCCCCCCCCCCCCCCCAGTCCATTGTGACCCCTTTGTGACCATGGATGAGGTTTGCAGAAACCTTAGTCATCTGGTTGCTGGGGCTGGGAGTCTTTGAGTGCCTGCTGACCAGTCAACGCAGGACGGTGATGGCTCACGGTGATGAATGGTCTGTGATGCTCCTCTGCTATTGCTTATGTCTGGCTCCTGTCTGTCTGCTGCCAGCACGCTGATCCCCCAGCTCATAAGCAAATGAGTCTCGAGCTGACATTCCTTTATCCCTCAGCACTGGAGGAATATTAGGGACAAGGGTTCACTGATTCATGCCTGAGCCTTTTTAAAATTAATGAAACATTCAATGAGTGCCTCACTGTCTACCTGACATTGAGGGCCTGTGAGAAAATCTTTGTCCAGGTGGGGGGAGCACTATGTTGCTGGGAGGAGTGTTAACACGAGGGGACATAGCCTTAAATTGAAGGGTAATAGATATAGGACAGAGGTCAGAGGTGGGTTTTTTACGCAAAGAGTGGTGAGGCCGTGGAATGCCCTACCTGCAACAGTAGTGAACTCGCCAACATTGAGGGCATTTAAAAGTTTATTGGATAAGCATATGGATGATAAGGGCATAGTGTAGGTTAGATGGCCTTTAGTTTTTTTCCATGTCGGTGCAACATTGAGGGCCGAAGGGCCTGTACTGCGCTGTATCGTTCTATGTTCTATGTTCTAAAAGTGAGGTC
Organism: Scyliorhinus canicula; assembly: GCF_902713615.1. Taxonomy (NCBI): domain Eukaryota; kingdom Metazoa; phylum Chordata; class Chondrichthyes; order Carcharhiniformes; family Scyliorhinidae; genus Scyliorhinus; species Scyliorhinus canicula. The sequence goes on from NC_052151.1 coordinate 100,773,236, forward strand.
TTAAAGTTGTGAAGACCAATAAAATTCAATACAGTGACATGTGCAATGTGACAAGTGATAAAGACCCCCAACTATCTGTGCCTAACTTTGCCTGTGCCCACACTGTGCTTCTACAATTCCTTATACATGTGTGCCCCCCCCCCCCCCCCCCACCCCCACCCCCCCCCCTGCTATGTCTCGGGGTATTCCCAGGATGCACATCTGAGGTGGAGACGGCCTGCTGTCTTCCATGTCTGGTTACCCGAGATGCCCTTGGCCCTCTGGCGGGTCAGGATCTGGAGGGCCCTTGCCTACTTTCGGGTGGCACTGGTGTTGCCACATTACCCTTTTCTGTCCCCTGCCCCTAAGATGAGCCAGTATCAGGAAGGGGGGTATTCCGATGGGATAGTTACTCCCAGGGTCTCCGGAGTAGAAGAGCCTGGAATGTGCTCCAATGGATCCTCCTCCCTCCAGATACTCATATGCCCCCACGTTACTCCATGGAATGGAGAGGCAGCTGGAGTGAGCTCCAGAAGTCTCCGCATCATCTGATGCTGCCAGTCCTGAAGGCATTGTCGGCACCATGCAGTTGGACCCTCACTCATGGTCCTCAGGGACTGATCCATGCTTCGAAGTTCTCCATTCACAAATCCAACGTTTTGACCCAGGCTTTCCAATGCGGACGCCACCCTTGCACTGTTGGCCTGGGTGCCATGCATCTCTGGCAGCAACTCCTGGGACAGAAGGCTTTGGGACTCTTCCATTTGGCCTTGCAGTCACAGGAGTGTCTCTGACAACCCCTCTTAGTATTCCCAGCTCTGCCTTTGCATTTCAAGCATCTTTTCCAGAGGCACAACACCTCGCTGGGCACTGCTGCATCCTGGGATCCAGCAATCCTCTGACTGCCCAATATCTGGGACGCTCCTGCCTCCACCTAATGTACATCAGAAGCAATGTGGTGCTCACCAGAAATGACCCAGAAGTCTGGCTGCTAAGTTCGTTCACTGAGGTGTGTTTCTCTGCGATGACGGATGGTGCAGGTTAAATCCATGACGCTTTATCCATGTCCTCCTCTGAGGTCTCCTCTGAGTTGGTGTCAAGGGTGGGTGGTAACACACTGTTGGTTGACGGGCCAGACTCTTCGTTTGATGTTTCTGCCAAACGGGACATGTTTTTAATATATGGCCTGCCAAGGGTTTGAACTGCAAAGAAGTCACTTAAGACTGGTCATCTGAGGGCAGCATGGTGGCGCAATGGTTAGCATTGCTGCCTCACAGCACCGAGGTACCAGGTTCGATTCCGGCTCTGGGTCACTATCCGTGTGGAGTTTGCACATTCTCCCCGTGTTTGCCTGGGCTCCACCCCCACAACCCAAAGATGTGCAGGGTAGGCGGATTGGCCACACTAAATTGCCCCTGAATTGGAAAAAACTTAATTGGTTACTCTAAATTTATTTTAAAAAAGACTGGTCATCTGGATAAAAGTGCAGCGGCTCCTCACTTTTCTGTCGCAGGCCAATCTCGCTCTCAGTGCAGACCCATTCCTGCTCCTTCCCTGCAAGCTCCATTGTCCTCTCCTCATATAGAGTCAGGATCCTCAGCTTGAGGATCCCACTGCCTGTTTTCTCTCACTCGCGGCAGTTGTGGCTGAGCTTCTCCTCTAGGAACACAAATGAGGATTATGAGCTGGACGCCTGACAGGTTAGAGGTTGATGACACTGGGCATGTGTGGGCACAATGATTAGTGGGGAGGGGCTCTGAAGAGAAGCGTCAGGGGGAATTTGAGGATGTTGATGGGAGGTTGAGAGCTGGGGCTCTGCGAGGTGGCATCATGTGGGATCCAGATGACATTTGGGGAGATGATGGAAGAGTGGAGTGCAGAGTGGAGACCGGGAGCACTTATGCTGGCTGATCAGAATAGGTCATTCATGTTTTTCCTACAATGCACACCCGTCCTCTTAGTCAGGCTGCTGGCACTGACCAGTGCTGCCCCTGTGCCCCAGGCAGGATTCTCCACCTTGCTGAAGGGCCTCCAGCCAGCCTGAGGGTGTATTGTAGCCCGCCTCTCCTGCACAACATCCTGCAAGCAGCTGAGGGCCTACTCCATAAATTTAGGATCTGGTCTTCTAACTGCCATCCTCCTTGCTTAAAGGAGGGAAAGCGCCACGGAGCCATTTAAATGCAGCGCACCCTTCATTGAAGTGCTCAGGTGACCCCGAGGAAGGAAAATCAGACCCTTCACACCTCAGGCGAGGCATTTTCCACATGGAGAAAAAACACTTCTAAGCACCTAAAAATTGCACCGCCAGGGCGGCAGGAATCATACCGAGTTTCATGCTGAAATTACACTTTGCCATTTGTTTGGGTAAACTCCACCCTGGCACCTATCAAGGTGCCCTTTTTACAACAAAGTAACACAAAGAGGATCATCAAACAAATATCTGAAACCGTTGTCAAACGGTATCCTCTTTTTAATTTCCGAATCTGTGTCATTTAAATGAGCATTTATACCAGCCAATAATGTGTTCTTCAGTATTATCTTCATTTTTGACTTCGAGTAGCAGGTAGATAATTCCAGATTGCTGTCTCATTCCTTTTTTGGAAAAGCATTTGTTATCTTGCAACCCTTAAGTGGTAGAGCACCTAATAAAAGAAACCCCTCCTCCCAAACTCCAAACCTGCTGTCCAGCAGCGATGTAATTATGGTTATTTCCCACTGCATATCCAGCGATAATTTGACTGCTATAATTTTTATTTTGGAATCCAACACCCACAGTACTTTGCCCCAATGCTGTCCCATGATTAGGATGTTTCAGCTGTATTTGCCAATTTTACTTAATTTTGTCCTGTCTGGCTGTTCTAACCCTACAGGATGCCAAGGGATCTGCAACTTCAGAATCCCTGTGGCCCCACCTGAGTACGATCTACCCAGATGGGGGGGGGGGGGGGGGGGGGGCGGAGTTGCCCCCCTCCCCCCCCCCCGCCCCGCCTAATCCTTGGACTGCTGGGGCATAAATACCCCGGCTCGGGTGTGGGTCAGATATGGGAGACCATTGGGGAATGACAGGTGTAAAATAGTAAGGAGAATAAATCAAAACTTTTCTACAGTCATCGCTTCCAAGTGGTGGCTTGCCTGAGACTTTACACTGGCTCAATAATTCATCCCAAGTTATTTCCCCTAAGGATGCCGGGAGTACTCAAAAGAGGTAAACAAATCAAGGAAAAGGATATTAAAGTTACGGCTAATTCTTTGTACCTTTTCTTTGTTTGAGCATGAATTTTGATTGAGCATTTCTCTTTCAGCACGCACCCAATGCGGTGTTTTTTTTTTGTTTTTTCTCTTTAATCCATTTTATTTTTATTGAGTTATAATAATAGTAGTTCCACAAAGGTCATACAGTTAAGGCAATAAAAGTGGAGTTCATTAAAAGGTTCCAGACATTGGGCAAGACATTTATAATCCAGTGCACTTACACAAAACATGCGAAAGTGGCAAAATGACAAGATGAATTAAAGCAACATTAGTTGCAGGATGAGTTTTGAAAGGTGACAAACAGCTTTTGGAGAGGTTTTGGAGAGTTTATGCAACCTACTGTGTCTATCTCATAATATCATCAGCTTCATGCGATAACTTCCCTGATACTCTACAAATTACGAGTTTTGACAGCTGGTTCTGAGACTTTTAGTTGATTAAAATAAACCTCGAATGCCCTAGAGGAATAGATGCATTCTACAACGTAGCCAAATGCTCAGAAGTTGTGCGCATGAACAATGTAGAGAAGCTTCTCCATGACATAGAACTAGCAAAGCCATTACTCACTGTCACTTGTTCACATGCCTCACACTTTTTAATGGAATCAGTAAGAGTTACAGCAATGGTGGAAAAGATCATTAAAAATAAATCACTGTTAGAACTACCATGGGTGGAGAACACAGTTGCATGAAACAATTTGAGTGAATTTGTTTTTGTTCACTTAATATTTGAAACTATCTTCAATTAGCCTGCCCCTGAGATCAGCAGCACTTGAACTAAATAATTTAAATTAAACTCGGCAAGCAGCCCATTAGTGACCCTTTGATAAGCATTTCCTCTGCCATTGATTTTCAGTCTTCCACTACTAACTACTTCCCTCTGTGTCTTGAACTCCCGTTTCAGCAGTGACTGCAATTGATTTGATTCACCGGGCCCTTTCTTTTGATACAAAATGGAAATAAGAAAATCAGGATATCAGAAAATTAAATAATACAAACCATAGCTGATAGAATAATCCAAACTACCATGCCAAAGGTTACAGGTGCAAGTGAATCAAAACTCATCAGATTATCAATGGCAATCTGCAGTCACATGGGACTGAATTTTACAGTGGGTAAGGGGCTCTGACATTGGGCCAAAAAGCGAGGCAATAGTGTGTCCTGTGTAAGTTCAGATGAATCAAGCCAATCATGCATGTTAGTCTGTTTTTTTTTATTTTGGCGGGACATATATAAATTTTATCAAACTCTCACATTTCTTTTTTAAATTATTGATTGTGTTCCTACCTAGCCATTAAATGTATTTTATGACATTGAAATCTCAAGTTAAGACTTACTGAAACAAAAGTATTAAAATAAACTCTTCTTGATGTGTCAGGTGTTGTTCTTTTAAATTGATTTTGTTCAAATCGTTTTCAACAACGAGCTGTGATAGAAAAGGCCACAAGCAGTCTGAAGTACACCTTTCAAGATATGAGAAAATAAAGAACTTGTTAGAATTGGAGGAAGTTTCTCCAACTTGTTCAGAAGCAGAAAGGGGAAACATAAGGAGATTGATGACAATTCTGCATGGAGGGAATATAGCAGTGCCAAGACCTTACAATAGACATTGTCAGAGGCCATTCATCTGAGCTCAGTCCAACTGTGTGAAATACTTCCGAGGAATAAACTGTGTTCAGGATCTGGGTGAAGGAAATTAAAAACAGCAATGCAAACCTCTTACTCTCATTGAACAATTCTTCAAGTAAATAATTCTTCGAATGTAAGATCATTTAGATGCATTTTCCCTTAATTTGTATTTTAAATGAGCAGTAAACTAAGCCAACATTATCATTTCAGCCAACATGTTTATGGTATCTCAAGCTGTACAATGTAGGATTAGATTATCAGCTTTTCTGGGCTTTTTGTTATTGGGGTTGAGTGAGTGAAGTGATTCTTTATCCGTTTATACAATCAAAAAAATGTTGAATCTTTTATAGTTTGAATAATGGAGCCTCTTTTATCTGCCTAGCCTAGCTCCCTGTGGGTTTAAACCATGTTGTAGTTACATAGCCCCTTCACTTTAAACTGTCAATATTTCCTAACATTCACAGAGTGAAGATAACATCGTCTCTGAACTCACAGCAGAAGATTAATTTGGGAAAGGGGAAATTTTCAACAAGACACAATGAATTAAACCAGTGCCTGCCAGATTGTTTCACCATAGCTGGGATTCTCTTTTTATATAAATTTAGAGTACCCAATTCATTTTTTCCAATTAAGGGGCAATTTAGCATGGCCAATCCACCTAACCTGCACATCTTTGTGTTGTGGGGTGAAACCCACGCAGACACGGGGAGAATGTGCAAACTTCACACTGACAGTGATCCAGAGCTGGGATCGAACCTGGGACCTCGGTGTCGTGAGGTAGCAGGGATAACCCACTGCGCCACTGTGCTGCCCTTAGCTGGGATTCTTTTACCTGACATCAATTTAACTCCCAACTGATACCTCCTTCATCCCCAAGCAAGTGCCATGAAGTCATGAAAACTGATATAATTACAAGGTTTTCCTCTTTTTTCCTTGATTTCCTTCCAATTGTATTTTTGTATGGTACTTTTTAACTTCACTGTTTTATTTCTTCTATGTTTTGCATCTTTATCTTTTGTTTTTTTAACTTCACTGCAGGAATTACTTTAACGTTTGAATCACTATTTTCTGTAGAAGCAAAGCAGACAATAACATAAGTTGCAGTCTTGAAAACTGTAATGTAGTTATGTATTTTCTTCAGTTTTCTCTACTCCTCCCGCTCCCAAAAATGTTGATTCCTTGCTGTGGTATAAGTTAAAATTGCTGGTCACCTTTCAATGGGCGACCAGCAATTTTTCCATTGAATCGTGCCCGGTATGTTTAAACTTAAGCAGGTCATGGGATTTGAGTGGGATGAAGGTGATGTAATTAATGGGAGGAGCCAGGTCTGTAGCAAGCAGTTGTAGTTAGCCTCTGTGAGCTATGAGCTGAAGAGCTGACACATTCAAAATTTATTTGACTGACAGGGATCTGCGGGCTGTTTACTGAAACTCTTTCCCTCTTAAAGCAGCCTTTCAAAGAATGTTCTTTATCCAGAGAAAGGCTTTAAAAGTACTTTTTGACTGGGTCACTGGCCGTGTGGAGTTTGCACATTCTCCCCGTGTTTGCGTGGGCTTCGCCCTCACACCCCAAAGATGTGCAGGTTAGGTGGATTGGCCATGCTAAATTGTCCCTTAATTGTAAAAAATGAATTGGGTACTCTAAATTTATTTATTTTTTAATTTTAATAAGTGTTTTTGACCTGTGATGGGCTTTGTTTGCTTGGAGATAATGGAGGTTTCAGTGAGGAGTTAGTTTTTTATGTTATTGTTTAACTGGTAATTGTAAACTATGGGCGCGATTCTCTGCCCCCCACGCCGGGTGGGAGAATAGCGGGAGGGCCTCCCGACATTTTTCATGCCCTCCCGCTATTCTCCCCCCCCCCCCCACGCCCGACCCATGCCACGAATCGGCGCTCTCCGATTCTCCGAGGCCGATGGGCCAAGCGGCCAGGCCTTCACGCCCGTTTCAACACGGCAGCAAACACACCTGCTCACTGCCGTCGTGAAACGTGCGCCAGATGCCCGTTTGGGGCATCTGGGGGCCCGATTGGCATGCAGTACCACGGCTGTGCCAAGGGGGGCATAGGCCCATGATCGGTGCCCACCGATCGCGGGCCGTGCATCCGTAACGGACGCACTCTTTTCCCTCCGCCGCCCTGCAAGGTCAAGCCACCACGTCTTGCGGGGCGGCTGAGGGAAAAGACGGCAACTGCGTATGCGCGGGTTGGCGTTGTCCAATCTGCGCATGCGCGGCCGGTCAGCCGGCGTGACGCTTGACGTGCGGCCTTGACGACCGTAGTCAAGGCCGCGCCACCGTGACGTACGGGGCCACGCTCCTAGCCCCGCCCAGGGGGGAGAATCGGCCCCGGAAGTGGGGGTGAAGGCTGCCATGGGTCACGGCCTGTCCCACGGCAGCCTTTATGATTCTCCGCATTTGCCCATTATTTCTGTAATGTTAAGGTAGTTTAATACTGTGTTAATAATAAAGTTTGTTTTAATACACCACATCCCTATTTGTGCGTGGAATCACTCTTAGAGCAAAGTATCCTTTCCTCAGTTTTACAGTTTAAAAAAAGTGATTGGGTCTCCTGTCCAGTATCCTAGCAACTGTTATGGTCTGGTCCAGGATCTTAATAAATGTTGGGGTCTGGTCTGGGATTGTAATAAACCTTTATGATTTAGAAAAATGGGTTTCCCCCCCCCATGCGAAAAACACCACGCCTGAGGCACAAAATGTCTGACTTTCCCAACCCAGGGTCATCTGAGCACTTCAATCAAGCTGCATTTAAACAGCCCCACAGCAATTGATCTCATTCAAGTCAGGAGGATGGCAGCTAAAAGGCCAGCTCACAGATTTCAAGAGGGGCCCTCACTCGATTGCTGGTTGCCATGGAGGAGGCGGGCCACAATTTACCCACGGGTTGGCAGTTGGACCTCCAGCAAGGTCATCAATCCTGCCTGGGAGACAGTGGCACCACTGACCAGTGCCAGCAGTCTGACCAAGAGAACGGGTTTCAATGTAGGGAACAAATTAATGACCTAATGCGATCTTCAAGAGTAAGTGACCCCTGTCTTCCCTTGGCTCTCCACCTTCCCGTTGACCCCCAAAGTGACACCTTGAACTCACATGCTGCCACCTCACAGATTCCCAGTACCTGACCTCACAGCATATTCTCAAAACACCCGGCACTCATTCCAACCCATTCCTGCTTAAGCATAGCGCCCACACATGCCAGTTGTCCTCGACCTCTGACCCACCAGGTGTCCGGCTTGCAGTATCCCCTTTTGTGACCCTTCAGGGGAAGATAGCCCACAACGGGGGCATGATAGCACAGTGGTTAGCACAGTTGCTTCACAGCTCCAGGGTCCCAGGTTTGATTCCCGGCTTGGGTCACAGACTGTGCAGAGTTTGCACTTTCTCCCCGTGTCTGTGTGGGTTTCCACCGGGTGCTCCGGTTTCCTCCCACCGTCCAAAGATGTGCAGATTAGGTGGATTGGCCATGCTAAGTTGCCAGGTGGATTGGCCATGCTAAATTGCCAGGTGGATTGGCCATGCTAAATTGCCCTCAGTCCAAAAAGGTTGGGTGGGGTTACTGGGTTACGGGGATAGGGTGGAGGTGTGAGGTTGGGTGGTGCTTTCCAAGGGCCGGTGCAGACTCGATGTGCCGGATGGCCTCCTTCTGCACTATAAATTCTATGATCAAGAACCACTCCTTTCTAGGAGAGGACCATGGAGCTCACAGAGCAGGACCAGAAGCATGCTTAGATAGATACCTAGGATTGCCTGCAAAAGGAAAGTGAGGAGCCACTGCATCTTCATCCAGATGACCAGTCTCAAATTAGTTTTCTGTTGTCCAAACTCATACCAGGCCCTAAAACCATGCTCTTGACTTGCATGAACACCATTTCCCCACACCCATCACGCGAACCATCTGATTTACCTGTGCCGGAGGTAAGTTGAGCAGGTCAATCAAGGGGACGCTGCTTTTAAACGGGGCCACAGCAGTTGCTCACAGTTACGCCAAGAGGATGACAGCCAAGAAGGCCGTTCCACGCTTCACCGAAGATGGCCTTACAAGAATGTTGGATGCCGTGGAGAAGGGTACAGTTTACCGTCAGGCTGGCAGGAGACCCTCCAACAAGGTCATGAACTGGGTGACAGTGGCTATGTTGGTGAACGGCAACATCCTCCACAAGAGGACAGGGGTACAATGCTGGAAGATAATGAATGACCTCCTCCATTCTGCCAGGGTAAGTGCTTCTTGTCTTCTCTCACCACTTTCCCCTTTCAGTCACCGCTCCCCATGCCACTTGACCCCACATGCTGCTATCGAGCAGGGCCCTACCACCCCACTTCCCATAGGCTTTCTCATCTCCCCGGTACTCCTTTTCTCACATGTCCTTTCCTGACGTGTTGTGCCCACACCTGCCAGGATTCATTGCCATCTCACCCGGAAGACAGCCTGCTCACATCATCCCCATTTGTCTCTCTGCAGGATAAACTTGCTCACAATTGTCGTCAGCGAGCAAAGAAGGGCGATGGCAGAGCTGAGGATCCTGACTCCATTTGAGGAGACATCCCTGAAGCTTGCAGGGGAATGGACCTGTGCTGAGAGCAAGGTGGGCGTGAGAGAGAAAAGTGAGGAGCCTATGCACTTTCATCCAGTTGCCTAAATTCACATGAGTTCTGTCTCTCCCAGACCTTTGACCCAGCCATGTAACAGTACCATGTCCCTTCCCTTACAGGAGAAGCCTAGCTCATCCAGCAGCAGGGTTTCACCGCCACCCCTCGGTGTGAGATTGGAGGAGGTGTCAGAGGAGGTCATAGAACCGCGTCACAGCTGTCACCCGCACCCATTATCAGTGCAAGGACACAACTTGTTGAGGCCGAGATGAGATAAGCCATGATCATACTGAATGGCGGAGCAGGCTCGAGAGGATGAATTGCTCCTAGTTCTTATGTTCTTAGCAGGCAGGTTTCTGGCTCACTATCTTGTGAGCACCACACTCCTGCCAATACACATCAGGTGGAAGCAGGAGCATCCCAGAGCTCAGACAGTTGGAGGTCTTCTGGATCCCAGGACTCAGCTGTGCCCAACCAGGTGCTGTGCCTCTGGACACGTTCATCCCTCAGCTGTTTGAGATGCAATGACAGAGCCAGGAATACCAGAAAGGGACACGCCTGTGACTGCAAGGCCAATTCTCTCACTGGAGATGGTGCAGCAATGCAAGGTACTCAGGCCAACGCTACAAGGGTGGCAACCGCAGTGGAAAGCCTGGGGCTTGAAGTCAGATCCTTGGCAAGAGATGTCCGAAACATGGCTCAGTCCCTGAGCACCATCGCTGGTGGGCATTCACGAGTGGCAGTGCAAGAGGACAGCGGAGCTTCTGGATCTCACTCCAGCTGCCCCCTCTATCCCATAGACTGAGCCGGGGGCCTACAAACACCCAGGGGGAGGAAGGTCTACTGGTGCACAGCCCAGGCCCTTCCTCCCGGAAATCCTGGGAGTGCTCTGCCAATCTGACTTTCCCCTTTCAGAGACTGCCGCACCTCAGGCACAGCAGACAGTGTCATGGCCCCTGGGCTAGTGCACAGTCAAATCCAACCCCACTTGACCAGGAGTCACAACACAAGTGAAAATAGATGTTATTTTAGGCTTTGATTGAGGTAAATTGATTACATCACCAGGTTTTTATAATTTAAACACAAGTAATCTTTTATTATTATTAACAATAATTATATTTAAATAGGTAAAAAATGCAACTGGCTATCGACTGTCTGATTCTCAATGCCCCCCTCCAACCTTTCTAACTCCCCCACTCTCTACACACAGACAAATAATGGGAAGAAAAGGGTGGTTGCGAGGAAAAGAACATATTCATTTAAAAAAAGGATAAAGAATCTTTGATGTACTAGGATGACTTCTAGTTAATGCGTTTCTGAAGGTTAGGCCTTCAGGTGGGTGTTTTCTTTTCCTTCAGCTTGTAATGATCTTCACTGTAGATCACAGAGACAGCAAGCAACCGACAGCAGAGAGAGGGAGAGAACACAGCTCCTCTTCTTTCAAGGGTCTAGAGGCTTCTGGCAAGGCTGTCTACTTTTTCTGTAGACTCAGGATCATTTCAAGTTTACAGAAAAGATATTCCAGGCACTCAATAGTTTTAGAACAATAAAACAGTTCTTTCAGCAAGAGAGAGAGAGAGCACATTCATTCTCCATCCAAGGTCTAATTACTTCTGCCCAGCTCTCTCAGAAAGTATCTCACAGGAACCAATCACTGACTGTTGTCAGGCAGAACACCATCCCCAGCCAACCCACAAGTTGCCAGCCAGTTATTCGAACCGGCTTACTCCACAACAGGTTACTAAGATTCATTTGCCACTGACATCTGTTTATCTTCTCCAAAATACAAAACCTAGGAACATAATGTCCTGAAAAGCAGGCTGCTTAGCTTGAGCCCTCAGCTTAAAGGCATGTTCCAATTATGGATCCATAGACCAAAAATAATAAAATAAAATGGGGAAAAAGGAAATAAACAGGAAGGATTCTTACAACAGAACAGGATGGCACCACGACACCAGTGCCAATGGAGGTAGACCAGGACCCTCCAAGTCCCAGCCCTTTAGAGAATGCCCACCAAAGGCATCTCAGGCATCACGTTGTGGAAGACAGCAAGCCACCCCCGACCTCAGATCTGCATTCAGGGGATACACCTAGATGTCGTGGGAAGGTACGTAAAGTTAAAGAAGTGTAGGATCAGGGCAGCACGGTGGCACAAGTGGTTACCACTGCTGCCTCACAGCGCTGTGGTCCCAGGTTCGATCCCGGCTCTGGGTCACTGTCTTTGTGGAGTTTGCACATTCTTTTTTAAAATAAATTTAGAGTACCCAATTCATTTTTTCAATTAAGGGGCAATTCGGCGTGGCCAATCTACCTAGCCTGCACATCTTTGGGTTGTGGGGTCGAAACCCACGCAAACACGGGGAGAATGTGCAAACTTCACACGGACAGTGACCCAGAGTCGGGATTGAACCTGGGACCTCGGCACCGTGAGGCAGCAATACTAACCACTGTGCCACCGTGCTGCCCTAGAGTTTGCACATTCTCCCCACTCCCCAAATTGGGGCTATGTGCGCACGTGCATTTCCCATTCAGACTCCTTATTCAACACAAGTGGTGTTGAATAGCCATATGTTTCTCAGCACTGCGAGTGTTGAGAAACACGTGGCTAAAGGCACTCACTAGGGGACTTTGTTCCCTTTTGGGAGAATCGCGCCCTAGATGTCAAAAAGATTCATAGTACAAAAGCCAAAGGAAGTGGCAATGAGAAAGGGAAAGAAACAAAAGATGTATCCAGGTGAGTTTGTGAATGGCAGGATAGCAGCTTTGTGAAAGCAAAGCAAAGGTATAAAGAAAGAAACTAGAATTAAAAAACAGACCAAGTGAAGAAAACATGAAAAATGGAGGCAGAGGTTAATGGTTGAACTCAGTGTTATGTCCAGAAGGCTGTACAGGTGCTGAATCAAAAGCTGTGACGTTGTTTCGTTCCTTCAGCTTTTGTTGGGCTTCATTGGAACACTATAGCAGGCCATGAGCAGAAAGATCAAGGTGGGAGCCAGATGGAGAATTGAAATTACTAAGTGACAGGAAGTTCAGGATCATATTTGTGGACTGAACGGAGGTGCTCTGCAAAGCAGTCACTCAGTCTGTGCTTGTTCTCTCAAGCATAGAGGAGATGACAGTATAGCAGTGGGTACAGTATATACGAAATTGAAAGAAGTACAAGTAAATTGCTGCTTGCAACTGTTGGAATTGTTTTAATGATTCTTGTCAGGTTTTCAACCACTTATTTCATACCTCAAGAAGAAGTTGGAAACTGTCAGCACCAAGGGGTGGCTGCTGGCCTCAATTTGGACATTTCTGAAGCCGGCCAAGAGGGCAGTTTTATCTTTCTCATAATTGTTCACTGACAGCTAAGTCCCCAAATCCTTAAGGCTATGACATGTGAAGCAGGCTTGCAAAGATTTCTTCAGTTTTTTTGAGCTAATTTATGTCAGGCACTATTTGCATGTTGGCTAAATCAATATAATTTTATCAATTTCCTGACTTAACAAAATGCTTAGCACACTCTGAACAGTATGATTAGAAATTACACATTATCTTTCATAAAGCAATCTTGAATAACTAATACATAATAATACATAATACAATAATACACGCAAGAGGAGCAATAACAAACCAGTTATATTCCACCAGTGATATAGCCTGAAATAAATTGTAAACGGGTTTTGTGAGTGAATTACATGTGCGGACAATGAGCAAAGGTAAAGTCACAGCTCATTGTTCCCAGAGAGTATTGTTATAATATCCTGTACAGTGTATTTTATTCCCCCATAACTGGAATGAAACACAATACTAATACAGTTCACATCACATACAATAGCAGATCAGTCCATCACATGATTCAATCACAGGAACTTTCCATCACTGTTCGATGTGACACCTGCTACCAGGAAAAAAATGAATTAAGTAGTTTCCACAAAACAACTCCACATCTTAGTAAAACCAAGTATTGCCACAGTTCATATGACACAGTGCAATTATAAGGGCCACACTATCACACCATCAACCAACAAATTTATAAATGTGCAGTAATGCTGAACATTCTCAAGTTTCCCCAGAAAGAAAATTACAAAAAGAAAAGAAAGAACTTGCAATTCTGCAGCTCCTTTCACAATCTCAGGAAAGCTCAAAAGTATTCCACAGTCGACAAAGTATTTTTGAAGTCTAGACACTTTGTATTATAAGAGAAACAGCAGCCAATATGAACACAGAACACCAATGGGATAATGGCCAAATTGTTTGTTTCATGAAGTTGGTTTACGGATAGTAATTGACCAAGACATAGCAGAAACCTTCCGATTTTTATTCTCTAATAATACTGTGTTATGATTTATAACCACCTAAAAGGGCAAATAGGACCTTTGTTTAATGTTCATCCAAATAGAAAGGCAGTACTTCCAATAGTACACACTTCCTCAGTACTGCACTGAAGTGTCTGCCTAATTTAAATACTCAAGCCTCTGGAGTCCAAAGCTGGCCATGGTAAATTGTCCAAAAATTAGGTGGGGTTACGGGGATAGGGTGGAGGCGTGGGCTTAAGTAGGGTGCTCTTTCCAAAGATCGGTGCAGACTCGATGGGCCGAATGGCCTCCTTCTGCACTGTAGGGATTCTATGGATTCTATGAGTGAAGCTGAAAACCCCCAATCCTTGAATGGGGCTATGAACACCCTGATTGTGAAGACTTGATTCCTTCGGCTACAAAATTTGGTTGCCTAAGGGTCCATTTTGTTAGGGCTACAAATGTCATTTTGGTTCCAAAATTCCATTTGTGCCATGTGCACACACTTCTGCTGTAAGTTCTGAATACCATTTTAGTGAGGGCATTAGTATTGCTATGATGATGGAGAATGAATGGGAATTACACATGGAGATATTGGACTTTAAAAAGACCTGAGTTTTATATTTGTGAAAAGGACACAGACCCCCAAAGATGGTTGAGAATGTACCACTGTTCACTGACAGAAACGGTTGCATAGTCTTTCTCTATGGATCAATGGAACCCATGCCTGTGGTTTCAGACAAGGTAAATAGAAAAGAAACTAAAGACTAAATTACCATTTCTGGTAGAGAAATGAACATAATGGCTATCTCATCCAAAGACCAGGTATAATTGATTATACTGACTAGTAGATTCCAGTTTGAATATACAAAGACGGGGTTTAAAGGCTACAAATAATTTGATGCCAACACTGCTATTTTGAACTGACCGCACTTGCTTACATTCTCTCAACCTTACACAGGAAGCAGAAAGGACTCAGCACTGTCAAATACTTACCGGTAGGTTGGTGACTGATTTCTCCTGGCTCTTGTTGTGATTGTACAAGCATTTGTTGGGTTCTGGAGATTTTTAAAGAAGTGATGCAGCATGTGCTGACGGTCTTGGTCCTAACTTCAGGAATTCTGCACAAACCAGTTGCTCACAGGCATGGTTACATTTTTGACACTCCACTTGGAATACAGCATGACTTTGAGAATCAAAAACGGTGACATAGAGCAGGGAGTGGAAGAGGGAGGAGATGGAGATACAGATGGGCTCTCGGCAGGAAGCCATATACCCTCCAATGTGTTTCAAAACAATTACCCTACCTGAACTTCAGTGAGGAACATCTTAAACATTGCTGTGTCACTAAGGAACAGCCTCACTATCATCTGTCACCTGCTGCAGCAACAGTGCAGCCTCAGAATAGGACAAGTTTGATATTACCAGTGGTTGTGAAGGTGACGATGCCGGTGAATTTTCATTCATTTGGTTCCATTCAGACTAGAGCTGGCAATATTTTAAACATCTCCCAGTTTGCCATCAATTGTTCCAAAAAGGAGGTTGCTAAATGCTATGGGCGGAATTCTCCGCTCCCGCACGCATTGGGAAGGCCGTCGTGAACTCAGCCGAATTTCACAATGGCCTCGGAGGCCGCTCCTCGCACCCTATTTACCACCCCTCCCCGCCCCCCCCCCCCAGGGGGCTAGGAGCAGCACTCCATAAATCTCGGCCGCCGGGCCTTGACGCTTGCATCAAGGCGGCGCGCCTAGAATGACGTGACGGCGGCACCTAAGTGACGTCAGCCGCGCATGCGCAGGTTGGTCGGCTTCAACCCGCGCATGCGCGGTTTCCGCCTTCCCCTCCGCTGCCCCGCAAGACGTGGCGGCTTGATCTTGCGGGGCAGCGGAGGGGAAAGAGTGCGTCTCTTGGAGACGTCGGCCTGACGATCGGTGGGTACCGATCGCGGGCCAGGCCCCTCCCGAGCACGGCCGTGGTGCTCACTCCCCTCTCCACCCCCCACAAGCCACAAACGAACCTTTGCCGCCATGTTCACGATGGCAGCGACCAGGTGAGGTTGCCGCTGGCGTGAACAGGTCAGGACCGTCAGGCCGCTCGGCCCATCCGGGCCGGAGAACCGCCGGTCGCTGTGAAAAACGGCGAGCGGCGATTCTCCGAGCGGGGGGTGGGAGAATCGTGGGGGGTGTCAGGGTGGCGTGTCTCTTGAGTCGCATGGCCCTCCCGCAATTCTCCCTCCCGGCGTGGGGAGTGGAGAATTGCGCCCTATATTCTAGGAGGGCCGAGTACATTTAATTGTCGCATTAGAATGTCAGTTGTGAATACTCAAGGGGCGCGATCCTCCGCTGCTCACGACGGGTCGGAGAATAGCGGGAGGGCCTTCCTGACAATTTTCACGGCCTCCCGCTATTCTCCCCCCCCCCCCCCCCCTCCGGCCGCCCCCCGACACAAATCGCTGCTCGCCGTTTTTTGTGGCGAACAGCGATTCTCCGCAG
This sequence comes from Scyliorhinus canicula, assembly GCF_902713615.1. NCBI lineage: Eukaryota > Metazoa > Chordata > Chondrichthyes > Carcharhiniformes > Scyliorhinidae > Scyliorhinus > Scyliorhinus canicula. The sequence goes on from NC_052151.1 coordinate 100,789,472, forward strand.
GCCGATGGGCCGAATACCGCGGAGTTTACGTCCGTTTTCACGGTCGCGATCACACCTGCTTTCAGCGTTCGTGAAAACGGCCGCAAAGTGCCCATCCCAGACAAGCATGGCACCGATTGGCACGGCCGCACCACGGCCGTGCCAAGGGTGGCATGGGCCTGCGATCGGTGGCCACCGATCGGAGGCAGCGGGTCCGATACCTGCGCACTATTTGTTCTTCCGCCGCCCCGCAGGGTCAGTCCGCGGGGCGGCTGAGGGGCATGATGACCCGCGCATGCGCGGGTTTGACGCGTCTGCGTGATGACGTCATCCGCGCATGCGCGGGATGGAGCTGTCCAACCCACGCATGCGCGGCTGACGTCATCGTGCGCGTCAGCCGGCGTGACGCTTGGCGCCCGGACTTAGCGACGGTCGCTAAGCCTGCGATGCCGTGCTTCACGGGGCCCCGCTGCTAGCCCCGCCCGGGGGGGGGAGAATCGGGTCCCGGGAGGGGGCGCGGAGGCTGCTGTGAAACACGGCCAGTTTCACGGCAGCCTTTACGACTCGCCGCATTTGCGGAGAATCGCGCCCAAGAAGTCCGGTAGTAATAGCTTCGTTGAGAATTTGGAAACAGTTTCGCCAGCACTTCGGGTTGGGGACAGGGTCAAGGGAAATGTCTATTCGGGGGAACCATAGATTTGAGCCAGGGAAATGGGATGGAAATTTTCAGAGATGGGAGGAGAAAGGAATTAGGACACTAAATGATTTGTTTCCTGGGGGTCGGTTTGCAGGATTGAAGGAGCTGGGAGCAAAGTATGGGCTGAAGCAGGGAGAAATATTTAGATACATGTAGGTTCGAGACTTTGCCAGAAAGGAGATACAGAGCTTGCCGGTAGAGTTGGCCTCCACATTGCTGGAGGAGATGCTGACGACAGAGGGACACGAGAAGGGGGTAGTGTTGGCGGTTTACAGGGCTATTTTGGAAGAGGACAAGATACCGCTGGAAGGGATCAAGGCAAAGTGGGAGGAAGAGTTGGGGGAGGGTATGGAGGAGGGGTTCTGGTGTGAGGTGCTTCGGAGGGTGTACCTTGTACGTGAGGTTGGGTCTGATACAGCTGAAGGTGGTATATAGAGCACACCTCACAAGGGCGAGGATGAGCCGGCTCTTTGAGGGGATAGAAGATGTGCGTGAATATTGCGGGGGACGGACGGGACCCGCTCATGTATTTTGGTCCTGTCCAAAGCTGGAGGATTACTGGAAGTAGGCTTTTAGTGTAATCTCCAAAGTGGTGCATGTGAAACTGGACCCTGGCCCCCGGGTGGCCATATTCAGCGTGTCATATCAGCTGGGGTTGGAAACAGGTGCGGAACAGATGTTGTCGCCTTCGCCTCGTTGATCGGCTGAAGGTGGATCCTGTTGGGATGGAGATCAACCTCTCCGCCCTGTGCCCTGGTGTGGTGGGGGGGACCTGCTGGAATTCTTGACTCTTGAAAAGGTCAAATGTGAACTGAGGGGAAGGAAGGAGGGGTTCTACAATTCATGGGCGTTATTCATTATGCAATTTCTAGAATTGAATAACATCGAACATCAGTTGAGGGGGGTGTTGGGAGAGTTGGGGGGAGGGAGACTGTATGTGTTGATGGTGACTATGGGTGATTCCTGATTCCTTATTGTTATTTGTTTATGTTAACATGCGGGCTAATGTTTGAGAGTTGGTGGGAGGATGGGATCATTGTTATTGATATGGGGATTGACGTTGCATTCGTTACTGATTATTGTTTATTATTGGGTGTAAATTTGGTAGAAAATGTGAAAAAGGAGAATAAAAATATTTTTGAATAAAAGAGAATGTCAGTTGTGGTTCAGTTGATAGCATATACACCACGGAATCACAAGGTTTGAGGTTCAAGTCCATTTACGGGCTTGAGTATAAAATGTTGCAGGCTTTTAGATGTGACATTATATTGAACTCTCATCTGCCTCATCAGGTGGATCCAAAAAAACCCCACTGCATTATTTCAAAGAAAATTTAGGAAGTTATCCTTGGAACAGTAAAGACATATTCCCTCAAAAAGGAAAGGTAGGGCAAACAAATCCGGATAAAAATTAAGATATAGACGAAAAAGTGTGTTTATGACAAATGTCAGGGAGAAACTACAACTGCGAACCAGGCTAAATATAGAAGGTTCAGAGTGGAGGTGAAGAAACAAATTAGAGATACATAGAGTGAGTATGAAAAGAGACTGGCAGCCAACATAAAAGGGAATCCTACTTGTGACAATAATAAAGATGATTATTATTAGTATTTGTTACAGGTCATTTTATCTTTGTTGGTGTAGAAACTTCTAGAAACAATGGGCGGGATTTTCCGACCCACGCCGGGTCGGAGAATTGTCGGGAGGCGGCATGAATCCCGCCCCACTGCTCCAACGCCCGCTGCCAAATTCTCCGGCACCGGTTTTGCGGCGGGGGTGGGGTTCACTCCAGTCGGGGAGCGTTGGCAATGGCCTCCCCCCCCCCCCCCCCCCCACTCCCCCGGCGATTCTCCGGTCCCCAATGGGCCGAGCGGCCAACCATTTCCGGCCAGTCCCACTGGCGTGGATTAGACCAGGTCTGTGCCGGCGGAACCTGGCTCTGAGGGCGGCCTGCAGAATCCTCGGGGGGGGGGTGCAGGGGGGTCCGGTCCCAGGGGGGCCCCCACTGTGGCCTGGCCCTCGATCGGGGGACAACAATCTGCGGGTGGGCCTGTGTCGTGGGGGCACTCTTTCCCTCCGCGCCGGCCTGAGTAAAGCTCCACAATGGCCGGCACGGGGAAGAAACCCCCTGCGCATACGCAGGAATCACAGCAGCGAATCTGGGAACACGCTGACACTCCAGCGCATGCACCCACTCGCGCCAATCACTCCAGCGCCGGCTTAGCCCCCGAAGGTGCGGAGGATTCCGCACCTTCCGGGCGGCCCGACGCCGGAGTGGTTCACGGCACTCTTTGGTGTCGGTACAGCCCGCCCGCCGGATACCAGAAAACTCAGCCATTAATTCTGGACAAATAGTCATGTGGGTTAATTAAGGAAAGCAGCATGGATTTCCTAAGGGAAAATCATGTTTAACTAACTTGCTGGAATTTTTTTGATGAGGTAACAGAGAGGGTCAGTCAATGAGGGTAATGCTGTTCATGTGGTATACATGGACTTCCAAAAGGCATTTGATACAGTGCTGCACAACAAAATTGTAAGCCAAGTTCATGGAATAGGTCTACTTCTGACAGTAAAGATTATTATAAAAGGGATAGGAGCAATGTGGATACAGAATTGGCTGAACATTGGTTAATAAATCGGACTCTCTTAAGGTTTGTGGTGGAGTTCCTCAGGGGTCCTGTTGGGGACATAGAACCTTGTTGTACAGGACACAATTTCAAAGTTTGCAGATGATTAAAAAGCTTGAAAGCATTGTGAAATGTGAGGAGGGTAGTGGAGAACTTCAAAACACAATAGACAAGCTGGTGGAATAGGCGGACAGTTGGAAGATTAAGTTTAATGCAGAGAAATGTGGAGTGGAGTGATTCATTTTGGTAGACAGAATGTGGAGAGACAATATAAAATAAAGGGTACAATTCTAAAAGGTGTGCCAGAGTGGAGGGGCCTGGGTGTGCATTTGTGCATCAATCATTGAAGGTTACAGGACAGGTGGAGAGAGCAGTTATTAAAGCATATCCTGGACTTTATTAATAGGGGCAAAAAGTACAAGAGCAAGGGGGTTATGTTGAACTTGTATAAGACACTAGTTCCATCTCAGCTGGAGTATTATGTCCAGTTCTGGGAACTGCACTTTGGGAAGGATGTGAAGGCATTAGAGAGCGTGCAGAAAAGGTTCACAAGAATGGTCCCTGAAATGAGAAACTTCAGTAAGGAAGAAAGATTGGAGAAGTTAGGACAGTTTGATGGAGTGATTCAGAATAATGAGGGGTCTGCACCGATAGACAGGGAGAAACTTTTCCCATTCATGAAAGAATTGAGAACAAGAGGGCACATGTTTAAAGTCATTTGCAAAAGAAACAATAGTGAGATGACGAGTGGTTAGGGTTTGGAATGCATGCCTGGGAGTGTGGTGGAGGCAGGTTCAATTGAAATGTTCAAAAGGGAAGTGGACTGTTGTCTGAAAGGAAGAATGTGCAGGGCTACAGCGAGAAAGCAGGAAAATGGCACTAAATGAATTGCTTTCTCAGGGAGCTGGTGCAGACACAATGTGTAGAAAGGCCTTCTTCTGTGCTGTAAAAGTTCTAGGATTCTGTGGTGTCCTCACAAAAAACAAGTTATCTTTTTTTATATAAATTTAGAGTACCCAATTATTTTTTTCCAATTAAGGGGCAATTTAGCATAGCCAATCCACCTATGCTGCACATCTTTTGAGTTGTGGGGACGAAACCCACGCAAACACGGGGAGAATGTGCAAAATCCACATGGACAGTGACCCAAAGCCGGGATCGAACCTGGGGCCTCGGCACTAACCACTATGCCAAAACAACTTATCTTTAACGCATTGTTTTGTGTGACCTTGCTGAGTGCACCTTACAATTATAACAGGGACTAAACTTTAAAAAGTACATCAATGGCTGTAAAGCACTTTGAGATGTCCGGTAGACATGAAAAGCACTATATAAATGTAACTTTTTCCTTTCTTTGCCTTATTGATGTGCAGCAGCTGCTGTGACACACTGCCAACTTGAACACTGGCAGCAAACCAACATTGCATAACCTCCATCTGAGCTTCCACTGCAACACTCAGATGATGGGTGACTTCTGCTTTTGCTGCAAAAGAAGCTGAGATATCGGCCATCATGTCTGGGGATTCACAAGTGTCCATATAGAGTTGGCCATGACTTCCACGCTGGAGAGGATGGGCTCCATGTGCCGACAAAATTGCCAAACTCTTCCATGCTCTGGAACATTGCTTGCCAACTTTCTGCAAGCCTGCAAATGCACTAGGAATGTCAATATACATACCCATTAGCTGCTTCTGTAACCTGACCCATTGAAGTTCTCATCTGAGTCCTCTGCAGCAAAACTCCTCTGTGACCTTGACAAGCTGGCACCTGTAGTACCCATGCCCTTGACTTCAGGCCACTTGTGCCCAGTATCTCACAATGTGCAGACACCTCCACTAAGCTACCCTCTAAATTACCTGCAGTGTGAGTAGCTAAACTGTGGCTCCAAATGCGAAATTGATTGTCAATTTGTTTTCATCATCCATGATCATCATCCTGCTCTTCTATCTGTTGCTTTTCCCCCACATCTGGCCAGTCTGCAGTTCTTGAGTGCAGTATGGCAAAGCTTAGTGGGAAAATGGGGTGAAATTCAAGGTGCATGTTTATACCACCTACAAACTCTAAATCAGAAGAAAGTGTGTGATCAGGGCTAAACAGGATGTGAGAAATGAAAATGAAAATCACTTATTGTCACAAGTAGGCTTCAAATGAAAAGCCCCTAGTCACCACATTCCGGCGCCTGTTCGAGGAGGCTGCTACGGGAATTGAACCGTGCTGCTGGCCTGCCTTGGTCTGCTTCCAAAGCCAGCGATTTAGCCCTGTGCTAAACAGAGAAGAAGGATTATCTATCATTTCAGCCATGCCTCAGCAAAGGCAGTTCCAATAATTTTTTTAAAAATTTAGAATACCCAATTATTATTTTTTTCCAATTAAGGGGCAATTTAGCGTGGCCAATCCATCTAACCTGCACATCTTTTTGGGTTGTGGGGGTGAAACCCACGCAGACACGGGGAGAATGTGCAAACTCCACACAGTGACCCGGGGCCGGGATTCGAATGTGGGTCCTCAGCGCCGTAGTCCCAGTGCTAGCCACTGCGCCACCATGCTACCCTTGCAGCTCCAATAATAACACGCACCAGGGGAGTCAAGGCATATAGTTGAACCTGAGATCCTCCGATTAGCTTCTGTTACCTTCAATTTGTTCTTACATAATTTTGCAAGAGGGGGAAGTATGCTAGTAATCTGTTTGGATGCTGTGGTTGTAATTGGGGTATATGCGAACAAATCTTTGAAGAGGATGGTGCGGCCTGAGAAAGTGGTTAATAAAGCATGTGGCCTCGGCTTTATAAAGGGAGATATAGAATATAAAGGAAGGAAGTTAAAATTAATCTTTTGAAAACACTGGCTCAACCTCAACTTAAGTATTGCGTCCAATTCTAGGGACCACACTTTAGGAAGGATGTGAAACAGTGGGGGGCAATCTGCAGTCGAGGGGCCACATCTGGGTTCGGAGTGTGGCCCACAAGACATTTTGTTGATTGTTGTCCACGTGCAGGGCTTTCACATTCCACATTTCCATCCGCGTCATTTGCTTCCTACCAGCATGACTGAAGTGATATGAACCTAAAACAAGTGAAGTGAGGTGCATGCTGTTTGCACACATTCACTGTGTGGGGCCGTGTGCCCCCTGTGTCTAAAGTGCGAAATAAGTTTTGCTTTTACTGTTTGAAGTTGATGACAGTTCTATTAATACATAAATGATGAAGCATTTTCTATAACTCATTATGTAATATTCAATGTCTATTAAATGTATTTAATCTTATTCATGGGGCCATGGTTAGTGGACAAGCCTGATTTCAATCTTGCAGCCCACTGAGATGAAGGAGGGTCACATGTGGCCCACCCACTAGCCTAAGTTGTCCATCACTGATGTGGAGGCTTTAAAGAGAATGCAGAAAAGATTGACGAGAATGATTGCAGAGACTTCAATCACATGGATAGATTGATGAAGCTGGGATTGCCCTCCTTAGAGAAAAGAAGGCTGAGAGGAGATAGAGGTATTCAAAATTGTGAGGGTCTGGATAGAGTAATTTGGGAGAAACTGTTCCTATTGGCAGACGTGTCACAAACAAAAAGGCACCAATTTAAGGCAATTGGCAAACAAAGCAATGGTGACATGAGGAAAAGCTGCCAATGCAGCAAGTGGTTAGGAGCAGTAATGCATTGCCTGAGAGTGTGATGGTGGTAGATTCAAATGTGGCTTTCAACATAAATTGGATAGGCACACGAAGGGAAAAAAATTGCAGGAACTAGAGAGGCAGGGCATTAGTTGAGTTACTCTTGTCTGGCAGATAAAATGGGCCAAATGGCTTTCTACAATGCTGCAACTATTTGTTTCATGGTGCACTTGCTGGCAGTGTATGCAAACTGTGAGATTTGAATGCGAGGCTTTCAGAAACCCTCAGCGTGCGACAGTAAGGTAAAACTATGAATGTAGGTATGTTGCAATTGATAGAGATTGTTGGTAGGTGTGAGATGGGGGTGAGATGCATTGAGCAGTTGCTGAGTCTAGTGATACAGTCGTAAGGATTTGACTTTTGATGATCCATTCACTGACATTGACCATTCATATGACACCATTGAACTTCCTGCGGAACTGTATCCAGGTCCTCGGGGCTAACCTTCTGGAATTGACTACCACAGCTATCCATTTCCTTCCGAGAGTTTTTAAAATAAATTTAGTGTACCCAATTCATTTTGTTCCAATTAAGGGGCAATTTAGCATAGCCAATCCACCTACCTTGCACATCTTTGGGTTGTGGGGGCGAAACCCATGCAAACACGGGGAAAATGTGAAAACTCCACACGGACAGTGACCCAGAGCCAGGATCGAACCTGGGATCTTGGCACTGTGATGCAACGGGGCTAACCACTGCGCCTCCTTCTGAGAGTTTGTGTAGGTGGTCTCGTCTCCCTGTGAATAAAGCATGTGTCTCCTCATCTGCACCTCAGAATCCACTGAATCCCACGATATGCTATACTTCTGGCTTTCCTCATAAGAATCAGTTGTGTCTCAGCTCTGTTTCTCTCTTCAGATGCTGCCAGACCTGTTCAGTTTGTCCAACATTTCAGTTTTTAGATTTCCAACATCTGCAGTATTTTGCTTTCTTTTTAGCTTAAAGTGGTACTAGCCTCTCACAATCTTTGGCTGCCTGTGGAGGCCAGCACCCACTTATCTGCACGGTTAGCGCAAGCTGCACATGGTAATCCTATTAGTTATAAAGCATCGTAAAGTTGGGTTTCTGCCTGCATCAAAAGCAACAAGCCCAATTATATCCTGCATTTTGGTCCTCATGCCTATTATCGGGCTATTGAATTTTGTCCCCTTTGAATCTGAACTGACTATGAACCCTCTGACCCTTGAGCGAATCGTGAAACTCTGATCTTAGAATGGGACTATGAATGCTCTGGGTCTGGAGTGAGAATTCAACTTTCAAAATTCTACCACTGAACTAAAGTACACAAGGAGCAGCAAAATGACAAGAAGCCAATTTTATTGCAAGGTCTGATTTACAAGAATATTGAGCATTAATTTATAAAACCAAACAAGGCCTAAAGCACCACAAAACCTAAACTTCAGAGGAAAACTTTCATGTTTATTTTACCGCCAAGGAACCCTAATCACTGTACTTTTAGGTCAAGGTGACTGAAACACAAAATGGGGCCACTTTCTGAATAATTCATTAAATACACTATAAAACAAACCTTATTCCATAAAAAAGAACGACTTGTAAAGGCAGCTTTATATTTGTGCTATAAAAAATAAGTTTACACAAAACCTTTATGCTACAAACAAGATATGCAAATTACCCTATTTCCTTTATCCTGTATCACCGGATGGCAGCAGTCAAACATGCTCCGAAATGTAGATTAGTTGGCATTCGTAAGATTGCAAAGAATAACACAGGTTGGAGCCTTGTTCAAGGGTGTAACGCATTGCAACAACAAAAGTAGGAACAAATTAGATCAGAAAGAAGGATAAGTGCTTCCGACCATATCAGACTACAAATAGTTATCACGTGTTGTGCATTGTGCCATGGCAAAATGGCTAAGCAGCATAGGCAACTTTCACTGTTTACAGAGTTCTTGTCAGTAATCTGGCCGCTGTCCAATGTAAAAGCATCAGCAGGCCAGTTGCAGGCAGCCACACAGCTTAGTGAAACTCACTGAGCCACAACCTGCACAATATATTTTGCAGGAAAATAACTTTAAATCAGAGAACGCGAAGGTGGACATTTTGATATATGGTTGGGACTACAGGAAATGTATTTAAAATTCGAAAAACCTCATTAAATGTAAGGTATTTAACAATCTCTATCTGCTTCCTTTGCCCAAGTTAATTTGGCACAGGAATCCTAACCAACGCTGCAGTGGTCAGCCTTTCATCAAAAAAATCAGGACAGCCACAAAATAGGGGACCAGAGTTAAATTTCATCACTCCCTGTCAGGCAGGGAGGAAATGGCCGTGTGAGGGAACCATGGTTCACAAAAGAGGTTGAATGTCTTGTCAAGAGGAAAAAGGAAGCGTATGTAAGAATGAGGGTTACAAGGTAGCAAGGAATGAGCTAATAAAAGGGCTTAGCAGAGCTAGGAGGGGGCATGAGAAGTCCTTGGCGGGTCGGATCAAGGAAAACCCCAAGGCTTTTTACTCTTATGTGAGAAATAAAAGAATGACCAGGGTGAGGTTAGTGCAGGTCAAGGACAGTAGTAGGAACTTGTGCATGAAGTCAGAAGAAATAGGAGAGGTGTTGGATGAAACTTTTCTTCAGTGTTCACCAAGGAGAGGGGCCATGTTTTTGAGGATGAGAGTGTGATACAGGCGGGTAGGCTGGAGGAGGTAGATGTTCTGAGGAAGGATGTAGTAGCAATTTTGAAAAACCTGAGGGTCGACAAGTCCCCTGGGCCAGATGGGATATATCCAAGGATTCTTTGGGCGGCAAGGGATGAGATTGCAGAGCCTTTGGCTTTGATCTTTGGGTCCTCACTGTCCACGGGGATAGTGCCAGAGGACTGGAGAGTGGTGAATGTTGTTCCTCTGTTCAAGAAAGGGAATAGGAATGACCCTGGTAATTATAGGCCAGTTAGTCTTACTTCGGTGGTCGGTAAGTTAATGGAAAAGGTCCTGAAGGATAGGATTTATGACCATTTGGAAAGATGCAGCTTAATTCGGGATAGTCAACACGGATTCATGAAGGGTAAGTCTTGCCTCACAAATTTGATTTAATTCTTTGAGGAGGTAACTAAGTGTGTAGATGAAGGTAGAGCAGTTGATGTCGTATACATGGATTTTAGTAAGGCGTTTGATAAGGTTCCCCATGGTCGGCTTATGAAGAAAGTAAGGAGGTGTGGGATAGAGGGAAATTTGGCCAATTGGATAAGTAACTGGCTATCACATCGAAGACAGAGGGTGGTGCTGGATGGAAAATGTTCAGACTGGAGACCAGTTACCAGGGGTGTCCACAGGGATCAGTGCTGGGTCCTCTGCTATTTGTGATTTTTATCAATGACTTGGAGGAGGGGGCTGAAGGGTGGGTCAGTAAATTTGCTGATGACACCAAGATTGGTGGAGTAGTGGATGAGGTGGAGGGCTGTTGCAGGCTGCAAAGAGACATTGATAGGATGCAGAGCTGGGCCGAAAAATGGCAGATGGAGTTTAACCCTGATCAGTGCGAGGTGATTCATTTTGGTAGAAAAAAGTTGAATGCGGATTACAGGGTCAACGGCAGGGGTCTGAGGAATGTGGGGGAACAAAGAGACCTTGGGGTTCATGTCCACAGATCTCTGAAGGTTGCCACTCAAGTGGATAGAGCCGCGAAGAAGGCCTATAGTGTGTTGCCGTTTATTAACAGGGGGCTTGGGTTTAAGAGCTGCGGGGTTATGCTGCAACTATACATGACCCTGGTGAGACCACATTTGGAGTATTGTGTGCAGTTCTGGTCACCTCACTACAGGAAGGATGTGGAAGCATTGGAAAGGGTGCAAAGAAGATTTACCAGGATGCTGCCTGGTTTGCAGGATAGGTCTTATGAGGAAAGGTTGAGGGAGCTAGGGCTTTTCTCTTTGGAGCGGAGGAGGATGAGAGGCGACTTCATAGAAGTTTATAAGATGATGAGGGGGATAGATAGAGTGGACGTTCAGAGACTATTTCCTCGGGTGGATGTAGTTGTTACAAGGGGGCATAACTATAAGGTTCAGGCTGGGAGATATAGGAGGGATGTCCGAGGTAGAGTCTTTACTCAGAGAGTGGTTAGGGTGTGGAATGGACTGCCTGCTGTGATAGTGGAGTCGGACACTTTAGGAACTTTCAAGCGGTTATTCGATAGGAACATGGAGCACACCAGAATGACAGGGAGTGGGATAGCTTGATCTTGGTTTCAGACAATGTTCAGCACAACATCGAGGGCCGAAGGGCCTGTTCTGTGCTGTACTGTTCTATGTTCTATGTACATCAAGATAAACTTATTAAATAGATTTATGAATAGATTGGAGGAAGATAAACTATTTTGGATAGAAGAATGCTAAAATGAAGATCTGGAATATATGTCATGGCATTAGCATTTACTGGTTATGTAAAAATGTTGACAGGAGGTGGGAAAATCCACCTTTTCTCTTTATCTCAAAGACGAAATGTTTTCAATACGCGGTGCCCTTTCTTACTTGTTTGACGTACAGCTCCTCGTCGTCCCAGAGACGAGATATTGGGCTGGATTCTCCACAGCTCCACCCCGAAATCGCATTTGACATGGGGGCTGAGAATCCGATTTCGCACCAAAATCGGGCCTGCGCCAGTCTGGCGATTCTCCGGGCCCCGAAAATCGCGTGTTCGCGTAGTACTCCACGGGACTGGGGGGGCCATTGTCAGAGGCCCTCCCAGCGATACTCCGCTCCCGACTGGCCGAATTCCCGACGGCTTTGAACTAACATGCTATGGCAAGTCGGGACTCTCTCATGGCAATTGCAGACTCATTCTGCGACCACCCTGCTAGAGGGCAGGGGGATCAGGCACAGGGGGGAGGCTTTATGGACAGCCGGGGGAGAGATCGGACCGGACGGATCCTCGGGCGCGTGGCTGATCAGGGGGGCCGATAACATCCGGATGCCTCCGCGATCCGAGTCCGCCATGGCACTCAGTGCGACCGCTGGAGGCCGCCGCCATGTGCATGCGCAGACTCAAAACTGGAAACATTTATCCCCAGCCAAAGCTGCGTGAAGCACTCCGGGTCCCTGCAAGCTCCCTGCAGGTAAGTGAATCGGCTTGTATTATTTTGAGGAAACTCGGGAGTGCAATGCCAGTGCTTTTACACCTGTATTGGGACATAGCGCCATTTTGGGAGAATCCAGCCCATTGTTTTTACAGTCGTTGGATCAGTATTTTTGTCAGTTGTTTGGGATGGATTTATATGAGCCACTTCTTAAATTATTGACTTGTTTTGCGAAATATGGGGCTGGATTTAATGCCCACCCCTCACACCCTATTGTCTCCAAAATATTCCAGCTCCCCACCCACCCTCTCTTTGGAATTCTTTTCTCCTCTTGGAGTTGGAGCCCAGGATCAGTCGTGGTCCTATTGAATGGTTGAGCAGGCCCAACAGCCCGTATGGTTCAATCCTGTTCCTATCTCTTGCATTTTTGTGCTTGGCCTCTCACTGAGTCCTGCCATCTTGGCACCCGGCTAGATCCCCAAACTCATACCTAAATACTGGTCCAATGACACGCAACTCTGTCCCAACTTTGTGTATGGTGTCACAGTGGTTAGCACTGCTGCCTCACAGCACCAGGGACCCGGGTTTGATTCCGACCTTGGGTGACTGTGTGGAGTTTGCACGTCCTCCCCGTGTCTGTGTGGATTTCCTCCAGGTGCTCTGGTTTCTTCTCACAGTCCAGAGATGGGCCAATTGATCATTAAATGGCTGAAGGGAGTCAGTATTCCCCTTAATGGACTCCCCATCCCCCGACATTTTGGCCGGGGGTAGCAGCAGAGAATACGGCACTTTGTTTAAAGCAGCCCATGGGCTTTCTAGATCTAAATACAGATGGTACACCATTTTGAATGCTGAGTATGGAGGTGTTCTCCAAGACAATTCCATGTAACATTTGCCCATGTCTTCAGGATATTATTATCTTCTTATTATACTGATTGCTGCTTTCCTGGTTGCTTCCCCTGTTATGGCATGTTTCTTTGTCCAAAGTTCAAATGATAAAGTATAAATGTATTTTTTTAAAAAAGAGCTTCCTGATTGGGTGCAATTGGCAGATATTGCATTCACAATTACTCTGGATTGTTGAGTTGAATTTTGCTCAAGTTTGCACTCAAACCTGTTTGCATGTCAACAAACAAAAGCTCTCCATGAACCAGAGCAATTGGGCTGTATGTTAGAATGTAATTTTTTCATCTTCTTTCCTGCACTGAAAAATATTCCTTGATATATTTAAGATTGGTAACCTGGTGCAGTTTTATGAATATAGCCGGATCTGGATTTATCACAAAAAAATAGAATTTTTTATGACTGTGCTAATCCAGCATCTGTGAGTAACGAGGATCAGGGTTTTTCGTTCCCGTCGAACTTCCCGGCCAAAATCAATGGACTTTTGGCTGCTCTCCAAATGTTCCTGTCCCACCCACATTGATTCCTGCCACGGGCAAAACCAGAAATCTCCAGCCCAAGTTTTACATAACTGAAAGGGATTTCAGAAGACTAGATGAAACCATTTATTAGTTTAATTGATATACAGCATTCAACTTCTTAATAAATTAAATACTCCGGTTTCCTCCCACAATCCAAAGATATGCAGGTTATTTTTCTTTTTTAAATTTAGAGTACCCAATCTACCTACCCTGCACATCTTTGGGTTGTGGGGGCGAAACCCACGCAAACAGGGGGAGAATGTGCAAACTCCACATGGACAGTGGCCGGGATCGAACCCGGGACCTCGGCGCAGTGCTAACCAGTGTGCCACCATGCTGCCCAAAGATATGTAGGTTAGGTGGATTGGCCATGCTAAATTGCCCTTTAATACCCCAAGGTTAGGCGGGGTTACGGGGATATGGCAGGGGAGTGGGCCTAGGTAGGGTGCTCTTTTGGAGGCTTGGTGCTGACTCGATGGGCCGAATAGCCTCCTTCTACACTATAGGGATTCTATGATAATTTGTCTGTGGCATCCCTTCTTGGCCCAATTCCTTCAGTGATCGAACAACCCAACTTTGTCAAGTTTTTCCTTCTAACTATGTCTTCTGACACTTAGAATCAGGTTTATGACCCGTTCACTGCACCATCTCCAAAGCTTGAAAGTTTCCTTCGTACCTTAGTAATCAGAACTCTGCATAACATTCAAAGTGACTGATAATATGATCGCAGGAAATCCTCCCCCCCCCCCCAAAATCAGGTATGGAGGCTTAAAACCCACAATAGTTCAAACCTTTGACAGTGCCTCAATGCAGCTGCTGAAGAAAGAGTGTCCGTACACAAGTTGTGCACTGTACACATTAGATAGTCACATATTATGCAAATTTGGTGGCTGCACCCTAACATGGCTGAAGTGCCTGAACAGTGCATGGCATCTGTTCCAACAGGCACTGAAGGGGAGGCCGTCATTAAGGTGAGGCCACCATTCACCTGGCAGCCCTAACACCAATACACGTTTACCCAGTGAATGATGTCCGGTGTGCTCCTTATTAGCTTGCATATTGTCCTCACCCATTCTAGTAATGCCTGTTGCACAACAGTCATCCAGTATACTTTCAAGCCTGCTGGCATCCAAAAGTAGATGTTTGGCACATCTTGACGTGTCCATAGCATTAACAATTTATGCAGATGCAATCATTTCATATTACCCGTCAAGGTGTGCCTCTTTTGTTCAGGCCACAGATCACATCTCCACAGTGCTGGCACTAATGTTGCAGTGCTCAGATTATATTATTAGCCTCAAGGTCCGGTTTGGCCAAAGCACCACACAGTTTAAGCATGACTTCCTACAACTTGTACTCTGCAATTTGCCTTTACACTTAGCGTTACATTTTTTTGGTTAAATGTTGCTCCACGTTGGTTGTACATGTCAAGAGTCAAATCTAATAAAACTGCAAAATAAAACCAGTTTCACCAATAATATTTTGTCATCAATCTTCCTATGTGTAATAATTCACATTTATTTATTACAATATTCTACTGTTTCACCTATCAACATATTTTTGTAACTCATGTTATAGGTCCTTGGCTGCCTCCGCAATTTTGATTGAGTTTGATACACTTGAACATTTGTTCAGTTTTCACAAAGTTTCCTGATTTAAGTAATTTTTATGAATTAAAAAATGAGTGGGGATTCAAAAACCTATCAGGGGCAAAGAAAGATTTTCATTAATTTAGTGGTTTTCATGACCTCAGGGCACCCCAAGCACGTCATAATCAGTGAAGTGCTTTTGGATTGTAGTCACTGCTGCAGTGAGCGCAATGTGGCAATTCCGACAAACAACAATGTGATGATGAGCAGATCATAGAATCATAGAATTTACAGGGCAGAAGGAGGCCATTTGGCCCATCGAGTCTACACCAGCCCTTGGAAAAAGCACCCTACTTAAACCCACGCCTCTGCCCTATCCCCGTAACCCCACCTAATCTTTTGGACACTAAGGGTAATTTAGCATAGCCAATCCACCAAACCTACACATCTGATCTGTTTTAGTGATGTTAGCTGAAGTATAAAAAAATATTGACCTGGACATTAGGAAAATCTCCTCTTCAAATAGTGACATAGAATCTTTTACATTCATCAGAGAGATTCCAAAGGGCAGAATTCCCTCTCCGATACAGCAATCAGCCTCGATGTTAAGCTGGGTCTCTGGAATGGAACTTCAAGGGCAGCATTGTGGAACAGTGGTTAGCACCGCTGCCTCGTGGCGCCGAGGACTCGGGTTCAATCCCGACCCGGGGTCACTGTCCGTGTGGAGTTTGCACATTCTCCCCATGTCTGCGTGGGTCTCACCCCCACAACCCGAAAGATGTGCAGGGTAGGTGAATTGGCCATGCTAAAATTGCCCCTTAATTGGAAAAAAAGAATTGGGTACTCTAAATTTATTTTTTTAAATAGAAAATAAATAAAGTAAAAAATTGAATAGAGCTTGAGCCCACAGTCTTCTATTTCTGAGGCAAGCATGCCGTCACCGAGCCACAGGTGATACCCATTGAACTCTTCCTTCCATCCACCACCATTGCTCCAATTAATATTAACTGCTGTACACCACATATACAAATTACTATCCAGCCCCCAGTTTAACTCACATTTCCACTGCTTTAAAATTAAATTGTGTTTTCCAGGGATAAACTGGTCAAAAGCTTTTTGGAGGTCTTTGTACATCAAATTTATAAAGCTTCAACAGTCCTTGCAGGATGCTGCTTCCTTGTATTTATCAAGGCAATTGGTAAATCAGGACACCCCCTCCCCCCACACACACATACTTTTGAATCCATGTTGGCTGTTATCTATTGGATTATTCTCTATAAGCAATCCTACAATTTAGCCCTCAAGATTGATTATATGGGCAGCACGGTGGTACAGTGGTTAGCACAGCTGCCTCATGCCTCGTGAGGCGCTGAGGTCCCGGATTTGATCCCTGCCCTGGGTCACTGTCCGTGTGGAGTTTGCACATTCACCTGTATCTGCGTGCGTCTACCCCCACAACACAAAGATGTGCAGGGTAGGTAGATTGGCCATGCTAAATTGCCCCTTAATTGGGGAAAAAATAATTGGGTACTCTAAATTTATTTAGAAAAGATTGCTTCTATTATTTAAATCTGTATTAATGTGATATTATTATATCTAAAGTTGGCTGGGTTTGCATTGTCACATTAAAATAAATAGTATTTTGGCCCATTTCAAATCTAGTCGACTTCGGTGTTTATTAATTCCTTCATTTTTTAAAATAAATTTACAGTACCCAATTCATTTTTTCCAATTAAGGGGCAATTTAGCGTGGCCAATCCACCTAAACTGCACATCTTTGTGGTGTGGGGGAATAACCCACACAAACACGGCGAGAATTTGCAAACTCCACACGGGCAGTGACCCTGGGTCGGGATCGAACCTGGAACCTCGGCACCATGAGGCTGCAGTGCTAACCACTGCGCCACTGTGCTGCCCTTTTTAAAAATAAATTTAGAGTATCTTTTTAAAATAAATTTAGAGTATCGTGCTGCCCTTTTTAATTCCTTCATAATGATCTGTCATCATCTCATAAATCATCTATTGTCTCTCACCCAAAAATATTGACAATCATTGAAAATCTCCTGATTAACCTCACAAAAGATTGTGTTGTATTTTCATCCAAATATAAGCATTAATTTATTAACTTTTTCAAGCATAGGGTGGAAATTGGATGGAAACAGTATCTACATTGGAACTGGGACACTGAAGATGCCTAACAAAAGGGCCCATAAATTTAGAAGTGGCACGAATGCCCCTGCAGTTTGGTCATCCTGCTGCTTAAATGACATGTTTTCCACCCAATTTACAACCAATCAACGGGCACAATGATTACCAATTCCTATCCCATAGGGTACAGTGGTCTTTTCATTCAGTTTATTTACTTCATAGATGCAAAATGAGAGACTGACCTCTGAATAAGATTCTACTTCCTAAGTTCAAAATGAGTAAGTTTCTCCAAAGCAGTTCGGATGTAACAAATTAGGGGATGGGGAGGTGGGGTAGCACCAAATTATCGTGATGGAAACGGTAGGAGGCAGCAGGAGGGTGCAGATAGCTCAGCGAGATGGGCAGATAGAAAACCAAGTGACAAAATGAAGGAGTGACCTGCATGCATTATTATTATTACAACAAAATGATTGGGGAATGTAAAGATGAAACAACTAAAGATTAATTCCCTCAGAAGGTGAGGGAAAGATCTCAGCTAGAAAAGTTCATGTAGAAGCTGAAGCTGATACTGGAAATTTTTGTGAGGAAAGAACAGAATGAACCACCTACCTTCTTTTCGGAGACTTTGCAACCACCTGTTCTACAGTTATTTATTTTATTTCTGGAAGGGGGCAGCATGTGGTGCAGTGGATAGCACTGGGACTGCAGTGCTAAGGACACAGGTTCGAATCCCGGCCCTGGGTCATTGCCCATGTGGAGTTTGCACATTCTCCCGGTATCTGCATGGGTTTCACCCCACAACCCAAAGATGGGCAGGTTAGGTGGATTGGCAATGCTAAATTGCCCCTTAATTGGAAAAGAAAAAAGTAATAATTGGGTACTCTAAATTTTTTTTAAAAATTATTTCTGGAAAATACTTTTTATTACAACTGAATTCATAATTTCAAGCTTTACAAATAGTAGAGTTTTGACAGCCAGCAGTTTTGGGGTGAAGGGTGGCACTGCACAATTTCATATAAATTATAACTTTTTAAATAAACCTAAGTGAATATGCAGCATTAGTTAGGAATCAAATCCATGGTGGTGCACAGGGCCAGGGTCCCAGGTTCGATTCCCTGCTAGGTCACTGTCTGTGTGGAGTCTACATGTTCTCCCCATGTCTGTGTGGGTTTCCTGCGGGTGCTATGGTTTTCTCCCATAGTCCAAAGACGTGCTTGTTAGGTGGATTGGGCATGCTTAATTGCCCTTAGTGTGCAAAAAGGTTTGGGGTTATGGGGATAGGGTGGAAGTGAGGGCTTAAGTAGGTCGGTGCAGATTTGATGGGCCGAATGGCCTCCTTCTGCAGTGTATGTTCTATGTTCTGGGTGGGGTTTGCACATTCTCCCTGTGTTTGCATGGGTTTCACCCCACAATCCAAAGATGTGCAGGTTAGGTGGATTGGCCACACTAAATTGCCCCTTAATTGGAAAAAATGAATTGGATACTCTAAATTTATAAAATATAAAATTAAAAAATAGTTAGGAATCAAATATATATAAACTTTGCTTAGGATTTCATGGTAACCAACTGCAAATTGCTTTACCAAAATTTTCTGTAATGACACAAACATTATCCTTTGATGTTGATATGGGATATGCCGAATTATACCTACTGCTGCCATTAAATACGGACCCAAAATGAATTATGTCACTTCCTAAATTGCCAGACTATTTTAAAATAATATATAAAATTCAACATGGTGTATCAAATAACTGATCTATTTTTGAAGATCTAGTTAGAAATTATGTTATTTAGGGCAGCATGGTGGCGCAGTGGGTTAGCTCCGCAGCCTCATGGCGCTGAGGTCCTAACATCAGCAAGTCTCAGTTTTTTCACAGTTCAGAGTTAACCAGGCAAAACAATAGGGTGACCTCCTGTGTTCCATGAATGAGGCCAAGGACAAAGTTATAAAGTAGATTTGTCATTGTTTAGTGATCAACTCTCAAATATCCTTTGCATACAGGGATAAGTAGGGTATTTTTGAGGGTGAAGTAGCTAAAATATTATGCTTGGTGATAAGAATTTGAAACTAAGTGTCAGACTCAGTAATCTAATACCAGAACCAGGCCACAGTATTCTGGGGTTGATGACTGACTAACCAACTTGGCACACTAATGGATCCTGAAGAGGTAGATATGTCACTGGAGCTCAGAATCATATTACTTGGTTGTGCATAGCCCCACAAAATAATCCCTAAATTGGATGGATCCAGCTAGACAAGCAGCAGGGAGTTCACGAGTGCTCCTTGCTGGTAGGTTGCACAGTGTGAACCAGTTGAATGGCGGCAGCAACTTTATGCACACTTTTGGGTCACTGGGCCTTGGGTGTGCCAATCTGGGGCCCCTGAAACTGCATGAGTGGGCTGTATCTCTCCAGGGATAGGGAGGCTCTTAAACAGGAGGAGGATTGTCATGCATATCTGTGCTCTAAAGAAACATAACTTTGTTCATACAAATTTTAAAGGCTGTGCAAAAATGCTGGCTAGTAGTGTAAGATTTAATATTAGCAAGGATCTGGCTGTCCAGTTTTCAAGCTTGTTAAACTTCAGTTAAACTGCATAGCCAAAGTAATCAGAGGCCAGTCAGTGGTTTCACACAGTTTGCAATAAACCAATACACCCTCAATCAATTGGAACTATAATACACATTCTGCAACATATATCACAAGAAAATTATGTTAAATCATGGAAAACTACAACTGCCCCATGAGACATTTTAATCAGTGTTATGTTGCCATCACTTCTAAGTGTCCTTACACATTTGATACTGGAAATGCCAAATTCAATCATCCTGAAAGCAGTAATTGTTATTTCAAAAGCACTTCTACAAAAGATGATGCATGACCACCGGACTAAATAGAAAATTAATTTTGCTTGTTAGAGTCATAGAATTTACAGTGCAGAAGGAGGTCATTCAGCTCATCGAGTCTGCATCAACCCTTGGAAAGAGCCCATGCCTCCACCTTATCACTGTAAGCCAGTAACCCCACCTAACCTTTTGGAGACTAAGGGGCATTGTCAATCCACCTAATCTGCACATCTTTAGTTTGTGGGAGGAAACCGGAGCACCCGGAAGAAACCCACCAAGACACGGGGTGAATGAGTAGACTCTGCACAGACAGTGAGCCGAGGCCAGAATTGAACTTGGGTCCCTGGAGCTGTGATGCAGCAGTGCTAACCACTGTGCCACCCACTTGTTATTGAATGTTCTAGAGAGAAATTCAGGAAAGAAGAAAAAACACCTAGAGGCAAAGTTATTCAAGGTACAAAAGTGGATAAGGGGTCCACGATGCAGAATTATCCTAAGATAAAAGCAAATTACTGCGGATTCTGGAATCTGAAACAAAAACAGAAAATACTGGACAATCGCAGCAAGTCTGACAGCATCTGTGGAGAGAGAAGGGAGCTAATGTTTTGAGTCTGGATGACTCGTTGTCAAAGCAGCATTATCCTGGGCAGCACGGTGGCACAGTGGGTTAGCCCTGCTGCCTCACAGCGGCGAGGTCCCAGGTTTGATCCCGGCTCTGGGTCACTGTCCGTGTGGAGTTTGCACATTCTCCCCGTGTCTGCATGGGTTTTGCCCCCCACAACCTAAAGATGTGCAGGGTAGGTGGATTGGCCACACTAAATTGTCCCTTAATTGGAAAAAAAAATGAGTTGGATACTCTAACTTTATAAATAAGAAGTGGCATTATCCTGTTGTCTCTAATGCTAACCTAAATATCTGTAATGAGCAACTAGTGCTAAGTGGCTGTTGAATGGCTGTGTGCCCAAGCAGGGGGCATAAACTCATGAGAGACTAGCACAAGTTCAAGACTGTCTGCATCTCTGAAAGGGGAGGGTCAATTTGACTGGAGCTGGAAGGAATTCTAAAAGTGATTTGAGCATGGCGTACTCATGGAGCATGACACAACATGGCAGTTTGCAAGTTCCAAGCATTTCCAAGGCTGCACTGGAGGCCTTAGTGTAGCAGGTGGAGAGGAGGAGGATGTGATCAATCAATAAGGAAACAAGAGGCCTTGCAGACAAATGTTATGGAGGAAGTGTGACCAGATATCCATAATAGTCAATCCAGTTTGAGTATCCTTTATCCATAAATCTGAAAACCGAACAGATCCAAAAACTGAATTTTTTCTTAACCTTTAGCACGGGAACTCCCTGACCAAAGCCAACATGATCCGGGCCAACACGAATCTTGCCCACCACACCCAACCTTTAGCACAGGAAGTCCCCAGCCCTCTCCTGCAGATAGTGCCACAGGTGGGAACTTATTATAGGCACCTTGTAGTTATTATTCTGTGATACATCTTATTTTTTTCTCTATTGTATAACTTAATACAATAGTTAGTCTCGGCTTAGGCCATTGTAATGTAAGTAGGCCTCAGCCTATTTGCTGTTTCCAAAAAAAGATGTGATCTGAAACATGATCAGCCTCGAGTATTTTGGCTACCAGATACTCGACCTGTACCAGGAGTCTAGTCCTGCGGATCTGGATACAGTGTGGCAATATAGGTAATTACCTCACAAGAGTGAATCTAATTTCAAAGTCATACCCTTACAACTCTCTGACTAGCCACACACATTTCTCATTGAATCATATCCCATCACTCACCAATGATCTCTTCCAATCAGAAATAATACTTAACATCTCTAGCCACACATCACCCTCACACATTTTGCATTGCTTCAAGCCACACTTCCACATGCCACAGTTTGCACATACTGCCAGCTATTCATCCATGACAGCCACATCAACCAAACCAATTGCACCATACACCCTCTTTCTTGCAGGACATGTTAGTACATAACTGAGGGCAATAGGATGTAATCTGTGGGGATCACCACAGAGGAGGCAGAGATAGCCATCACTGATGTGGTCTTCACTAACTGCAGGTCTGAAACTATTTAAATTGCTGGCATTAACATTCCCTGGTGGTCTAGTACCTAGGCTTTATTGCTTTCAGTACTGAGCATTGGATTTGAGTCCCAGTGAAGAAAGAGGGCAAGAGCAACCACTAGGCAAACTAGACCATTGCCTGAAGTGGAAACATTTGGAGTTGGGGTGTGGCAAAAACAAATTAATTAATTATTCATGAAACTACTGAAGTAAATAACGAGCATCAATGGGAACAAAAACTCTATATCTATTGATATACATGCACATGTACGGAATAACATAGACTTTTATGCATTTGCATTGTAGTCTTTCCCAAAATTTCACATTGAACATAGAACATAGAACAGTACAGCACAGAACAGGCCCTTCAGCCCTCGATGTTGTGCCGAGCCATGATCACCCTACTCAAACCCATGTATCCACCCTATACCCGTAACCCAACAACTCCCCCCCTTAACCTTACTATTAGGACACTACGGGCAATTTAGCATGGCCAATCCACCTAACCCTAACCCACCTAACCACCTAACATTATATTCCTCAGTCTGCTAATGTCATAGTTTTACAAATTTGTACATCTACATGACTATTCCAAAACTGTGAACAAGTAAATTACATCAAAGAACGTAATTTAACTGAGCCCACTCTAATGTAATGATTATCAATTGTGTAAATTGTGTATAGAATCATCTAGTGACTGTTACAGGAGCACATATTACATCTAATGTGAGCCACATTTCACATTATAATGTGCCTTTCTTCTGATGCAGATCCTGTGAAAAGTGCAGAACAATGAGAATGCACAATCCTTATCACAATGTATCCCTTTTTCACGTAAAATAACTCAGTAATTATAATAAATTCTATTCATAGTAATGCAGAATATTCATTTTCAAACATTAATTGTTGTAGGGTGGGAAAAGGGAGGTTCACCTCGTGTGCCTAATATTCTTGCACCAGCCATGAATAATAGCACCTTTTTTGGGGATGGGCAGTAAGTGGAGTTGTGGCAGATGATCAGTTATGTTTACATTGAATGAGAGAGTAGACCCCAGAGGCCGAATGGTGTAGTCCAGCTCGTATTTTTTATGTTCTCAGCCCAGCACCTAATCAACCTTCTTACATCCAATTTCTCCTTCATCACATAATCTCTTTTGATTTACATGATATAAGTGGGCATCTGATGCTTTCCTTTCATCCCAGCTGTGGGTTCAGTTGATACCATTTTTGCTTCGACATCACAAGGTTCTTGATTCAAGTCCCATGCAGGGACTTTGAGCCCACAAAATCAGGGCTGAAACTTCATTTGGTGCCGAGGGTCTACTGCACTGTTGGAGGCGCTGTCCTTCAGATGAGATGTTAAACTAAGGTCTGACCTGCCTGCTTGGGTGGATGTAAAAGATCCCATGACATGGTTTCAAAGAAAAGGGGAGTTATCTCTAGTGTCCTGACCAGTACTTCACTCAACATCACAAAAACAGGACATTATCACAAGTGGGAACTTGCAGTATGTAACGTTGGCTTCTGTGTTTTCAAAATGTCAACAATTACTGCATTTCAAAAATGCTTAATTAGCTGTAACGTACTTTGAGATGACCAATGGTCATGAAAAACACCAGATAAATGCGCATCTTTCCTTCTTATCATAAATTCTCATGAAGACAAACAATAAACTCCACCCCCATGAATATATCAGGAAGGAGACGCAGACTGCTGAGGAGGAGATATCAGGGAGCAGGCTGACAATGCCCGCTTTGTGAGTTCAGGAAAGGTCTTGGTCACAACCTACAAGATGAAGAGCATTGTACTTTTTGATGAAGAGCAGAGAATTCCTCTTGCCTGGCCAACATTCTTCCCTCAATAAACACAAAAGGAAAAAAAAATAACTTCCAAATTATGTCAATGCTCCTTTTGGCATCTACTGGGGCCATTTTCCATCAAAATATAATTTTTTCATGCATTTTTGAAAGTGAGACATTTTGTAAAGCAATGCGAAATATTTCAGATAAAATATATTTTCAAATATATTTCACAATATATTTCTACCTGCAGATCAATTCTGCTTGATACAAATGAAATTGGGCCACATGGACCACCATTCAGTGCTAGCTGGGAATGAAAACCCCATGGCCAAAGGTCAGCTGCTATTGGCTGAACAGCAGGAAAGCTGACTGAATATTTCTCTGCATACAACCACACAGATAGACACACACAACTGAGGCACAAACACACTCAACAACATATTACATTTATGTAACGCACACATTTTTTTTGCAACATATATTAACAGCACCTCAATTAACAGATCTGATAAACCCGGCACTAGATAAGAGTTTGAAACAATAATAATTGGAACCGTTCATCCGAGATTTTATTTTCGCTTGTCCACTTGTCACAATCGGTTAAAACAGAAACGCTGGCATTAGAATGTTGCACTTATTTCACGCTGATTTCATGGCCAAAAGTTGTTCACACCTAAATTATCCCATCAACTTACTGGATGAAGTCGGCCGCACTCCTAAAGCAGCTCACGGCCGGGGAGGTCGCTGACTGATTGATCTGGTGTTGACGAAACGGACAAATCTTTGGAAGAATAGGAGAGTGCAGCTTTAAGGAGACTGAGAAGTGAAGCATAAATACTTCAGCTTTAAATCCTAATTTTAAGCCTCTGACAGGAGATTTATGAAAGTGCTATATATTATTGTGAATGGCAGGAAAGCCTCTATTATTCCCTTACATTATATATGACACTGGGCAGTGTGGCGCCTGGAGACTGTCTGCTTTAAACTAACTTCCCATGATTTCCGAGTCACAGCCAGACTTGTCCTGAAAGGCAAATATTTCACTCCTGAGACATTCTACATTTCCTGATATAGGATGCACTTGCGTGTCTCCCAGTGACCTTAAGCATCAATTAACAAGTCATAATATCGCTCAGATATGGCCTGGGAGTCACTGAAAAAGTTGGCATGGCACTGCAGTCACTAATGGCAGCGTGAGGTTGGGAGAACCTTTAGAAAATAGAGCCGCTGTTTTCATTGTGTGCTCTCTAATCAGTGCTGGAAGAACAATAAATGCATGTAATGCTGATTTTGGACCACTTCCATCCAGCTTTTCCCATGCAACCAGCCTTGGGAACTGCTGATTGAGTGGCACACAAGGGGTACACACAGCCTTTACTCGCTCAGCCGAAGACGTGGGTCGACCTTTTTTTCTTTCCCTTTTTTTTGGATATGAGTGGGCATGAAAAGACTGTTTCTAACATGAATACGCAGTAAACAATCTCTGCATTCTGCTGGAACACTCTTCCAACGTTCTGATGTTTTCTATTCTAAAAGACATGCAGAGGGTCACGTTTTGAAGTTTTGCACAAGGGTACTGTTAAACTTAAAGTGAACCATGTCCCTTCCGTCCACATTTCTCAGGGTTTGTGGGTGTGGGGATGGGGGGATCACATCCCATTTCCTTTTTATTTAAAGGCATTTCAATACTCCTGAACGGAATCAACCCTATTTTGTTCTGGGGAGTGAGGTCGAGGGGCCATTCAAAGCCGTGATATCAAAAACTGAGATCTCCCAATTTCATGAGGATGGAAACGAGATGTGAAATATGTTTCCGATCGGTGCAGGGGGGAAGAAGCAGGGGTCGCGAGCGGAGAGGTTTGTTAGGTTGGCTCTGGGATCTGAGATTTGCAATGAGATGTGTGGTGAGAAAGGAATCTTCAGCTGCGATTCTGTCCGTGTGGCCAGAGGAGGAGCATTGAACGCTGATACCTTCACCCATCACTAAGGCAAAAGTGTTCATGTCATTAATTCGCACAAACTACTGCTCAAATAAGTATACCCCCTCGAAACCACATGATCACCCATCCCCACCATGAATTTAGTCAAGGGAAGGACGTTCCTTACCCTCTGTACGAAAACAAAGATTTATTGACTCCCCTGAAAGGTCTTGTGTAATTATTATTTCCAATAATCGAGCGATCTCCAACTGCTAACAGAGGGGAACTCCGAAGGTACCCGTACCGTCTGTTGGGGGGGGGGGGGGGGGGGAGAGGGTTGTTAATAATACATTTTTAAAAACTCAACATTTTGGAATGATTTTGAAATTAGAAGTCCATTTTTTAAAAACCGATGGATGAACGATATTAATTTTAAAAGTACAGTTTAGCAGAGGAAGGTTCAGTGTGGTCAGAAAATTTAATTATCTTGAAAAAAATGATAAAGTAGTAAAATGGCATTTGTAATTGTTTATGCCAAGGAGAAATAAGATTAACAAAAGTGGAATTTGGTGACTTCTAACAAGCCTATTTTTGTCTGAACATTTTTTTCATGTGAATCACTATATATGTATAATAGCAAAACAACTCTAATATCCCCCAAATAAAATGTTTTAGGTCCATAGAACCATAGAATCCCTTCAGTGCAGAAGGAGGCCATTCAGCCCATCGAGTCTGCACTGACCCACTGAAAGAGCATCCTACCCAGGCCCACTCCCCCATCCTACACCCGTAACCAGACCTAATCAGCACATCTTTATACACTCAGGAACAATTTAGCACAGTGTTTTCCAAACTTTTTTTCCGGGGACCCGCTTTTAACAACCGGCCAACCTTCATGTCCCAACCCGGCCAACCTTCGCAACCCACGCCCGCCGATCTTCGCAACCCATGCCGGCCGGCCTTCGCGGCCCACGCCAGCCGTTCTTTGTGACGCACGCCAGTCAACCTTCGCGGCCAAGCCGGCTGACCTGCACAACCCACCATTTTCTCTTACCTTGTTTGCTGCTGACAAAAATTGAGGAAATGGCTTTGGGTCCCTTTGGCCCTCGTACACGATCCTCCAATGGAACCTGTTGGATGAAGGTGAAGCCTTCTGGTGTCGGAAAGTATAGAGTCTCCGTCTGTCCAAAGTTCTGCATTTTTTTCCTGTAAAATTTTATCAAATAAATCCCCCTCTGTACTTGTAAAAAAAATAAAATGAATAAAATAAATGAAAAAAAATAAAAATAAAATCTATGAAATAAATGAATAAAACACCCTGGAACTTGTAAAACAAAAAGCTGCGACTGTTTAAAAAAAAGCTGCCGCATGTGCATAGTTTTGGGCATGCATGCTGATTATCTGGCACGCATGCACAGTGCGGCCGCATTTTTTTAACACGTTCGTGGCCATTTTGAAGGCCGCTTGCAGCCGGCGTTATTAACAGGGACAAGTTAACATGTCCAATCCACCTAACTAGCACATCTTGGTACAGTCAGGGACAAGTTAACATATCCAATCCACCTAACCAGCCCATCTTTGTATACTCAGGAACAATTTGGCACGTCCAATACACCTAAGCAGCACATGTTTGTATATTCAAGAACAATTTGGCACGTCCAATACACCTAAGCAGCACATGTTTGGAATGTAGGAGGAAATCAGAGCACCTGGAGGAAACCCATGCAAATATGGGGAGAAGGTGCAAATTCCACAGTCATCCAAGACTGGAATAAGGGGATCAGGGGTTATGAGGAGAAGACAGGAGAATGGGGATGAGAAAATATCAGCCATGATTGAATGGCGGAGCAGACTCGATGGGCCGAGTGGACTAATTCTGCTCCTATGTCTAATGGTCTTATATGGAATTGAACCCAGGTCACGAGCCATTTTGCTGCTGTGTTGCCCCTTGCATTCTCACATTTATTCAAGGTCACATTTATCACAACCATTGATTTATTTACTGATAGCTATATCTAAAACCTTGGCTGAATTGGGTCTGTCCTGCTTTTTTTTTTAGAAAATATTTTATTGAGGCATTCGTAAATTTCAGTTTACAGTTTAACACTTTAACATTCCTTAAACAACCGCGCAGGCCGACGCACGCAAAAAAACTAAAAACAACAATCCTACTCCCCTCCTACCCCTGCCCTATTTCTTAATTACCCCTGTACTAAGTTCCCTGTCCTTGCCTTACACTACCAAGCCTCCCATTTTCCTCCCCCCCCCCCCCTTTTATCCTTCCCCCCCTTACTGCTGACGTTCAGTTTTCCTTGAAGTCGATGAACGGTTACCACCTCTGGGTGAACCCCTGAATTGATCCTCTCATGGCGAACTTAATCTCTTCCAGCCTGAGAAACTTTGCCATGTCACTGACACACGCTCCTGACTTTGGGGGTCCTGAGTCTCTCCAACCCAGCAAAATCCGTCTCCGGGCCACCAGGGAGATGGCCAGAACATCGGCCTCCCTCCCCCCCTTGGCCCCTGGATCTTCCGATACCCCAAATATTGCCAGTTCTGGACTCAGAGTCACCCTCCCTTCCAGGACCTCTGACATAACATCCGCGAATCCCTCCTGCCAGAATCCCCTCAACTTCGGACACTCCCACCAAGTAGGAGGGGCAGCACTAACAGGACTGCCGTTTAAACAACCCCGACAAACAATTCCGCTACCTGGGGATCCAAATAGCCTATGACTGGAAAGGGATCCACAAATGGAACCTCACCAGACTGACGGAGGAAGTAAAAAAGCACCTGCAAAGATCGAACACACTCCCACTCTCCCTTGCAGGGAGAGTCCAGACGATGAAAATGAACATACTGCCCAGGTATCTCTTCCTACTCAGATCCATCCCGACCTACATCCCGAAGGCCTTTTTCAAAGCGCTGGACAAACTAATCATGGTGTTCGTTTGGGGGGGGGTGAAGACGCCTAGGATCCCAAAAAAGATCCTACAAAAAATAAAATCCAGGGGGGAGCTAGCCCTCCCAAACCTACAATTCTACCACTGGGCAGTGACGACCAGGCGAATAAGGAGATGGATCAAGGAGCCAGAAGCCGAATGGATGCACACGGAAGAGGCCTCCTACGTGGGGACCTCACTCCGGGCCCTCGCCACGGCAACACTCCCATCCCCATCCAAAAGACACTCCAGCAGCCCGGTGGTGATAGCCACCCTCCAGTCCTGGAACCAACTGCGGCAGCAATTTGGCCTGACCAAAATGTGGGACAAAGCTCCCATCTGCAACAACCATAGGTTCACACCAGCACTGACTGACGCCACGTTTAAAAAGTGGGGACAGGACGGAGGGACACTGACAATCAGGGACCGATACACGGACGGCAGGATCACAACATTGGACAAACTGACAGAGAAATTCCAGCTAGCCAGGGGGAACGAGCTAAGGTACCTGCAACTCAAAAACTTCCTATGAAACGAGACAAGGATGTACCCACAACTGCCATGGCAGACACTACTGGAAGAGTTACTGGACGCAAGCATACTAGATAAAGGAAACTTTTGCGACATGTATGACCGACTGGTAGAAAGGGACGACACCGTACTGGACGCAACAAGAAAGAAATGGGAGGAGGACCTGGGGATTGAAATAGGGTGGGGACTCTGGAGCGAAGCACTGCACAGGGTCAACTCCACCTCCACCTGCGCAAGGCTCAGCCTGACGCAGCTAAAAGTGGTACATAGAGCCCACTTAACAAGAACCCGTATGAGTAGGTTCTTCCCGGAGGTGGAGGATAGATGTGAACGGTACCAAGGAGGCCCAGCCAACCACGCCCACATGTTTTGGTCTTGCCCCAGACTTGCAGGGTACTGGACAGCCTTCTTTGAGGCAATGTCCAAAGTGGTAGGGATGAGGGTGGAGCCATGCCCGAAAGTGACGGTCTTCGGGGTTTCAGACCAGCCAGATCTATTCCTGGGGAGGAGGGCGGACGCCCTTGCCTTTGCCTCCCTGATCACCTGCTATAGAATCCTGTTCAGCTGGCGGTCAGCAGCACCACCCAAAGCTGCAGACTGGTTGTCCGACCTCTCGGAATCTCTCCAAATGGAAAAAAACAAATTTGCCATCCGAGGGTCAGATGACAGCTTCCACAGAACATGGGAGCCATTCACTCCATTGTTCCGGGACCTGTTTGTGGCCAACGAACAAGCAGAAGAATATCCAAGGAGCCAAGAATCAGGGGAAAGTAGCCAAAGCATGAGAGGGACAGATACACCAGGAGGTGGGATGGGGGGGGGGGGGGGGGGGGGGGGGGGGACCAGCTAAATCTAAGAGGAAGGAAAGGTGAACCACAGGAGGGGGGAGGGGGCAGAAGCTGGGGGGAGGGGGAAGAGGAAAGAGACAGGGAACAATAGAGGAGAACCAGGGAGGTGGGGGAAGGGGGAGGCAGGGAAACAATAACAAACTTGGCATCTACAGGAACAGAGAAAAAGGAGAATACAGGCGGAAGACGGGAGGAATGGCTGAAGCGGAGGTGAGCACGATGCGACAACGGCAGCGAAATCCGTCCAAAAGAACCAAGTGACAACACCAACACCAGACCCATTTGAGTATTGCCCTATGTAATTGTTTCTTCGGCACCCAAATGTATATCTACCCCGCCCCCCCAAGACCCCCCCCCCCCCCCCCCCCCCCCAACACACACAAACAGATGCCCACTTATGTGTTGTAAATAATTTTGCCACGTGTACAGAGTTGCTGCTGTTGAGCTGGTGGGCAACCTTACCAGTTACTTTATTTGATTTTTTATTTCTTTCTTATTATTACTTTTTTTTTGTGATATGTTTGTGTTTGCCCTTCTCTTCTCTATCATATCCTGTGTACATATCGGCAAATATACTTTGTTCAAAAACCCAATAAAAAACATTTAAGAAAACACTTCGGACATGCCCAAAACATATGTACATGATTCACCAGGCTGTCCCCACAGCGTCCGCACCTATCCTCCACTGCTTCAAAAAAACCTGCTCATCCGGGCTACCGTCATGTGGGCCACCGTCATGTCGGCCCTATGAACCACCTTGAACTGGATCAGACTAAGTCTGGCACAAGACGAGGTTGAATTGACTCTCTTCAGAGCCTTTTCCCATATTTCAATTTCCAGCTCCCCTCCTAACTCTTCCTCCCACTTCCTCAAGAGGGACTCCATCCCACTCCATCAATTCCTTGTATATCTCCGAGACCTTCTCCTCGCCAACCCCTGTTTTTGACATCACCTTATCCTGTATTCCCCTTAGGGGGAGGCGAAGAAAGCTTGGAAGCTGTCTCCGGACAAAATCCCGTACCTGTAGGTACACAGATCGGTGACCACACTGACGCTCCCTCCAATCTCATGTTTTGTCTCCATTGCCCCCACACCCTCAGGGCTGCCGCTACCACTGGGCTTGTGGCGAACCGAGTCGGCGCGAACATCAGGGGCTCCATCAATACAGCCTCCAAACTCGTACCCTTACAGAATGTCACCTCTACTCGCTCCCAAACCGACCCCTCCCCCACTACCCACTTCCTGACTATCGATATTTTTTTACATAGAATTTACAGTGCAGAAGGAGGCCATTCGGCCCATCGAGTCTGCACCGGCTCCTGGAAAGAGCACCCCACCCAAGGTCAACATCTCCACCCTATACCCATAACCCAGTAACCCCACCCAACACTAAGGGCAATTTTGGACACTAAGTGGCAATTTATCATGGCCAATCCACCTAACCTGCACATCTTTGGACTGTGGGAGGAAACCGGAGCACCCGGAGGAAACCCACGCACACACGGGGAGGATGTGCAGACTCCGCACAGTGACCCAAGCCAGGAATCGAACCTGGGACCCTGGAGCTGTGAAGCGATTGTGCTAACCACAATGCTACCGTGCTGCCCAGTTGGCCGCCCAGTAATAATTAAGGGTCTGTCCTGCTTTTGATGAAGGGAACATATCTGGGTAATTTTGAGGTGGATGTCAGTGTTACTGCTGCACTGGAATAGCTTGGTTTGAGCCACAACACTTTCTGGAGCAAGGTCTTCACTACCACAGCCAGGATTTTCGTTGGAGCCCATCAGCTTTGCTGTAACCAGTGAATTCAGCAATTTGTACAGTGAACCCTATTGGCTGAGAACTGGTATCCATCATGGTGGGGACTATAGGAGAAGGCAAGATGGTTCAGCCATTCAGCAATATTGCTGAAGATGCTAGAAATACTCCAGCCCTTGTCTTTTGCACTCAACATTAACTAAGGGTTGAAACTAGAACCATATATATATATATTATAGATATTAGTACAACACCAGGTAGTGTTTTTATCACTCGTCCAATAGTCTACATGTTGTTCAGAAATTTAATTTTGTGACGACATTGATTCCTTGGGACACCAATCGCCTGCAACTTAGGATACATCTGATCCAACTTGACATCTAGGTATACATTCTTAGCAGAATTAGTTTCAAAGACTAAATCGGACATTTTTACTGTGTACTTTTTTACCTGTGCGAGAAGAGGTGTTCAAACTTTATTGTGCACTATTCGTTTCATTTTCAAAACAGGAAAAAAATAAAAAACCCACTACGAATGTGGATTGAATGGCACGCAAGGCCTATGAGTACCTCCACCTAGTGTAAATTTGTAAGTGGAGTCCGGTCACTTAGTACCAGGGTTATGGTGACAATCTGTCCATTACGGCCTGAAAATAATGACCAGTATCCACTGGCAATATAGAAAATAGGGTCTTATGACACACATGGGACCTCAATTGCAATGTTGAGGTACAAATGGGCAGCACTTGAGTCCTCAATGCTCTTCTCACTTATTCTGACATTGGGCAACTTAACCAACCATTGAGCGTCTTCTCAATAAATGGATGAGGATATTTTCAGCGTTCATTTTCTGGGGGTAGGGGGGGCAGAAGAAACAAAAGTAAACTCCAGGCTGCTACCTTCCAGCATTCCCCAAGAACGAAAACTTCCACAATATCAGCCAGTTTTACGATATTCCACCTGGCCTAACTGACAAGCTGCCTCAGCCACGGCTTTGCTGACAGGACTCAAATAAAACCACGCCAAAAACAAAATAGCTCAAGCTCATGTACCAGCAATGTGCAGACTTATGCGCCTGGACTAGTACCAGTCACATTACAGCACACCATAAATATTATCTCTGTCTATTAAGGTAGAACTATATGGAAAAAATGATAATTTCACTCTTTAATGTCTGTTTGAATAATATGAACATATTTTTTCAATTTACTGGACTTCACACATATACAAAATTATAAATGCAAACATCCCTGAATAAGTAATGTTGGTGATGTTGATTTGCTATACTGCCCCTAGTATACACCAGGGGTTATAGCGAAGCAAGAAAATGTTGATGTGTGGGCTCAGTGCTGCCACAACTTTGTATCTTTAAAAACATGCTTCTGAAGATTTCCTAGATAACACACAAACTTTAAGCAATGTTTTCACAGCTGATACATTAATAATGAAATTGTTTTTCAGAAATGGCAATAATGGCTTTCTCTTAAATTAGTAAACTGTCAGCAAAATGTTGTCAACATTAAAGGATAACAGGAAAACACAGAAAGCACACTCCCGATGTACAAATGTGTCATTTCAATGGGAGCAGTTTCACACTGGGACTACAGATTTTGAAAATCGACGCTATTATGTGATGAAGTGGAGATGAAACTCAAAAGTATCCCCTGGCTAATGGAGGGGCAAAATTGGCAGCTCAATATCCCTGGATACAAACAGGGCTTTATGGGTTGATCCTAGAAATACAAAAGGGGCAATCACACCACTGGGAATATACTACAGATACCCTAATTGTGAAAGGGAGATAGAAGAGTTGTTTGTTGACCCGTTTAGTATATCATCCCTTCTCACAACTGGAATTGTTTCCTTAACTGTTAGTGCCGCTCCCTCTCCTATTTTTATCTCCCCCTCTGCTGCATGAAAACTCGGTATCCAGAGATATTGAGCTGCCAATTTTGCCCCTCCATTAGAAGAGCAAATATACTCTTCTGCCTGTAAGAACAAATGGCAATAATAGTAGGAGACTTGAACTACCCCAATATCAACTGGGAACCATACAATATAAGGGGAACTGAGGGAGAAGAATTAATGCAGTGTGTCCAGGAAAATTGTTTCACCCAATTAGTGACAAATCCAATGAAAGGAGTTGCAATTCTTTACATAGAATTTACAGTGCAGAAGGAGTCTGCACCGGCTCTTGGAAAGAGCATCCTACCCCCTACCCAAGGTCAACACCTCCACCCTATCCCCATAACTCAGTAACCCCACCCAACACTAAGGGCAATTTTGGACACTAAGGGCAATTTATCATGGCCAATCCACCTAACCTGCACATCTTTGGACTGTGGGAGGAAACCGGAGCACCCAGAGGAAACCCACGCACACACGGTATATTCTAGACCTAGTCTTGGGGAATGAAGAAGGGCAAGTGGGTGAAGTGATAGTTGGCGACCATATCAGGGATAGTGTTCACAATTCAGTTAAATTCAGTATCACCATGAAAAAAGATAGAGATAAAGCAGGAGTATAAAGTTAGAACTGCGGGAGGCAAATTTTATTGAAACGAGAAGGGATTGGCTGAGGTGGACTGGCCAGCATTGCTAGAGGATAAATCTGTGGAAAACCAGTCGGAAACACTAAAAGGAGAGATCCTAAATGTACAAAGTAGACATGTCCCCTCCAAAAATAAGAGTCGTACTGTCAAATTTGGTTGTCTCGAGGAATACAGGGGAAGATGAAACAGAAAAAGAAAGCATACGATAGGCATAAAGAACCAAGCGGGGGCAGCATGGTGGCGCAGTGGGCTAGCCCTGTTGCCTCACGGCGCCGAGGTCCCAGGCTCGATCCCGGCTCTGGGTCACTGTCCGTGTGGAGTTTGCACATTCTCCCCGTGTTTGCGTGGGTTTCGCCCCACTACCCAAAAATGTGCAGGCTAGGTGGATTGGCCATACTAAATTGCCCCTTAATTGGAAAAAATGAATTAATTTTTTTATTACTCTAAATTTATTTTTAATTTATCTTTTAAATAAAGAACTAAGCAGATAGCCTAGACAAGTATAGAAACTGCAGGGATGAAGTAAAAATAGAATTAAGGAAACCAAAGACAGGGCATGAAAAATGAGTCGCAAGTAAAGTTAAAGAAACCCCAAAACTGTTTCACCAATATATTAATGGTAAAAGGTTAGTTAAGGAAAAAGTGGGCCCTATCAGAGATGAAGACGGAAACTTGTGTGTAGGTGCAGAGACTGTGAGAAGCATTTCAAATTATTATTTTGTCTCTATGTTTACAAAGGAAATGAATGCTGCAGATATAGTAGTCCAGGAGGAACACGGTGTGACACTTGATGGGATTATCATAAAGAGAGAGGAAGTACTTGAAGGATTTGAATCCTTGAAAGTTGATAAGTTGCCAGGGCCAGATGCATTGTTTCCGAGGCTACTGAAGGAGATCAGGGTGGAGATAGCAGATGTTCTGAGGATGATTTTCCAATCCTCACTACATACAGGAGAGGTATAGGAGGACTGGAGAAATGCAAACGTGGTACCATTGTTTAAAAAGCAATCAAAGGAAATGCTGAGCAATTATAGGGTAGTTAGTCTTATGTCAGTGGTGGACAAATTAATAGAATCAATCCGGAGAGACAGGATTAACTGTCATATAGAAAGGCATGGATTAGTGAAGGATAGTCAGCATGGATTTGTTAAAGGAAGGTCTTGCCTCACAAATTTGATTGAATTATTTGAGGAAGTGACAACATGGTTTAATGACGGTAGTGCAGTGGATGTGGTGTACATGGATTTTGGCAAGGCGTTTGGCAGATTGGTCAAGAAAGTGAAAGCGAAAGCCTATGGGACACAGGGCAATGTGGCAAACTGGAGAAAAAGTTGGCTTAGAGACAGGAAACAAAGTGTAATGATCAATGGCTGCCCTTGCAATTGGAAAGTTGCTTCAAGTGGTGTTCCACGGGCACTGTGTTGGGACCCTAACTGTTTGTATTATATATTAATGATTTAGTTGTGAACGTGGACAACATGATTGGGAAATTTTTGATGACACAAAGATTGCCCGAGGTCCTGAAAATAGAATATAGGAGGTACGGAGAAAGTTGAGGTTGGACCTTTAAGGTAGTGATCTCAGGATTATTACCAGTGCCACGTGCCAGTCAGAGTAGAAATAGAAGAATATATGGGGTAAATATATGGCTGAAGAGATGGTGTGAGGGGAGGGGGGTTCCTATTCCTGGGGCACTGGGACCGGTTCTGGGGGAGGTGCGATCGGTACAAACTGAACGGGTTACACCACGGCAGGACCAGGACTGATGTCCGAAAGGGAGTATTTCCTCGAGTGGTTGGGGAAGGTTTAAACTAATATGGCAGGAGGACGGGAACCTATGCAAGGAGTCAGAGGAGGAGGAAAAAGGACAAAAGCAAAAGACAGAAAGGGGAATAAGTAAAGAGATACGTTAAAAAAGCCAGATTCAAACAGGGCCAGGGTGAAATATATTGGGAGTGGGATTAGTAAACTTAAAAAGACAAGCTTCAAGGCTTTGTGCCTTAACGGGCAGAGCATTCCCAATAAAGCGTATGAGCTAATCGCACAAATAGACATGAATGGGTATGACATAATCGGGATTACGGAGACATGACTGCAGGGTGACCAGTGATGGGAACTGAATGTCCAGGGGTATTCAGTATTTAGGAAAGACAGACAAAAGGAAATTGTGGTGGGGTTGCATTGCTGGGTAAGGAGGAAATTAACACAATAATGAGGAAGGATATTAGCTCCAACAATGCAGAATATGTATGGGTAGAACTGAGAAATAGCAAGGGACAAAAAACATTAGTGAGCTTCATATATAGACCCCCAAACTACAGTGATCTTGTTGGGAATGGAATTAAACAGAAAATTGGAGACGAATGTGATAAAGGAACAACTGTAATTATCGGTGATTTGAATCAGCATATAGATTGGGAAAATCAAATGAGCCACAATACCATAGAGGAGGAATTCCTGGAGTGTATGCAGAATGGTTTTCTGGATCAATATGTTAAGGAACCAACTAGAGAACAGGCCATCCTGGATTGGGTACTGTGTAATCATAGAATCATAGAATTTACAGTATAGGAGGCCATTCGGCCCATCGAGTCGGCACCAGCCCTCAGAAAGAGCACCCTACCCAAGCCCACACCTCCATCCTATCCCTGTAACCCAGTAACCCCATCTAACCATTTTGGACACTAAGGGCAATTTAGCATGGCCAATCCATGTAACCTGCACATCTTTGGACTGGGAGAGGAAACCGGAGGACCCAGAGGAACCCATGCAGATGTCGGGAGAAGGTGCAGACTCCACACAGGCAGTGACCCAAGCCGAGAATCGAACCTGGGACCCTAGAGCTGTGAAGCAAATGTGCTAACAGTTTGGGTCCTTCTCTGTGTATAAATTAAATATCAGGAAGAGCGAGATGTCGCCGAGGTCCCAAGTTCGATACTGGCCCTGGATACCCTGGGTTCTGTGTGGAGTTTGTACATTCTCCCCGTGTATGCGTGGGTTTCACCCCCTCAATGTGCAGGTAGGTAGATTGGCCACGCTAAATTGTCGCTTAATTGGAAAAAATTAATTAGGTACTCTAAATTTTTTTTTAAATGGATGGCGGATTGGGCTTGAAAGGACGAATGACCTCCTCCTGCTCCTATTTTTTCAATGTTTCTATGAGTGGTGGACAGTAGAGGATAGTTATAATTTCCAGAATGACATCAATGGATTGGTGGAGTCAGTGCTCAAGTAGCAGATGGAATTCGCCACAGACAAGTGTGAGGTCCTGCATTTAGGGAAGTCAAACAGTTGTAGGGAGTACACAATAAATGGGAATATCTTAAGAGGGTGTTGCACGTTTTACTTGAGTGTATTACGCGTTTATTGGAGTGTATTAACACGCCTCCGTTTAAAGGCCGTGTGCTTAACACTGCTACAGCTCTGTGTGTGTATTTTCAGCTCGGAGTCGCCAGGTGCCGTATATAGACACCTCACAAGTATTTCAAGGTCAGGTTCAAAGTAATAAAACTATACACCGATTAGTAAGTTCAAACGATTAATATTTATTATACAAATATAATAAATACGCATGCATACGCTAAAGACTAATACTTATTTCTACTATTAAACGACTAAATACTTATCTAAGTAGGAACCAGCAAGGTCAGGGGACAAGGCCTTTGTTCCTTTCTGGACTGCACCTTCTGTTCGCTAATAGTCGAATACTGTATAAGTAATGCCGGGTTCACGTAGCGAGCGTCGTTTTGGCACTTACTGAACGATGGCTGGTGCTCAACGGCTGGTGATGGGAGACAGGATCAACGGCTGGAGTCGGAGTCAGGATACAACAGCAGATCTGGGCCGGAGTCAAAACAGCAGTCCAAGCCGGAGCACAAAAACAGCGGAGCCAGAGCAAAACAGACAGAACCATGTGCGGGGTCTATCTTTATAGGGCCCCCAATGTCCGTGCCTTTTCGGGGCGGGCCTTTACCTGCCATGTATCGATTGGATCATTTCCCAATCGATGTCTTACAAATCCCCCAATCTGAGGGTCTCTTCTCGATGGGTGGGGCGGTCTCTAGGGTCTTTTGTGATGGATACTTCTGGTGCCGTTTCGTCTGGGCGTCCACTCAAAGTATCCATTCAAACCCAAATGTTGCTATTGTGTGTGCCCAGATCTGGATTGCCTCATTACTATGCAAAGCGTTTTGCTATTTACACCTTTGGTTGAGATCTTTCACCTGGCCATAAACTAGTTTTGTTACGTGCAGAATGCTAATTAGCCTTTGCAGACTGCTTGTCCTGGCTAAAACGGTTTTCTCCCTACAGTCTTAGCAGTTCTCCATTTTGTTAGCCCAGTGTCCATCTTAGGTGGCTACAAGGGGTAGATGAAGTGAGAGATCTTGGTGCATAAGTACACAGATCCCTAAAGGCAGCTGTTCAAGCCGACAAGGTTGTGAAGAAAGCATGTGGATAACTCTTTTTCATTGGCAGAGGTATAGAATATAAAAGTAAGGATTTAATGTTAGAATTATATAAAATAATGGTAAGGCCGCAACTGAAATATTGTGTGCAGTTCTGGTCGCCACATTACAGGAAAGACATTATTGTTCTGGAGAAAGTGTAAAGTAGGTTTACAAGAATGTTGACAGGGCTAGAAAAGTATGGCTATGAGGAGAGATTGGACAGGTTGTGTTATTTTTCTTGGAACAAAGAAGGCTGAGGGGTGAATTAATTGAGCTGTACAAAATTATGAGGAGAAATAATAGAGTGGACAGGATAAAATTGTTTCCCCTGGTGGAGGGTTCTAGAACCAGGACATAGATTCAAGAGAAGTGGCAGAAGGTGTAGAGGAGACATGAGGAAAAACATTTTTACGCAGGGGTAGTGGAAATCTGGAATTCGCTACCCAAGTTGGTGGTGGAGGCAGAGACCCTAAACACTTTTAAAAGATACCTGGATCATTAACTTGAGTGTTCTAAGGGCCATGGACCAGATGCAGGAAGGTGGGATTAGAAAGGGCACCTAGATGTCCTCAAACTGGCATGGACAAGATGGGCCAAATGGCCTCCTTCCATGCTGTACTCTTTCTATAATTCTATGATTCTTACATTCTTTGCAACTAGTAGAATTTACGTGATAGAGAATGTTGCCTCGATAGGATACCAGAGATTTGCTCTCTATATTCACATAAAATTGAGACTTCTGCAAAGTTAGGATATATCTCCACCCTGCTTATGAATGCTTGGCTGACAAGTGTCTGGTGCATTTATTGCTTACATAGTTTTCTATATTGGTAAAGCTCAAGTTGCCATAGTCCCAGGTGACCACAGGTTGCTTTCCCCTTCGAGGGGGGAGAGCTGACTGGTGGTGACTTAACCTGGCATGGGCAAGGTTGAGAAGGCCGGGTCTTGATGCGTAACCTCAGCCCGTAAGGGAATTGAACCTGCGCTCCTGGCCTTGCTCTTCATGACAAACCAGCATATAATGGCTAAGAATGTAATCCCTTCTAGCCAAGTGAGCTAAACCGGCCCCCATTTTATATGAGTAAACTTTGAAAACGTTGAAATTTAATTAACTTCAGGTTTCCACATGTAACCGTCAGCTATGCTTCCCACTGCAATATCATGTTGAAGGAAGTTTTTGGCTGCTACTACTCACATTAACAATCTATCCTCATGAAGCAGGAACTTTTGTGTTGCTATCAGTACAGCCATCTGCCTCTTATGAACATGCCACCTCAATAGCTGCAAGGCATATCTGATGAGATTTAACTGGACTCAATTAAATTCCTTTCAACAGTCCTTTTATAACCAAGCATCTGAAATGTGACTGCTTAGAAAATATAATAATAAAGTTTACTGTACATGATGTAAAGTCAAGCCAGTGTGAGATTGTTTCCTGAGGGAGTCACTTGAGAGACAGATTAGGAACTAACTAACAGTTATACTGCCAATTTGGGTTTTGCATGCCCAAAAACATTCTGTATCAACATGACAGTGGCAGTAAGACTACATTCTAAAATATGAGAAGCACAGAAATATAGAACAGCGAATTGGAAGACATGTTTTTACCCCGTATTGTCATGGATTTGAGGGACAGATTTCTAGGAGGAACAATTAATGCAGATTTGATTCCCTCTTTCAAAAAGGTACTAGAGAAATAGTGTGTAGTCATAGCCGCAGGACTAATTCACCTGAGGGTGGGAGGGGGTAGGATTGGGAGAGGGGGTAGGATTGGGAGATTGGGAATATGGTTTCAATTGGCTTCATGCCAAAATTGAGATGGATGATTATTCCAGAGCCTCATTTAGGAATTAGGTATTTATTCCCTCAGGAGATTAAATGTAGTGACTGCATGTTGTTGGGGGAGGGGGTGGGTTGACACAGGAGTAGGGGTGGGAAGAAAATTAAAGATGAACTGTGCATGTTCTGCTGGTAACCACATATTGTGCACCAAATGGCTTTTTCTCTTACCAAATTTTCAGAGCCAGTTTTCCACTGCTTTGGTGCTCCTCTGTTTCCTGCTGTTAAAGGCTGATTATATTGTATTAAGATCTGTACTGGTGATGCCACTTTCAGATATGGACTTGCGCAGCCAGCTGAAAACTGAAAACAAACTTGCCGTGATTTGCTTTGATGGC
Source organism: Scyliorhinus canicula (assembly GCF_902713615.1). Taxonomy (NCBI): domain Eukaryota; kingdom Metazoa; phylum Chordata; class Chondrichthyes; order Carcharhiniformes; family Scyliorhinidae; genus Scyliorhinus; species Scyliorhinus canicula. The sequence goes on from NC_052151.1 coordinate 100,830,546, forward strand.
CAGGGAAAACATATTACTTATTTTTGTTGGATGTTTATGTGAGCCATGCATTTACTGTTTTTATATTGCAGCCTGGCTTCAGCAAGTTCTGGAATTTGGATTGCAGCTGGCTGCCTCAAACTTGTACATCAAGAGTTCACACATAACACGGATCTCATGTTCTGCTCAGAAATACCTTCACTTCAACACTTTGTTATTGTAATCCTTTCTTGAGGGCTTCATTGATATTCATTAAAGAAAGAACTTTGAATTATATCAGGGAATAAAGCTTTGAATTACAATAGATCATTGAAGTGTAGTCACTGTTGATGTGTAGATAAATCTGGCAGAAAATCTGCACAATGGAAGGTTGCAGAAACGACAATGAAGTAAATAGTCAACTAATCTGTTTTTGGTAGTGTTATGTCTACCTCGTATTGTAGTGGAGAACATAGATGATAAATAGTGTTGGAAACCTGAACTTCATTACATTTTAGCACTATCAGTTTGCTTGTATACATATTAAATAAAAACGGTGTAAGCAATAACTGCACCAGACACTGTCGGTCAAACATTCATCAGTTTGAGACAACAAGATTATCTTTGATGTATTGATTTGGCTGGCCTAGAAAGGCAAAAAAAAGTTTCAAATGGGTGAAAAGGAAAACTGAGAGCAGTCAAATGACTCTGCTGACAACAGGCTTCACCATGGGCAAAACTCCACAAAGATTCAGATCTCGGTAACAAAGGCAGACATGAGGATTTCAATAGGAGATGGTCTGAGATGGGGGTTTCTATTGTTGAGGTGGAGAGGACATGGGATTAATAATTCAGTTGAGGTATAAAATAATACAAAGATAGAGAACAGTTAAAATCAACCTGAGACAATGGCTAGGGAGCAGAAAGAAATTAGTGGAATGAGTTTGCAAAGGAGAAACAGAGATAATTGCTTTGGTCTTTGAAATGTTTAACTGGAGGAAATTGTAGCTCATCTGGTTGAAAAACTAGTAAGAAGTCTTACAACACCAGGTTAAAGTCCAACAGGTTTGTTTTGAATCACTAGCTTTCGGAGCACTGCTCCTTCCTCAGGTGAATGAAGAGGTGGGTTCCAGAAACATATATACAGACAAAGTCAAAGATGTAAGACGATACTTTGATGGGAGTCTTTGCATGTAATTAAGTCTACAGATCCAGACGGAGTAACTAGAGACAGGGATAACCACAGGTTAAAGAGGTGTGAATTGTCTCAAACCAGGACAGTTGGTAGGATTTCGCAAGCCCAGGCCAGATGGTGGGGGGTGAATGTAATGCGACATGAATCGCAGGTCCCAGTTGAGGCCGTACTCATGTGTGTGGAACTTGGCTATAAGTTTCTGCTCGGCGATTCTGCGTTGTCGCGCGTCCTGAAGGGTGCCTTGGAGAACGCTTCCCCGAAGATCAGAGGCTGAATGCCCTTGACTGTTGAAGTGTTCCCCGACTGGAAGGGAACATGCCTGCCTGGCAATTGTCACGTGATGTCCAGTTATCCGTTGACGCAGCGTCTGCATGGTCTCGCCAATGTACCACGCTTCGGGACATCCTTTCCTGCAGCGTATGAGGTCGACAACGTTGGCCGAGTCACACAGGTACGTTTCATGTACCTGGTGGGTGGTGTTCTCACGTGTAATTACCTGCAAAGACTTGCATTCAAAGTATCACCTTGCATCTTTGACTTTGTCTATATATATGTTTCTGGAACCTACCTCTTCATTCACCTGAGGAAGGAGAAGTGCTCCGAAAGCTAGTGATTCAAAACAAACTTGTTGGACTTTAACCTGGTGTTGTAAGACTTCTTACTGTGCTCACCCCAGTCCAATGGCGGCATCTCCACATCGTTGAAAAACTAGGCTGACAGCAAAAAAGTAATGTAGTGTTCACAGAGGTAGTGCAATCATGTGATACAGGAGGAGCTTGGCCCCATGGGCTGGATTTCGTACTCCCCTGCTAGCGAATTTTAAGGTGGCACGGAGGCTTATAAAATCCAATGGCCGGTCTGGTCTGCCTGTTGACTACCCGCCCACCACCAACCTATATGAAGTTTTTTTTTATAAATTTAGAGTACCCAATTATTTTTTCCAATTAAGGGGCAATTTTGCGTGGCCAATCCACCTACTCTGCACATTTATGGGTTGTGGGGGCGAAACACACGCAGACACGGGGAGAATGTGCAAACTCCACACGGACAGTGACCCAGAGCCGGGATCGAACCTGGGACTTCAGTGCCGTGAGGCGGTTGTGCTAACCACTAGGCCACCGTGCTGCCAACCTATATGAAGTATTATGAGATGCGGCAGTTGGGTCAGGAAACTCACCTGACCTAGGGCATTTTGACATTGTGAAGTAGTCAATTAATGGTCCTTAAAGGCCTCATTCCACCATAATCTTTATTTTCCCATAGTGGGGCTAGACCCACACCATGCAGGAAGCCTGGCAGCTTTAGCTATGTAGGCTACTATCAGGTATGAGCCTCTATGACCCATCAAAAACACTCCTCCACCTTGTCCCCCCCCCCATTTTTAATCCTGTCCCTTGCTTCTTGAACCCAGTCCTCATCCCCTCACCTACTTCTCTGAGACCCCTGACCTGGTCTTAACTGGGCTCCACAGCATGATGGAATTCCCATGTAGTCTCTAGAATGGACACCATGTCCATTTGGCGCTGCTGGGACTACAGAGCTGGTGGCTAGCAAATTGACCCGCTTCTCCACCAGGCAGGACTTCCTCAAAAGATTGGGGTGGATGCCTTGCTTTAAAGCAATTAGCGCTGCTCCCAGTTTTAGATTGGTGTGTGGCAACCCATAGGATCATGGCAGGCTCACCCATAACTTTTTAGCCACAGGCCAAATGCATGGTGCCCCATAAAATTCAGTTTCATGTCTTTGGATGTTGTTGCCCAAGAGGCAGCATGTAAATTAAGGGTCCACATCTAAATTGTTAACATATCTGTTCTCTCCATAGATGCTGACTGACTTTTTGAATGTTTCATTATTTTCCATGTTTGGATGGATACAGGCAGCACGGTGGTGCAGTGATTGGCACTGCTGCCTCACGGCGCCAATGGTCCCATGTTCGATCCCAATTCTGGGTCACTGTCCGTGTGGAGTTATCACATTCACCCCGTGTTTGAGTGGGTTTAACCCCCACAACCCAAAGATGTGCACGCTAGCTGGTTTAGCCGCGCTAAATTGCCCCTTAATTGGAAAAAATTAATTGGATGCTCTAAACCTATATTTTAAAAAAATGTTTGGATGGCTGCATTATACACTCAATATCACTTCTGGTAGATAATACCAGATGTGATTGGATGAGCGGAGATTCAACAGAACAACCCATGGGGTAGCATGGTGGCACACTGGTTGGCACGACTGCCTTATAGTATGAGGACCCGGGTTCAATTCGGGCTTTGGGTAATTGATTGGTATTTGCACTTTCTCCCTGTGTCTGTGTGGGTTTCCTCCGGGTGCTCCGGTTTCTTCCCACAGTCCAAAAATATGCAGGTTAGGTGGATTGACCATGTTAAATTGCCCCTTAGTGTCAAAGAAATGGTAGGTAAAGTTATGGGGCCAGGGCGGGGACATGGGCCTGGGTAAGGTGCTATTTCAGAGGGACGTGCAGACTCGATGAGCTGACTGGCCTCCTTCTGGACTGTAGGAATCCTATGATTCTATGAAGTTTCATTGAAATTGAACTTATAGTAAAGTGCTGAGAATAGGAATTCCTTTGGAGATTCCTATAGCACAGCCAAATGTATGTGAGAAAAACAATTAATGACAGACATCAATTGGAGGTGTGACAACAAATGAAGTCATGATGTGGCGATGCCGGCGTTGGACTGAGGTGAGCACAGTAAGAAGTCTTACAACACCATGTTAAAGTCCAACAGGTTTGTTTCAAACACTAGCTTTCGGAGCACTGCTCCTTCCTCAGCTGAACAAATGAAGTGTTACATCCACACTGATGATTATTCCAGCGTCTGATTATCCCAGGATGCACATTTACAGAGTATGACTCATCTACCTGGGCATGCTCAGGAAGAGCTGATTATGCTTATTGCTCCAAGCTGGTTTGTAGCAAATGTTACACATACAGAAATCACAAAGTGTTTATTACAGCATTAAGCCACTGAATCACACAAATCCACTGCAAGGAGATTTGCCAATTCCGCTGCCCCAATATCTAACAAATTCAATGTTTGGCTGCTCCAAAAGCTGCTGGCAATGCAGCTCACAAACATTAAAAAATCAACACCCATCCATACCACTACTCTCCCTCCTCCCAACCAATATTAAACACAAACTAACAATAAATGAAGGATTACCTATACACTACTATACCACTGCATTCTATATAACTCGTTCAAGTGAAATATTAAACCAATGTTCTGTCAACCTTGTTAAGGGCCAGGGTTTAGAGAACCCCAAAGTGTACCATGGAGTTCACCTGACCCACAACTATTAATAGATTGTGGTATGGGGAGCACATGGCCCACTCTACAGGTGTGGTACAGCAGAAATGGAAAAGTATTTTTTAAAGCACAACAATGTTTATTCTATGACCTCAAGTTAACCTTTTTAAAACATACAGCGAACATCTCAACAACCATTAATTCAAATACAACCCCCAAATAACACAACACTAAGTAATGCTTACGCTGTCCTTTTAACATCCAGGAGACTTACCAAAAAAACACCTTTTAACAGAAGCACATCAGGTTAAAGTCACTACTGAAAACATTTACAATTCTGAATTCACCAAATAATCAAGAGATAGTTTTTCATGGCAAAGAGATCAACAGTACAGCTGCTCTGTCTGGCTTCAGCTCCCACACTGAAAACAAAACTAAAACACCCCCTGCAGCAAACAGCCTAAAACAAAAGTAAAAAGCTGACAGACAGCCCAGCTCCACCCACACTCTGACATCACTGCAGTAATATGAGCAGCCAAACATTTCTTAAAGCGACATTCTCATGACAACCTTCACAGGCTTATAAAAAATATTACATAGTGATATTTTGAAAAAGAGAAGGACAGTTATCCATATTGCTCTGGTCAATATTCAGTCAACATTACTAAAAAAAAACAGATTGTCTATTAATTATTGTTGGTGTGGGGAGCTTGCTGTATATAAATTGACTGCTGCATTTTCTATAAAACAATAGTGACTACACTTCAAAAGTACTTTACAGTTTTAAAGTACTTTGGGATGGCCGAAGGTTATGAAAGGTACCACACAATGCAAGTTGTTTCATCAACCTGTGCAATAACAACAGATACCCTCAAATCCTTATTTCCATTCACTAAAAATCAGATGCCATGCAGTAAAAACTAGATGTCAGGCTCTAAAATGCAGACTCCAAACATAAAAATCAGAGTAGATATATTTTCATAGTCCCTACACTATCAGAACTTTGGAAGGAAGAAATCTTTCTACTGGCTGCCTAAGCCCCAACCCTGGTCAATTTCCTGAGGAGGTTCACCACTACCCTTTGGTTTTGTTGCTTTGTCAATATCCGCATAGCCACTGCCCTTTAATCCCATGGGCTTCAATTTTCAAATAAACTATTATTTACTTTGTCATATATCTTTTAAAGGTTCATTGGCACAATATGAACCAGACGACAATCGTCCCTGATGTGATTTGGTGCCAAAAGCACATAAATACAGCAACTGGAGGCCAGTCAGCCTAATATCAGTGCTGGGGGAAGTCTTGGAGACATTAGTATGGGACAAAATAATTTGTGTCATGTGGGAAAAAATAGGTAATCAATGAAACACAGCACAGATCTGTAACGGCAAATTGTGTTTGACTCAATTGTTTGAGTCCTTTAATGAAGTAACAGACAGGGACGATTATCGTCTGGTTCATATTGTACCTATGAACCTTTATAAGATATATAATAGATTTATTTGCAATCATCCAGTACTCTAGCACAGTGTTCTTCAAAGTTTTTCTCCGGGGAACCATTTTTACCAACCGGCCAACCTTCGGGACCCAACCCGGCCGACCATCGCGACCCATGCTGGCCGACCTTCGCGACCCACGCCAGCCAACCTGCACGATCCACGCCGGCCGACCTGTACGACCCACCATTTTCTATTGCCTTAGTTGCTGCTGACAAAATGGAGGAAATGGTTTTGGGTCCCTTTGGCCCTCGTACACGCTCCTCCAATGGAACCTGTTGGATGAAGGTGAAGCCTTCTGGTGTCGGAAAGTATTGAGTCTCCATCTGTCCAAAGTTCTGAATTTTTTCCTGTAAAGTTTTATCAAATAAACCCCCCCCCCCCCCCCCCCCGACCTTGTAAAAAAAAAAAAAATTTTTTAATGAATAAAATAAATGAAAAAATGAATAAACCCACCCCCGAACTTGTAAGAAAAAATGAATAAAATAAATGAAAAAATGAATAAAAACCCCCAGAACATATAAAAAAAAATGAATAAAATAAATGAAAAAAATAGTTAAATAAATAAAATAAGTGAATAAATGAATAAAAACCCGACAGAACTTGTAAAACAATAAGCTGCAACCGTTTTTTAAAATAGCGGCCGCACTGCATATGCGTAAATGCACAAGCCCGCCGAGCATCGTGTGCACATGCGCAATGCGGCCAATTTTTATTGAAAAGGTTTTTTACATGAAAATATTTACCCCACCTAACCATAGACTATTACAAAATATTCCCTCTTAACAAATATCCCCCCCCGCCCGACCCCCCGCGCGCGCTGTCCCTCCCCCCCTCCCCCCCCCCAAAACAAACAAAGCAACAATTAACATCAAACAAGAACTGCGAACAAATTTGCCCGCATTACAACCTTAAATAACCCACCACACCCGTTGTTGCCACCCCCCCCCCCCCCCCCCCCCCTCCCGGGTTGCTGCTGCTGCGACCTCTGCACCCTATCTTTGAGCCAAAAAGTCGAGGAAAGGCTGCCACCGCCTGAAGAACCCTTGTACCGACCCTCTCAGGGCGAATTTGACCCTTTCCAACTGGATAAAGCTTGCCATGTCATTAATCCAAGTTTCCACGCTTGGAGGCCTCGCGTCCTTCCACTGTATCAGTATCCTTCTTCGCGCAACTAGGGACGCAAAGGCCAGTACTCCGGCCTCTCTCGCCTCCTGTACCCCCGGCTCCACCCCAACCCCAAAGATCGCTAGTCCCCATCCTGGTTTGACCCTGGATCCCACCACCCTCGACACCGTCCTTGCCACCCCCTTCCAGAACTCCTCCAGTGCCGGACATGCCCAAAACATATGGACATGGTTCGCTGGACTTCCCGAACACCTGACACATCTGTCCTCACCCCCAAAGAACCGACTCATCCTTGTCCCCGTCATATGGGCTCTATGTAGCACCTTAAATTGAATGAGGCTAAGCCTCGCACACGAGGAGGAAGAATTAACCCTCTCCAGGGCATCAGCCCATGTCCCATCCTCTATCTGCTCTCCCAGCTCCCCCTCCCACTTGGCTTTCAGCTCCTCTACTGATGCCTCCTCAGCCTCCTGCATTACTTTGTATATGTCCGATATCCTCCCCCCTCCGACCCAGACCCCCGAGAGCACCCTATTGCTCGCCCCCCTGCTGGGGAGCAAGGGAAACCCTTCCACCTGGCGTCTAGCAAATGCCTTCACCTGCAAATGTCTAAACACGTTTCCCGGGGGGAGCCCGAATTTCTCCTCCAGCTCTCTCAGGCTCGCAAACCTCCCATCTACAAACAGATCCTTCAGCTGCCTGATGCCCACCCTGTGCCAGCTCTGGAATCCCCCGTCCATGTTCCCCGGGATGAATCTATGGTTCCCTCTTAGCGGTGCCTCCATCAGACCTCCCACTTCCCCCCTGTGTCGCCTCCACTGCCCCCAGATCTTGAGGGTGGCCGCCACCACCGGGCTCGTGGTGTACCTCGTGGGAGGGAGCGGCCATGGCGCCGTTACTAGGGCCCCCAGGCTTATGTTGCCACAGGACGCCCTCTCCATTCGTTTCCAAGCTGCCCCCTCCCCTTCCATCATCCACTTGCGCACCATCGATACATTAGCCGCCCAGTAATACCCCGAAAGGTTGGGTAATGCCAGCCCTCCACTCTCCCTACTCCGCTCCAAGAAGACCCTCCTCACCCTTGGGGTGCCGTGCGCCCACACGTAGCTCATGATGCTGCTCGTCACCTTTTTGAAGAAGGCCCTAGGGAGGAAGATGGGCAAGCACTGAAATAAAAACAAAAACCTCGGGAGGACCGTCATTTTAACGGACTGCACTCTGCCCGCCAGCGACAGCGGCACCATGTCCCACCTTTTAAATTCCTCCTCCATCTGTTCCACCAGCCTGGAGAAGTTCAACTTGTGGGGAGTCCCCCAGTTCCTTGCCACCTGCACCCCTAAATATCTAAAACTCTTTCCTGCTCTCTTCAACGGGAGTCTCCCGATTCCCTCTTCCTGGTCCCCTGGGTGTATCACAAATACCTCACTCTTACCCAAGTTTAGCTTGTACCCCGAAAAGTCCCCGAATTCTGCTAGCAGTTCCATCACCTCCGGCATTCCCCCTTCTGGGTCTGCCACGTATAGCAGCAGGTCGTCCGCGTATAGCGATACCCGGTGCTCCTCCCCGCCCCTTGTCAGCCCTCTCCACCCCCCTGAGCCCCTCAGTGCCATCGCCAACGGTTCAATTGCCAGTGCGAAGAGCAGGGAGGACAAGGGGCACCCCTGGCTGGTCCCCCGGTGGAGCCCAAAATACTCCGATCTCCTACCATTCGTCACTACACTTGCCGTCGGGGCCGAATAGAGCAGCTTCACCCATTTAATAAATCCCTCCCCAAATCCAAACCGTTCCAGCGTCTCCCACAGGTACTTCCACTCCACCCTATCAAATGCTTTCTCCGCGTCCAATGCCACCACTATCTCCGCCACCCCCTCCACTGCCGGCATCATGATGACGTTTAGCAGTCTCCGCACGTTCGTATTAAGCTGCCGCCCTTTCACAAAACCCGTCTGGTCCTCGTGTATCACCCCTGGCACACAATCCTCTATCCTGGTAGCCAGGATCTTTGCCAGCAGCTTGGCGTCCACATTCAGGAGCGAGATAGGCCTATATGACCCACACTGCACGGGGTCCTTGTCCCGCTTCAAGATCAGAGAGATCAGTGCCTGCGACATTGTCGGGGACAGAGCCCCCCCCTCCCATGCCTCGTTGAAGGCTCGCACCAGCACAGGGCCCACCAGATCCGCATATTTTTTGTAAAATTCCACCGGGAACCCGTCTGGCCCCGGCGCCTTCCCCGACTGCATATGCCCAATCCCCTTGACTAACTCCTCTAACCCTATCTGCGCCCCCAGCCCCTCTACCAGCTCCTCTTGGACCTTGGGGAACCTCAGTTTGTTCAAGAAGCCCTCCATCCCCCCTCCCCTCGTCGGCGGCTCTGACTGATACAGCTCCTTATAGAAGTCTCTGAAAACCCCATTTACTTCTGGCCCCTTCTGCACTATGTTCCCACCCCTCTCCCTCACTCCCCCAATTTCTCTAGCCGCATCCCGCTTGCGGAGCTGATGCGCCAACATCCTACTCGCCTTCTCCCCATACTCATAAATCGCGCCCTTCTCCACTGCGTCTCCGCCTTTCTGGTGGTCAACAGGTCAAACTTAGCCTGCAAACTACGCCGTTCCCCCAGCAGCCCCTCCTCTGGTGCCTCCGCATATTTCCTATCCACGTCCAGAAGCTCCCCCACCAGCCTCTCCCTCTCCTGTCTCTCCCTCCTTTCCCTATGTGCCCGTATGGAGATCAGCTCCCCCCGGATCACCGCCTTCAGGGCCTCCCATACCATCCCCGCCTGCACCTCCCCCGTGTCATTAATGTCCAGATATCTTTCAATGCTCTTCCGGACCCTCTTATACACCTCCTCATCCGCCAGCAACCCCACATCCAGGCGCCACAGCGGACGCTGGTCTCGCACCTCCCCCATTTCCAAATCTACCCAGTGTGGCGCGTGGTCTGAGACCGCTATGGCCGAGTACTCCACTTCCCGTACTTTCGGGATCAGTCCCCTGCTCAATACAAAAAAGTCAATTCTAGAATAGACTCTGTGGACATGGGAGAAAAGGGAATACTCCCTCGCCCTCGGCCTCCCAAACCTCCAGGGGTCCACCCCTCCCATCTGCTCCATAAACCCCTTTAACACTTCTGCCGCTGCCGGCCTCCTACTCGTCCTTGAACTCGATCTGTCCAACACGGGGTCCAGCACTGTGTTGAAGTCCCCCCCCATGATCAGGCCCCCTGCCTCCAGGTCCGGAATGAGGCCCAGTAGGCGCCTCATGAAGCCAGCGTCGTCCCAGTTCGGGGCATACACGTTAACCATCACCACTTTCTCCCCCTGCAGCCTACCCTTCACCATGACATATCTACCCTCTTTATCCGCCACCACCTCCGCCGCCACGAACGACACCCTCTTCCCTACCAGGATCGCCACCCCCCGGTTCTTTACGTCCAGTCCTGAGTGGAACACCTGTCTCACCCACCCCCTTCTCAGGCGGACCTGGTCCGCCACCTTCAAATGGGTCTCTTGTAGCATTGCTACATCCGCCTTCAGTCCCTTCAAATGCGAGATTACTCTCGTTCTCTTGACCGGCCCATTCAGCCCCCTCACATTCCAAGTGATCAGCCGGGTCGAAGGGCAGCCCGCCCCTTTCCCCTGCCGACTAGCCATACCCTGTCACCTGCTCGCCCCGAGTCAGCCCTCCCTTTCTGACCCGCTCCCCATGGCGATGGCGCCCCCCCCCCCCCCCCCCCCCCCCCCCCCTCCATTCCTCAACTTCTCCTCCCTGGCCTTTTCAGCAGCAACCCGGTGCCCCCCCCCCTTCCCCCCTCCCCCCCCCCCCCCCCCCCCCACCCCCCCCCCCCCCCAGGCTAGGACCCTTCCTAGCCGCGATGCACCCTCCATAGTACTTCCGTAAGTCAGCAGGCTTACGCTGACCCGGCTGCCCCTGCCACACTCCGGCTCCTCCCGGCATGGGGGACGTCCCCCCCCTTACCACCCCTCCTTGACCCCGCTCCAGCGCGGGAAAGGGAGCCATTGCTGACCACGCCCCGTACTCCCACCCCCCTCCCTCCTCTGCCCCGTGCGCGGGAAACCAGAGGAAAGCCCGCGCTTTCGCCCTGCCCCTCCCCGCCCCTCCATCTTCAGTTCCACCCCCGTCCCCGATCTCACACCGATAAATACAAAACAACCAAAAACCCCACAAGAAACACATACCCCCGGCACTCCCCCCCCACCCCGCCCTCCCAACATAACATTATAAATAACAGAAAAAAGAGAGAAAAAACTGGTATAGAGAACAAAAAGGGTCCAGAAATACGGCCAAGTGAAAATCCAACCAAAAGAAAGCCACGTGTCCAGCTTAAAGTACCAGAGCGGCAACGACCGCCAAGTATCCCCTGGTTCTAGTTCGAGTCCAGCTTTTCTTCCTGGACAAAGGCCCACGCCTCCTCCGGGGACTCGAAATAGTGGTGCTGGTCCTTATAGGTCACCCACAAGCGCGCTGGCTGCAGCATCCCGAATCTGATTCTCTTGGCATGCAGCACCGCCTTCGTCCGGTTGAACCGGGCCCGCCGCTTTGCCACCTCCGCACTCCAGTCCTGAAAGATCCTCACCGTCGAGTTCTCCCATTTGCTGCTCCTCTCTCTCTTGGCCCACCTCAGCACCCTCTCCCGGTCACTGAATCGCTGGAACCGAACCAGCACCGCCCTCAGGGGTTCGTTTGCTCTTGGCTTCCTGGCCATTACTCTGTAGGCCTCCTCCAATTCCAGGGGCGAAGGGACGGCCCCTCCCCCCATCAGTGAGCCCAGCATTTCTGCCACATACCCCTGGAGGTCCGACCCCTCCAGCCCTTCTGCCAGGCCCAGGATCCTCAGGTTTTTCCGCCTCATGCGGGTATCCATCTCCTCCAATCGGTTTTGCCATCTCAGGTGGAGTGCCTCGTGCACCTCCACCTTTCCCACGAGGACCGTGGCCTCCTCCTCCCTCACAGTCATCTCCTGCTGCAGCTCCCGAATTGACGCCTCTTGGGTCGCCTGTGCCCCCATCAGCCTGGTGGTCGTCGCGTTCATCGACTCCAGCAGCTCCACTTTCAGCTCCGTGAAGAAGCGCAGGAGAACGGCCTGCTGCTCCTCCGCCCATTTCCTCCAGTCCTCGGGTGCGCCGCCGGCCGCCATTTTGGATTTCTTCCCCCGCTTTTTTCGGGGAGCTGCTGCCGCTTTTTTTCCTGCCCCACTTTGGGTGACGACCATAAATTTTTCGGGGTTCTCCTCTGGGAACCTTCCCCCACCGGGAATTGCCGTTCCAGCGCCGTTAGGGGCCCTCCAATCGGCCCGAAAACACCTTCCTAACAGGAGCAGCCAAACGTGCGACTTAGCTGGTCATAGCCGCAACCGGAAGTTCCCAAATTTTTTTTTAACATGTTCGCAGCCGCTTGCAGCGGCGTTATGAGAAGCCGGCTGCTGCGCGGGGATTTGCGCGATTGGGAGCGCCGTGGACAACGGCTCCGCGACCCTCCCGCGACCCACCCGCGGGTCACGCCCCCGACTTTGAAGAACACTGCTCTAGTACAGGGTTTTTCAAAGTGTGGGGCAGGGCGGGTCACGGGCTGGTGTCAGGAGAGTCGCAGAACAATCGGTCACAACCTTCTCGCAGAAGTCCCAATCACGGGAGAAGCACCCAACGTCAGCTACCAGCATTTTTATTGTGAATGGCAACCATTTCAATAAAGCTGCGTGCCATCTACCAGCCAGAAGCAGCAGCAGTGAGCAGGTCACATGCCCTTCACATACATCTGGCGTCAAAACCTCTATGTACGTGCTTTTGGCATCAAATCACAGAGGAGAGCTTCTTCCATTTTCTGGTAGCTGGCAAGCAAGGCAAGAGGGACTGTAAAAGTGAACCATTTACCTCCAAGTAAGAAACGGCCAGAGACACAAATAGGCAGTCCACCTACTGTACGGGATCTCACATCGGAATCTGCTGGAGAAAGCTGCTAAGGAGAGTCCAGGTCAGGACAGAGCAGTGCTAGCTTTAGCTCTGTACATAGCTCCAGGGCATCTGGCTAACAGCCTACACAGAAGAAACTTAACTCAGGAACAAAGCAGTGTAAGGATGGTTTCTTGATGTTTGGATTTGTCAATTGTACCAATGCAAATAAGGATGCAAAGCCCGTGTACGTTATATGCAAAGAAGCAAATGAGAGGAAAGTTTCAGATTTTGAGAGAAGTGGTGAGTGAAAAATTCCTTTTGAGTTTGAGACCCCAGAGTCAGTTACTAACTTAAAATTGACTCCAAGTGAAAAGACTATGCTGCTGTACCTTGTCTGTGACAGCACATTAAAAACTCGTCAAAAGTCCATGAGGGTGTCAGCATTCTGGAGTAGCATCTCCCAGGAGTATCTAATGCTGACGAAAGCATTTTGTTGCTTTTGCCTTTCACGACGACCAACATGTGCAAGGTTCAATTTTCTGCTCACACAAAGGTGAAGACAGCACAAAGGAACTGGCTGGTCTGCTCTTGATATGCGCATTGCCCTCTCCTCATGTTAAACTGATTGGAGTGAGATGATGAGGCCCTTTTGCATTAAAGGTAAGTGAAGGTGGCGTGTTTCGCAAAGGTCGGCCGGCGTGGGTTGCAAAGATCAGCCGGAGGGGACCCGATGGTCAGCTGGTTGGCAAAAGTGGGTTCCAGGAAAAAAAATTGAAAAATACCACTCACATATCTGAGGCGGTTTGGAATATTGTGGCCACAGCCTCCACATTTCCCCCCTTACCTCCCTGAGCAATCTCAAATGCATCCCATATAAATTGATGATATTTCTACTCACAGTTTTGCCTACATTTTAAGAATTTCACCTTTATCTCTTTACACCCAATTCAATTTTTCTATTATCTTCTTTATTGTGACATTGGCAGCATCCCTTTCTGAAGTAAAGACAGGTTCAAAGTGCTCATTTGCTAGCCATGCACTCTGCCTCCACACAACCACCTTTATGGGTACTAATCAGCTGCACCTATCTTTTAACTAACCTTTTACTATTGTAACAGTGAATCTCATTTACAGCCTTTCGACACCTAAAGCACAATTTTCCTGAATATGCTTAAAACTGGACACAATATTCTAAAATAAAAGCAAAGCACGGCAGATTCTGGAGATCTGAAATGTTTTAAAAATAGAAAGTGCTGGTAAAAAGCAGCAGATCTGGCAGCATCTGCGAGAGAGAAATGGAGTTGAAGTTTCAAGCCCAATGTGACTGTTCCTCGAAGTATTTTTATTGCACAATATTCTAACTCTGGCCGAACTGGTCTAATCCAATAAATCTAATAAATTGGTCTAATCCAATTTGGTGTTATCGCTCCCCTTGGCGAATCCAAAGCAGTATATCGGATACTGGCTCCAGAATTGCAAACTGGCAAATGACATAGATTAAGACAAATGAACAATATATTGTAAGTCTCAGATGTGCATAGCACAGTGGTTAGCACTGCTGCCTCACAGTGCTATGGACCAGGGTTTGATTCCAGCCTTGGGTAACTGACTGTGAGGAGTTTTTATGTTCTCCCTGTGTCTCCTACTGCATGGAGAACCTCTGGGGACTCCGGTTTCCTCCCACAGTCCAAAGATATGCAGATTAGGTGGATTGGCCATGATCAATGCATGGGGTTGTGGGGACAGGGTAGAGTAGACCTAGGTAGAGTGCTCTTTTGGAGGGTCAGTGCAGACCCGATGGGCCGAATGGCCTCCTTCTGCACTGTGGGGTTTCCATGGATCTGTTTTTAAAAAAGACACAGAGGTGATCAGTACCTATTTTATGCCACACTTATGACATGTTTGTTTTTCACTTTGAGACCAAAACCTAGAATTTGCTGCTAAATGTGTTCATCTGACGTTCATTTTAATACTATTTTAACAAAGACCACAAGGGTCACAAAAGTAAGCAAAGATGAGGAAGGCAATTGGCCCATCCACGTTAACATCCCACAGAAAACCACAATCCCTATTTCACAACATCTAGTTTGCTCTCGAATGACTTCACCATTCTTTTGCCTGTTACCTGACCCAATTAGCTTTTCAATTTTGTGTGAAATGCTTCCTGATATCAGCCCTCGCGTGTTCTAAATGTGTGCCTATGCCACTTTGCCCTGCGGTTTAACATAGGTACTATGTTCAAATAGTCGCGAAAGAAATAACGTACTAATATCATCAGAGGCCATTTCTAAGCTCCACAAAAGCTTGGTGTCAGTCCCTGCTCAGTACTAACAACACTATTAAATTGTCTGAAAGTTTTGTGGTCAGTCACCAGCTCACACACACAGACCTGCGGGTGCTGCCTGACCGGGGAGAGACTTGAATGTGTTTTTAGACGGATGTACGATGACTCACTAGCATTGTATGAAGAAGAGTAGCAGAATTACGCTAGTGATTCATTTATCTCAGTCAATATCACGAAAAGATTTGGGACATCCTGAGGCTGTGAAAAAGACTGCTTTAAATGCAAATGATTAGTCATCGTGGTGCAGAGTTTCTTACAGATACTCCATTTAACTGATTACCACAGCACATCTGATTCAGTGTTCTTGTTTGGGATGTACTCTCATCTACATAAATCCACATCCTGGTAAACATATAACAAGTCTAATCCTGGTGTAGAAAATGAAGCAAATAAAGGTTTAAAATCGAAGTTTTCTGTGGAAGCTTGCTCCTGACCCCACCCCAAGAAAAATATCCTGTTCATGGTGTGCAGTCTAACAAATATAACGAGTTGTTGCGTGCTATATGACAGCCATGTGGCTGGGTGTGTGCCTTTATATTCTGCAGTCGAAAGTTGGTGCTCATTGCAGTTCAACAGTTTAAGGATGTGCTCTGTGAATTTGCATTTTACAATGGTCGCTTAATGTGTTGCTGGGTGCCATTATATTGCACAACAGTAGTCTGATCTGTTGCTGTGTGCGTGGCGAAGGGAGTTGCAGCAGTTGGTTGGGTTGCTGTGTGCGTGTATATTGTACAGCGGCCCTTTGATGGCTCTGAGATGCATGTGCGGCGCTCTGTGATTGACCTAGGGCCTCGCTGGGCGGGTCCCGCTGAGTGACGCGCACGCTCTGCACGGCGCTCACACGGCTATACAGTTACACAGCAGTCAGGGGGAGCTGTGGGAAAGAGGAAAGAGTCTGGCACCGATCCCAGCGCTGCAAAACTCTCCATCGGAACTTCAGCAACACAACAATACTACTGCAAACACTGATCACTCAATACAAACACTCAATTCTCTCATACATCGAAGTCTCATGACCGCTTCTATTTCTCACTTTAAAAAAAAACAGTGTAGTCCAATATTTTGATCTATGTAACGATTTTCAAGTTCACAATCGATCCTTATCGATTTTAATACGGTTATGTTTTGTATTGTTGTTCCCTCCGTAAACGTTTACATCTCACTTGCACGGGTAATATATTGATACAAAACACAAATTGAATAGCCAAACGCCTTGACATTATATTTTACGTGGTTTGCGTTTTGCTGTTTAACATTTTCAGACAATAAAATAGCGCCTACCTGCTAAAGTCACCAAGATGCCTGACAAATGTAAATATTGTATTCTAATTGCATCTGCTCTCGTCTCCGGCGGTGCCTTCTTTAAATTACTTCAGTTTTCGACGTGAAAGTTGACGTGCTCCACCTCTTGATTTCAGTCTGCAGCTCAGCACACTGCGCCGGTTCCTAGTTTCTTAACAGCCCCCATGTAGCGGTTGCATCTTGATTTTTATCGCGGGTTTATCTGTACTCGTGACTATGACTTTGTTGTTCTTCGGCCTACAATTTCAAACTAGGAACGCAACATTTTACAGTGAGCCGTAAACACGTGCTTTGATCAGCGCTGGGAAGAGGCCGTTTTATGTCAGATTGTTAGACCCTCAAGTTACTGCGAAGATTTGTTTTTAAGAGTTGGCGACGGATCTGGTGGAGGATACCTTGACTCCCAAACTGCCCTGGGATCTCAGTAATTGCCAGTCATTGTTACAGTTATTCTGGGAACAGTGGCCTTTTGTAGAATCAGTGACCAGTCAACAGCAACACGTGTCTTCTCGACCGGAGGCCACCGCTGAACCCTGACTACAAATCTTAAATCTAACCCACGGCCATTAGTAACGGCCGTATCCAAGCACTTTGCACCCAATTCACATTATAAGAGTCTGATTTCAAAATACTAATGCCATTTAAAGGGCCATTTCTTAGACGGCCATTAGAACGATCTCGGCAACCACTAAATATGTACCAAATTAATATATTTCCAGACTTTATTTTAAAATGACGCTAAATTTACTTTGACCACAACGCCCTCCCCAAATGCATTGACATTAAGACCAGAGTGAACGGGGCAAGCCCTTAATCCATCTCCTTGCTTGCTCCAAAAACAAATTCAAATTAAATCCAATTCATGGTCCCCCCAAGAGAGGCATACTGGATCCAAGCTGACAAGAAGGGGCATTGCGCCTGATATTGGACTTGATCTGACGCTCGATCTTGGCCAAACGCCCACCCTCTTGTGATGACTTGGTTTGTGACGATGAGAGAAAAATGTATGTGCTCATCGATTTATTTCTTGTTAAGTCTTTGAGCTTCTAGCTCATGTACAGTTAAAGTTGGAAATATTAGATTTTATTGCAAGTATCATTACAGATCTTGGTGCATCCCAAAGAAGCTTATAATTAAATGCTTAACATTTTTAATTTGTATGCTCAAAATTATTGAAATAAATATGTCTTAAGCTTTTTGCTTGTGGCACTGTATGCATGTGGAGCTTTTCAATGCAAAGCAATAAACCGATGTCCAATCATGAAAGGCTTATGACCACACCCTCTTTTCTTTACTGATATTTCCTGAGTAATATTCTTACATTTTTAAAAATAAATTTAGATTACTCAATTTTTTTTCCAATTAAGGGGCAATTTAGCATGGCAAGTCCACCTAACCTGCGTATTTTTGGGTTGTGGGGGTGAAACCCACACTGACATGGGGAGAATGTGCAAACTCCACACAGACAGTGACTTAGGGCCGGGATTTGAACCCAGGTCCTCAGAGCCACAGTCCCAGTGCTAACCATATGCTGCCCGGTAGTAATCTTACATTGAGTAGATCAGTACAAGGTTATGTTTCATAATCAATTAATGCAATTTTGTCATCCATTCTCATTCATTTTGAGCAATTTGCCGAATGTTTCTGGCCAAATGCAACAGTAACTTTTCTCCTGCTCTGAATGTAATTGTAATGTGAAAGTATTGCTGAAATATTATGTGGTGTAGTTGTTTACTTTTCAATGAAGATTGTCTGTGTTGTATATCAGCTTTCTGGCAATTTGGAAAACTATATATAAATCTTCTTTCATATAACTGACTTTGTTCAGATGCTTAGGAAGTAAATAGTCCATATATGCAGGATAAAATTTAATATTTGTT
The DNA here is from genome assembly GCF_902713615.1 of Scyliorhinus canicula. Lineage (NCBI taxonomy): Eukaryota > Metazoa > Chordata > Chondrichthyes > Carcharhiniformes > Scyliorhinidae > Scyliorhinus > Scyliorhinus canicula. The sequence goes on from NC_052151.1 coordinate 100,849,032, forward strand.
GTGATAGTCTAGCAGCACACCAATGGGGAAAATCAAAGGTCCCGTGCTGATTAATGAAGATGAAATATTGCATATGTCATGACCCCAGTTCATAAACAGGAAGATCCCAGAATAGAACCTGGCTCAAAAGACTGTAACTTTTACTTTTTGAATAGAAGGTGGAGGAAGAGTCATGTGCTCGCTAATTTATTTTAACAAGAAAAAAATATATATTAAGCATGAAAAGTTGGATTATAATTCAGTACTCCTTTCCTTCCTCCCTTAGCTTAACAATTACACACAGATTGTAATATTAACAAGATTTACAACTTACATCTTAAATTTCAATGGTCTCATTATCGCACAAAGTCCCTTTTAAGCACACATGATGACTGTGGTAAGACACACTCCTTTCTGAACCTAAGTGAATGTCTGTGGATTTCCCGTCAAAATCACCCCCAGATGATTCTTATACCGTGAATCACCTTGTCTCACTGAACTCCGGCTTCCACACAAATTATTTCAAATTATGTTTTCAAAAGTCATATTTTCAAATCTTCTTTTAAATTAGTTTTTACTACCCCTGATTCCATCAAGGCTTTGCTTTCAGGTTCCACACCTCTTCCTTCAGGGTTTGTTTGTCTGAATGACTTTCACACAAACTCCGAGGTCCAGCCATCGATTTCCAGTTATTTAAAAAAATGTCTCCCAGACTTTTAAGTAATTTCTAACAAACCTTAGCACTACGGCAGATACCTTTGTGGCCTCTCACGATCCAATGCTTTTTCAACTCTGTGAATTTACTTAACAGTAATCTGTTGTGGTTCGGGTTCCCAGTTTCCTCTGTTCCATTAACTTGGAAACTTTTCTTAATTTCTCTAGTTTTCTTAACTACCTGGGCTTTAGATTTCTAGCATCTGTTTTCTGAACCATTTCTCCATAGTGGGGGTTGGTCATCTAGTTGGCTGGATGTCTGGTTCGTGATGCGGAGCAGCGTGGGTTCAATTCCCATACAGGCTGAGGTCATTCATGAAGGCCCCACCTTCTCAATCTTACCCCTTGCCTGAGGTGTGGTAAACCTAAGGTTAAATCACCACCAGTTAGCTCTCAAAGCGGAGACCTGCCCATCGTCCTCTGGGACTATGGTGATATTTACATATTCCATAGAATGGCTTTTATTCCTTAGTACAGTAGCACAGTGGTTATCCCTGTTGCTTCACAGCGCCAGGGTCCTGGGTTCGATTCCCACTTGGGTCACTCACTGTGTGGCGTCTGCACGTTCTCCCGTCTCTGCGCATGTTTCCTCCGGGTGCTCCGGATTCCTCCAAGTCCCGAAAGATGTGCTTGTTAGGTGACTTGGACGTTCTGAATTCTCCCTCAGTACACCCGAACAGGTGCCAGTGTGGCGGCTAGGGGATTTTCACTGTAACTTCATTGTGGTATTAATGTAAGCCTACCTGTGACAATAATAAAGATTATTATTCATCTAGCAAGGCTGAGATAGATGTTCCCTCTTGAGTCTTGTAAAGCCAACTGCTTCTAGCAAATCTGTGAGAGCTGCCTTCTCTCTCACTACCTATTTCCAAATCAAATTAGCTAAACAAACAGTTAAAAGATTCTCTACTGTACAAGGCCCCAGTTTACAAGCAACAACTGCTGTTTCATTTACCCATCACTCTGTAGCCCTCTCTAAGCACAATAGAATCACAGTTGGAATTGAAACCAACCCCACAAATGCAAACAGCTTTGTCCAGCGTAAATGTAACCCTTCTAGACACAGAAACATTAAATTAAACCCACTTAAAACTATACATTATTTCTAATGTTTACCAATATAAATCCCTTTAACCTACTATTGTTTTCCTAACACATAGCAATAGAAAGAAACTGTTAAATCTAGTTTTCACCTGATTAACCTTCACTACTGTCTTAATTAACCGATGACTGCTTTTACATTGCATCGTGTATAATCGCCTGGGAGGAGTATTGTGCGTCCGACATTGATGTAATTATTTAAAACAAATGTGTGCAGACACACTGAAAAAGAGTAACATCTTGAAATTAAGGAATTACAGTTTGTCAGAACATTGTTATCGAATGTGTGACCCTAGTCGTTTAATTGTGTATACCCTGGGACTTATATGAATACCTAAACACCGTCATTTATCACTGGGAGACAATATTACCGGAACATTGTTTCACCTAAGCAAAATCACCGTCCAATCTTCGAAGTCCTTCATTATGTATACATTTAATACGTAGACGATTTTTTGAAGTGAGTTATTTCATCTATTTAAAAATGACAAATGTTTATCTATTTTTAGATTGTACTAAATCCCAGCAGGTATATTTAAGGGATTGCCCTTGTAAGTTTTATTAAATCGCTTTTCTCACTATTATTTTTTTAACTAGCTGCCTTCCAATTGAGTTCTAATGATCGGCTATTGATCCTTTTATTTGCTATCAGATCAGATGCATCAACATTCACAGAAATAGCGCTAATATATGCAGGATTGTGTCTGGCTCGAAATTAAAAACTACAACGAAACATCATACTGTAACAAAACTGTGAGAGGCTTTTCCACTCGCATTCCTCCGCGCGAAAAGAAAATATAAGTGCCGCGTAAACAACGGCTTGGTACCTGCCCTCCCTCTGTCTGTGAATGTTGTGTAAACGTTGCACAAAACAACACCAGCAGAGTAATGAGGTGTGAAATAGGCCAACCTCCACCTCACCGGTGGCAGCAGCACGACAAACACAGGAGATGCCCAACATTCAATACACAAACAGCCCTCGGGCTAAGAAACAACACACACATTCGGATCGCCCAGTCCTCGCCACTGCGTCCAAATATTATCGAAATGTTACGAGGTCAACAGGTTGGATCCAGGGCTGCTGTCAAAAAAAATACACAGCTCTTGATCCTGACTCCACTGCGTATTGATCCGTAAAGTGACACGATCTCCTGGCATTAAACACAGCCCCATCTTTAAAAGCTGATGCTCTTACTATGCTTAAGCAAACGAGCTCAAGGTTACATGGATGGAATGTAGCACGATTGATTTAATTTCAAAATCGTTCATAGTTGCAGTAATTTAAAAGCAGAAAAGTAGTTCTATCAAAATGCTTCACGAAACTATCTTTAAACAAGTTGATTCTTAATCTTTCATGCATTTTGGCGCACAGCTCATTTCAGCGAGAACTGCTATTTTAACGATTGGCATTCATTTATTGTTTGTTTTTGAAAGGTTGTTTTTACATTGTTCAGACATAACTGCAGCCAGAGCGATCACTTCAGAAGCATACATAAAGAGCCAAGACAAGCTACACGACGGGAACTGTTTCCTAATCATTCAATAGTAGCCAGATAACATTTCTTAATTCTTCAACAAATGTGTTTAAAAAAATATATTTTTGCTCAGGTAATTTTCCAAAGGTTCCGATCAATCTGCATCACTGACACATATTTTTCAAGAGTCACATTTGCAGAAGTTGTGCCGAACTCCAACAAACCGAGTAAATACAGATATCAAAAACACACCAGCTCGGGACAGTCTGAGAGATGAGGTCAGGATGAGTGATGTGATTTTTAAAAATATGGATCGACTATTTCAGAGGAAGACATCTGATGGAAATATACAATGAGGATATGTGCATCAAGTCTTCGGTGTGGGTGGATTTTTGTTCCACTTTAGGATTGTCGATGTTACTTATGTTTTTCAACGTTTTAAGACAATCTAAACATTGCAAAACAAGGTGAAGTTAAGTATACCAAATAATTATAACAATTAATTGGAAATGTTGGTTATCGCGACTTGTATTTCTTTTCAGTGATGTATATATTCGAAACATGTTTTATAAAAAAGTAATAACAAGATAAATTAGCATATAATACAATGGTTGGTACGTTTCAGACAATAGTCAGGCTATCTGTAAACTGAGCAAGAATACCTCTTCTGTTTTATCCTCTCTTTTTTTAATTTGCCCAGAACACCTTGGCTGGAAGTATGTACAGAGGGTGCTGTAATGTTTTTTTCAAACCACCTCTTGTGCAGACAGCGTGTAATTCAGAAAGTTCAAATTACAGGGGAAGTGCTGAAGAATAGTGTCCTGTTTCTGTTCACACGATTATACCACAGCTTAACCATGCACCAAGTACAAAAGCGGCTCTTTAAAAAAATACAAAATCAATGGGTGCTTCTGTCTTCCACTGTCTATAGACACTTTAAACAGCCAAGCTTGGCTTACATACTACACACATATGCGTTTACAATCGCGCCTGAGATTTGACTCCGGGGCTTGGAATGGAGTGGAATATACACCCGGTTCATACTTGTGATACTGATACAGAGGTCGCGTTTTAAACTGTTATGTTTCCTTCATATTCCGCCTGAACAGAACTGTGATTTCATAAAAGGGAAACTGAACAATAATCTTTCTCTGAAGATGTCAAACAGCTCCATTGTATTTTATGAGCGGTGGAAAGTACAGCGGTGCCCGCACCACTCCGGGGGCCTTTCCATTTGTCCAGCTACCGCTAAAATTAAACCGGGGACCCAGTCCAAATACCAAGCCACATTTCTGCAGACGACCAAGCAAAGCCTATTCATTATTGATTTTTTAATATTTCCCAAGGAAAAGCTGGGTGATTGGAAGATGGCGATGCATGAACTGACAATGAAAAGTATAAACACATACTTATAAAAGGGGGGCCACAACTTTGAATGCACACGCTGCAACATCTGTGAGCATGACAGGGAGCTGTTTCCCCTCCCAGTTTGGCAGTTCTCTAACAGCCCATTCCTTTTGCAGTGAGCTCTGGGCTGTTTCCCACGCTTTCCTCGACCCGCGTGTTTGACGTACGGAGGGATCGTCATCCTGGGTTTCCACCAATGGGGAAGGAGGCTCCTTTGGGCGGCCTGTCACTCAGAGCTGGGATGGTGGGGGGGAGAGCAGATCCACACATTGCAACATTGATATAGCTTATACCGTGGGAAAGAGCATTAGACTGTTCAGGCTGCCAGCAGCGCGCTGGATCTGTGGTTTGAGCTCAAAGACCCCTCTTGAAAATCCAAAGCGCCGACAAACTGCAGAGATTTCTTCTGCTCCCGCGGCGATGAAGCGCCCTTGTGAAGAGAGCTCTTCAGATAGCGATATTGATGAAACGATAGACGTAGGGAGCGAAAGTAACTACGGAGGGTGAGTTTATGAGTAGTTTACAACTCAGTACAGCGCGTACTTGTGTGACACCTGTTAACTCCTATTACTGCATTACTTTTGGTTCGTCCAGAACGAGAATTAGGCTGACGATACCGACTTTTTGTTTCAACAGTCAGGGCAACAATGCACTCATAAGAGCTGGCTCCCCGTGTACAACCTCCCAAATTATGGCCAGAAAGAAAAGAAGAGGGGTAAGTTCTTGCTTTATCTATCACTGCACACGTTCCCATTATTGCTGAAAATATTCAACCTGCCCCTGACTGTACAACTCACTGTCTCCTAGATTATTGAAAAGAGACGTAGAGATCGTATCAACAATAGTTTGTCAGAGCTGCGTCGACTAGTCCCGACTGCGTTTGAGAAACAGGTACTGGATGGTCATTTTTTGTGTGTGTGCTCGATTCGTCAAAAAAGCTTTCAAAATGTTACTTGCAACCGCCACCGTATAACAGCCATAAACTGAATATACATTCATAATGATTTAATCAGTGACGGGGTGTTACACTACCTCCGCTGTGGATCTGGATTGAAATACTGCACTGGCTGTTTGAGGGGGCAATGCTAACATCGCCAGATTTTAGATGTGAAAGAGAGTTGGGCAGAATCATTGCTACAATGTTCTTGCTTTCTCAAGGGTTCGGCCAAGTTGGAGAAAGCGGAAATACTTCAGATGACAGTGGACCATTTAAAGATGCTCCGGGCGACCGGAGGTAAAGGTAAGGAGTTAATTGAGCGTCTCTTCAGAGGCGATTTGAAGAAGGAGCCCTAAGCAAACAGCACATTGACAATTGTGGGCGGGCCCGGGCTGAGAGCAGTGCAAATGCTAATAGCATCATCGAGCTCGTGGGAAAGAGCCGGCGGGACAAAGGCAGCACTTGACCCCGGCTTCTGTTTGCTTTCCTAACACTGCGGGAGCGAGTGCTTTGTGAAACCAGGGAGCCGCATGCGGAGATTGTTTGGGCTTTTTTTCTCTCTCTCTCTCACTCGCTCTCCTAAAGCAGTCAGACCTGCCCAGGGAAACAAAACAAACACAGCTACACCAACAGGGCCCTTCCAGTAACGTCTCCGCGCTGCCATCTAATGTTCACAGGGGGAGGCACAGAGCTGTCACACCGCGAATCCATCTGTCCAAGATCCAGAACAGACCTTTCTCCGCCCGCCCAGCAAGAGACTGTTAGCTGCAAATAATTCAATGGCTTTAACCTGTTTCACTCTGCAGCTCATGGTCGCAGCGAGATGTGAATGTTTAAATGGTCAGATAGAATTCATTTACAAATACTTGCCGCTGGCGCTGCACCAAAAAGGTGATCAATAAAATCAATGAATGCACGCTTTAAATTGAACCACTAAATGTTTGCAAACCAGCATCACCCCCCCCCCCCCCCCCCCCCCTGCCCACTTGCAACCATCAATGCTGTTGTCAAAGCTTTCGGATATTAGCAATGTTACTCTCATATTAACAGTGCACGTGTACAATATTGGACTGCATCCCTTTAACTGGCTCTCCCGGTTATGTTTCTGCAGGGTTTCTGGACGCTCACGCCCTCGCCATGGACTTCATGAGTATCGGTTTCCGGGAGTGCCTGGCCGAGGTGGCCCGGTACCTGAGCTCAGTGGAAGGGCTGGACACCTCGGACCCTCTGCGGCTCCGCCTGGTCTCTCACCTCAACACTTACGCCTCTCAACGGGAAGCGGCAGTCATGACCTCGTCGGTGGCTCATCACCACCATCACCACCACCACCACCATCACCAGCAACAGCAGCAGAGGCTCCAGCACTCCCAGCAGCAGCAGCAGCCTCACCAGCAGCACTGGGCCGCCGCTTTCCACCAGCTACCCTCCTCCGCCTTGCTGCATCATCACGGGCTCTCCAGCGACAGGCTGCTGGCCTCGGCCTCCGAGCTGCACCCAGCAGGTACCGTGGTCCCGGCTCCAGCAGGAGGCTCTGCCCTGCTCACTGCCACCCTGGCGGCCGCGGCTCACCCGGGCGGCGGGGCCGGCATGATCGGCCGCATAGCCCCGCTCTCCACCTCCCTCCTCTCCCTCTCCGCCACCGTGCACGCCGCAGCCGCGGCGGCCGCCGCCGCCCACAACTTCCCGCTGTCCCTGGGCACCTTCCCCGCCGCTGTGCTGACGCCGGGCGGCGCAGCCCTCAGCCCGCCGGGCATCGCTGCCGTCCCGCGGGCCAGCGGCAGCGCGGGCGGCAAACCTTACAGACCCTGGGGCACCGAGATAGGAGCCTTCTGAAGGGAGTGAGGAAGCGCCGAGTCCACCCGGGCCAGTGCCTCTCCCTCTGACTCCTGGGGCTGGAGGAGGGACAGACAGTCACAGCGGGGCCGGCACTCGCTGCAGCAAACTGCCCGGCCGGCGCCCCTTTCCCGCCATTGCACCTGACTGACTGCAAACCTGTCGCCCAGCTCCCTGCTTTTTGAACTGTTTGACAGCTCGAGCAAAAAAACAAAAAATGGTGAGAACAATAATGTAATCGCTTGAAAAACTTGCTCTCTGCAGGACCTTGGCTGATAACCCACTGCAAGAGCCACCAGTACTGTTACCAGCAAGTCGACAGCCATTTGACTCGGGAGCTTGCTGCTTTTAAGTACCCCAATATTGACTATTTTGTTCACGCAAACTGTCAGCAATCGACTGCATCACCCTGAAGAGCTGTATCTCCAACTGACGCCCATCGCAGCCGAGCAAGCAGAAAACAAACAGCCTTCTCATGTCGCCAGCAAGTTGACCACCACACAACAGATGAGTGAAAGATCTCTCGCTGATTTTGGAAGCATCTCGCTTAAAGGACCTTCCCTTGCGATTAATTGCAGCATGCCTTCTACAAATGAGGCAAGGTTTTTTTTTGGATGCAAAGCACACTTTTTCCCTTTTGAGACTTCCTCCTGCAACATGAACATTGTAGCTGAAATGTTTGGTATGTGATAGTGGAACGATTCAAATTGCGCTCAGATTGAAGCTTCTGATCGCTAATTTTCTCCTGTGGGATTCTCGACATTTTTTCAGGTGAAAGTCAATCGCCGTCAAAAGCAAACGCCTGGATGAAACAGACTTAAACTTAGGAATCGCACATGCATACCTGTAGCATCAAAAACAGGAATGCTGAGTAAGCATTCTCACACCGCTGTGCCTCTGGTTCTGAATGTTGAACAGATGTTGATGTTTATTTGTTTTGGAAATGGTCAGCAGCAGACTGCACACCCATCCCATTGCAAGAACTACACTTAGTTGGGGCATAAATGGCAATACTTTTGGAACTGTATTTTCTAGTTGGATTAGAAAAGGGCTCGTTTTTAAAGTTCTGGACAGTCCATGCAATACAATGAAATGCTTGGTCCAATTTATGTATGAGAAAACTGAAGAGGAAAACAACATTTACAGTGCCCGATGTTAAACCTTTTTGACCACCTGTCCATTGTGCATATTTTGCTTATCCAAATCCCAAATCTGTTTGCCCAGATTCTAAATATATAACTGCGTTAATTGAGCATTAACAAAACTGAAAATAAAGTGAGCAGAATTCTATTTGTTCTTCTCCAAATGTACTACAGGCAGTTAGAATGGCAACCATATTGATTTAAAATGTGGCCTATATTAATATCATTCCTGAAAATTAATAAAACTCAATTTCTTTAAATCAGATTAAAATCTAGGTCAGTCTTGGTGATTATGAATATCATTCCTGTCATTTGCAGCTCTGTGCATTCTGACCTCCCACGTACCACGTCCTCTATACCACAATCTCACGTGGATGGGGGAGCAGGAGCTCATACCATGTGATCCCCATTAATTTTATGTACTGTACTTTGCCTTCTTCATCCATTATAATGCAATTTCTTAGCGTATAGTTAACGATCTGTTGTCAAAATTCATTCCGCCTTGAAGATTTAAGTTAATACAATGGTACCTGGGATCCCAAAGGCTCATCACCACCTTTCTTTGGAACTTCCCAAGCACTCGTTTATTTTAATTATCTGCTTTAAATGTAACATACAAGATCATTCCTCCCACCATTCCCCCCAGTGATCCTTCTAAATTATATCATACTAACACATACATGCAATGAAGTGGATGACAATTAGGCATACAAATTTATTCAGCAGTGAAATTTCAAATTCATGACAGTCAAACAAAATACCAAAAGGTGGATTTTTAAAACATTGTTGTTGATATAGTAAAATAAATAGAATTCTGCCAATAAATTTACTTTCATTGCATTTTAGTTTCACCTTCCAAATGTTTGCGTGCTTAGAATTAATGCTAGATTAATAAAAGTTCTCAATTGTTGCTGCAGGATAATTATTTTGGAGAAGAGGGTCCCCTAATTATTAAGTGAAACATGAAAATTATTAAAATATTAATTATTAGGTGAACCGGTAAATGTTGTCACACAATAAATCTCAAGTAAGCTGAAGTTGCATCATTTGCTTGAGGTTAACATGGAAGCTATGCAAAAACATACAGACATTGTGAAATTATGTGTCCAGTAAAGCCTAACTTGGAACTAACAGATCAGAATTTATGCCAACGGCATTTTTTCTGGATTAAATAAATTCTGTCTGTAGCCAACTGCAGTTCTCCAAGGTAAGTAGACCTAGTTAATGCTGGGCCCTAGGCATAAGACACAGTACTTGATGAAACAGAATAGTCCAGAGCTGAAGACTGAGGTCGGCCATAATTCTAGAATATGATTTTTTTAATGTGTCCATGCTTTGAGGTTTGTGTGTGGGAGTCAATTGTAATGAGAAAAAGCTGGTATGAGAAGCTTCCAAGATATGCAAGTACAATCTTAGATCACCCTCAAGATGTGTTCTTTTGTCCTTTTATTCAGTCACATTCCCACTGTCACTAATATGTTGCTAAACATACTGCCCCAAGGCTAAGCAAATGGCATTTAATTTTGAGCTCTGTCCCAAATGCAACTTATTCACTCAGTTAAGTAAAATGTAAAATATGAGGTGAGAATATGTTTATTCATAAGATCAAAAGTGAGTACTTGTGTAGAGATGAAACACTGTAGTTAATATGTTGCACTTGAATTCTCTGCTGTGTGGAGAAGACAGTGGTAATAAATAAGTTTACTGTATGCAGGAGATGATACAATACAAAATGACACATTTGCCTATTTACCTGCATTCTGTAACTCATATGCATTAAATGTTTATAAATATACATTGGTTTTACGAAAAATGTGCTGCTTATTGAACATCCTCTGTTAATACTTTAAGAAATCTACCCCCAAAATTAGTTTCAGTTACTGGGTAACAATCTGGTAACCTTTTTGTAAATGTCTTCAACTGTTCATCTTCAGAAAGAAAGAAGATCTAAATGGTTATTTAAAAAAAAATCACATTTGATTATAGTTAGATGGTCACACTGAATAGTGGAAATGCAGTACGATTATATATTGCAAGATCTTTTTCAAAAAAAAATATATATATATATCTTTTTTTAACAGGAAACTCGTCCAGTTAACTTGAAATCTGTCATGGGGAAGTTGTTGGAATCAATCATTAAAATTTTTTTTAAGAGTACCCAATTATTTTTTTTTCCAATTAAGGGGCAATTTAGCGTGGCCAGTCTACCTAATCTACACATCTTTGGGTTGTGGGGGTGAAATCCACGCAGACACGGGGAGAATGTGCAAACTCTACACAGGCAGTGTCCCAGGATTCGAACCCAGGTCCTCAGCGCCGTAGGCAGCAGTGCTTTTTAAAAAAAAATTAAAAATAAATTTAGAATACCCAATTTTTTTTTCCAATTAAGGGGTAATTTAGCATGGCCAATCCACCTATCCTACACATCTTTTTGGGTTGTGGGGGTGAGACACACGCAGACATCGGGAGAATCTGCAAACTCCAGATGGGCAGTGACCCGGGACCAGGATCGAAACCGGGTCCTCAGCGCCGTGGGCAGCAGTGCTAGCCATTGCACCACCATGTCGCCCTATATTGGCAGATCAAGACCGTAGCAGAGACAACTTTTCACATGAGGCATGTTCTATCTGTGCCACCATGTTTCTGCCTTTGGCATATACCCACTGTAAATTTCAAATGAGTGAAAACCAAAGGCACTGTTACTGTGTCTGAAATATGAGGCATGCAACCTCTGTGTTCTCTTCTTTTCAATTGATTTAGTGTTGCTATTCCACTCACGCCTCTGGTTGTTGTAGAAGTCTTTCCCATTGTAGAAAGGAAGGGATTCAGCTATGCAGATTTTCGCTTAAGATAAATGGGAATCTCCCTTGAAACATGATGCCATGAGTATCCAAGTTTCCTCAATGCTGTTTTGTAGGGTTTCATATGCCAATAGGGGGAGTCATTTTTCCACAAAAATGGGTCAAAATTGCAGCCAGCTTATGCATCTCTGAATGGCTGGCTGAGTGCTTGCATTGGCAGGGATGAAGCCTGGTTGCCTGTCCTTCCTTCAACTAAGGAATGGTGATGAATTTTTTTTTAAACCTTTAAAATGGAAGGAAATATATCTAATTTCAACATTCCTTCAATAAAAAGAAAATACTGCGGCTATTGGAAATCTGAATAAAAGCAGAAAACACTGGAAATACCCAGTGGGTCTGGCAGCAGCTGGAAAAAGAGAAACAAAAAGCGAGCACTTTTCCAGGAGACACATCCGGAGTGAGACTCATACAGAGTGGGGATTGAAACTTGGTAATTTGGTGCAGTGAGGTAAATCAGCAACGGTAAGTGGAAAATCTAATTCTGCTGTTTTTCAGTTGAAAGTGCAGTGTGGAGCTTAGTGTCTGATTGGTTGAAGCTGCCCCCACCCTAATTGCTGAGAGGCAGTTATCTGTCAATCACCTGAGGCCTGTTGAGGCCTGTTTAGGGGCACATTGTATTATTCTCTTTGAAGTTAAGGTTTTTTTTGAGTCATCGGTTAGCTGAGGTCTGTATAAAAGACAGACAGAGAGCGCACACAGTAAGCAAGCACTTTTCCAGGAGACACATCCGGAGTGAGACTCGTACAGAGTGGGGATTGAAACTTGGTCATTTGGTGCAGTGAGGTAATTCGGTGCAGAGTGTGAGGAGGTGCTTTTTAACCCTGGTAAGTGACTGGTAAGTAGTCTCTCTTTTTCTTTTCATTGTCTAATTTATTTATTTTTATTTTGAAATTCTAGTTGTTTAAGTTTACCAAGGGTTTAAGACATGGCAGGAGATCCCAGACCCGTGTCATGCTCCTCGTGTGCGATGTGGGAGCTCAGGGACACGTCCACTGTCCCTGGCTCCTTCACGTGCAAGAAGTGTGTTCAGTTGCAGCTCTTGTTAGACCGCTTGACGGCTCTGGAGCTGCGGATGGGCTCACTTTGGAGCATCCGCGATGCTGAGGAGGTCGTGGATAGCACGTTTAGCGAGTTGGTCACACCGCAGGTGAAGGTTACTGAGGGAGATAGAAAATGGGTGACCAAAAGAAAGAGCAAGAGTAGGAAGGCAGTGCAGGTGTCCCCTGCGGTCATCTCCCTGCAAAACAGATATACCGCTTTGGATACTGTTGAGGAAGATGGCTCACCAGGGGAAGGCAGCAGCAGCCAGGTTCATGGCACCGTGGCTGGCTCTGCTGCACAGCAGGGCAGGAAGAAAAATGGCAGGGCTATAGTGATAGGGGACTCGATCGTAAGGGGAATAGACAGGCGGTTCTGTGGACGCAATCGAGACTCCAGGATGGTATGTTGCCTCCCTGGTGCAAGGGTCAAGGATGTCTCGGAGCGGCTGCAGGACATTCTGGGGGGGGGGGGGGGGGGGGGAGGGTGAACAGCCAGCTGTCGTGGTGCACATAGGCACCAACGATATAGGTAAAAAACGGGATGAGGTCCTACAAGCGGAATTCAGGGAGTTAGGAGTTAAACTAAAAAGTAGGACCTCAAAGCTAGTAATCTCAGGATTGCTACCAGTGCCACGAGCTAGTCAGAGTAGGAATTTCAGGATAGATAGGATGAATGCGTGGCTTGAGAGATGGTGCAAGAGGGAGGGATTCAAATTCCTGGGGCATTGGGACCGGTTCTGGGGGAGGTGGGACCAGTACAAACCGGACGGTCTGCACTTGGGCGGGACTGGAACCGATGTCCTAAGGGGGGTGTTTTCTAGAGCTGTTGGGGAGGGTTTAAACTAATGTGGCAGGGGGATGGGAACCAATGCTGGAAGTTGGAAGGTAGTAAAACAGGGACAGAAACAAAAGGAAGTAAGGGGAAAAGTGCAAGGCAGAGAAGACATAGTCAGAAATCCATAAGGGCGACAGTACAAGGTACAGTGACTGAGGGGAGCACAGTGAATAGGCCCAGTAATAACAAAAGGAATAAAACTGGAGATGTTAAGATTCAAAACAGAGGTAAAAAAAACAACATAAGTGTACTTTACCTGAATGCTCGTAGTATTCGGAATAAAGTAAATGAGTTGGTGGCACAAATCATCGTAAATGACTATGATTTAGTGGCCATTACTGAAACATGGTTAAAGGATGGTCACGACTGGGAGTTAAATATCCGAGGGTATCAAACTATTCGGAAGGACAGAGTGGATGGTAAGGGAGGTGGTGTTGCTCTGTTATTTAAGGATGACATCCGGGCAATAGTAAGGGATGACATCGGTGCTATGGAGGATAAGGTTGAATCCATTTGGGTGGAAATCAGGAATAGTAAGGCGAAAAAGTCACTGATAGGAGTAGTCTATCGGCCACCAAATAGTAACGATATGGTGGGGCAGGCAATAAACAAAGAAATAACTGATGCATGTAGAAATGGTACAGCAGTTATCATGGGGGATTTTAATCTACATGTCGATTGGTTTAACCTGGTCGGTCAAGGCAACCGTGAGGAGGAGTTTATAGAATGTATCCACGATAGTTTCCTAGAACAGTATGTAATGGAACCTACGAGGGAACAAGCGGTCCTAGATCTTGTCCTGTGTAATGAGACAGGACTGATTCATGATCTCATAGTTAGGGATCCTCTCGGAAGGAGCGATCACAATATGGTGGAATTTAAAATACAGATGGAGGGTGAGAAAGTAAAATCAAATACTAGTGTTTTGTGTTTAAACAAAGGAGATTACAAGGGGATGAGAGAAGAACTAGCTAAGGTAGAGTGGGAGCTAAGACTTTATGGTGGAACAGTTGAGGAACAGTGGAGAACCTTCCAAGCGATTTTTCACAGTGCTCAGCAAAGGTTTATACCAACAAAAAGGAAGGACGGAAGAAAGAGGGAAAATCGACCGTGGATATCTAAGGAAATAAGGGAGAGTATCAAATTGAAGGAAAAAGCATATAAAGTGGCAAAGATTGCTGGGAGATTAGAGGACTGGGAAATCTTTAGGGGGCAACAGAAAGCTACTAAAAAAGCTATAAAGAAGAGTAAGATAGAGTATGAGAGTAAACTTGCTCAGAATATAAAAACAGACAGTAAAAGTTTTTACAAATATAAGACAAAAAAGAGTGGCTAAGGTAAATATCGGTCCTTTAGAGGATGAGAAGGGAGTTTTAATAATGGGAAATGAGGAAATGGCTGAGGAACTGAACAGGTTTTTTGGGTCGGTCTTCACAGTGGAAGACACAAATAACATGCCAGCGACTGATAGAAATGAGGCTATGACAGGTGAGGACCTTGAGAGGATTGTTATCACTAAGGAGGGAGTGGTGGGCAAGCTAATGGGGCTAAAGGTAGACAAGTCTCAAGGCCCTGATGGAATACATCCCAGAGTGCTAAAAGAGATGGCTAGGGAAATTGCAGATGCACTAGTGATAATTTACCGAAATTCACTAGACTCTGGGGTGGTCCCGGTGGATTGGAAATTAGCAAACGTGACGCCACTGTTTAAAAAAGGAGGTAGGCAGAAAGCAGGAAATTATAGGCCAGTGAGTTTAACTTCGGTAATAGGGAAGATGCTGGAATCTATCATCAAGGAAGAAATTGCGAGGCATCTGGATAGAAATTGTCCCATTGGGCAGACGCAGCATGGGTTCGTAAAGGGCAGGTCATGCCTAACTAATTTAGTGGAATGTTTTGAGGACATTACCAGTGCAGTAGATAACGGGGAGCCGATGGATGTGGTATATCTGGATTTCCAGAAAGCCTTTGACAAGGTGCCACACAAAAGGTTGCTGCATAAGATAAAGATGCATGGCATTAAGGGTAAAGTAGTAGCATGGATAGAGGATTGATTAATTAATAGAAAGCAAAGAGTTGGGATAAATGGGTGTTTCTCTGGTTGGCAGTCAGTGGCTAGTGGTGTCCCTCAGGGATCCGTGTTGGGCCCACAATTGTTCACAATTTACATAGATGATTTGGAGTTGGGGACCAAGGGCAATGTGTCCAAGTTTGCAGATGACACGAAGATGAGTGGTAAAGCGAAAAGTGCAGAGGATACTGGAAGTCTGCAGAGGGATTTGGATAGGTTAAGTGAATAGGCTCGGGTCTGGCAGATGGAATACAATGTTGACAAATGTGAGGTTATCCATTTTGGTAGGAATAACAGCAAACGGGATTATTATTTAAACGATAAAATATTAAAGCATGCCGCTGTTCAGAGAGACTTGGGTGTGCTAGTGCATGAGTCACAGAAGGTTGGTTTACAAGTGCAACAGGTGATTAAGAAGGCAAATGGAATTTTGTCCTTCATTGCTAGAGGGATGGAGTTTAAGACTAGGGAGGTTATGTTGCAATTGTATAAGGTGTTAGTGCGGCCACACCTGGAGTATTGTGTTCAGTTTTGGTCTCCTTACTTGAGAAAGGACGTACTGGCGCTGGAGGGTGTGCAGAGGAGATTCACTAGGTTAATCCCAGAGCTGAAGGGGTTGGATTATGAGGAGAGGTTGAGTAGACTGGGACTGTACTCGTTGGAATTTAGAAGGATGAGGGGGGATCTTATAGAAACATTTAAAATTATGAAGGGAATAGATAGGATAGATGCGGGCAGGTTGTTTCCACTGGCGGGTGACAGCAGAACTAGGGGGCATAGCCTCAAAATAAGGGGAAGTAAATTTAGAACTGAGTTTAGGAGGAACTTCTTCACCCAAAGGGTTGTGAATCTATGGAATTCCTTGCCCAGTGAAGCAGTTGAGGCTCCTTCATTACATGTTTTTAAGGTAAAGATAGATAGTTTTTTGAAGAATAAAGGGATTAAGGGTTATGGTGTTCGGGCCGGAAAGTGGAGCTGAGTCCACAAAAGATCAGCCATGATCTAATTGAATGGCGGAGCAGGCTCGAGGGGCCAGATGGCCTACTCCTGCTCCTAGTTCTTATGTTCTTATGTTCTTAATGTTTTGAGTCAAATATGGCGCATCTTTGTGGACTCAAAATATGAACTCAGTTTCTCCCTCCACAGATCCTCCAGGCCTGCTAAGCTTTCCAACAGTTTCTATATTTATTTCAGATTTTCAGCATCCACAGTATTTTGTTGCTAAGAAAATTTTAACTTACTTTTCAGGTGGAAGCCTCCAGTAGCTGAAGAAATTGATTATAACCTGCATGGCAACAACTTACAGTCCAATTCAGCAAAGGGGCAAATGCCAGGCATGGATGTCCACTGAGCAGTCCTAATTAATGTGGTGGGCAGTACGCCTCTGGCACAGCCTGAGCGTAAAGAAGGAAACAGCCATATTGAACTCTGAGGCGCTCATTTCATTAAACGGCCGCAACATTGTCGAGTTTCAGGGCCATTGTTTTTGAAGAAGTAACACTTTGTTGTCATATCCTGCAAAGAAACACAGGACAATAATTTATTGCAACTATTTAAAAATTCAAATTATGTTCTGTGAGTGTTTTAATAAACAATTTATGGCCTAATAAGTGGAACCAATCTCCTTACAAAACAATGCACATATCAGTGTCAATTCAAAGCACTTTTTTCCAATGTTAAGGCCTGCTGCCATGAGTAGTTTATGCTTTTTATCAAAATGCTATGCTGGTACACATAGTACAGAGTTGACTTGTTGTAGATAATGCTTTATTCCCAAGTATTTGTTTCTGGCAGTGAAGGGATTATGGGATACAGTAACAAAATTGTCTGATAAGATGAGATTTATTTTCATAAAACAAACTTATGTAACAGTATTATGAGTGGGTTTTCTTTATTGAGCCTGACTGTTCTCAATTAAATATAAAATTACAGGGAAAATCAATTAGAGGGAATCTTATTAGAGATTTATAAGATAGTAACTTATATCCAAAAGGTAAATCTGGAAAATTACTTTAAATTAAAAGAGTAGAAGGGACATGGGTTCAAAATAGTAAGCTGCACATTTAGGATTTTTTGGGTGAAGCTTTTTTTTAAGATGTCAATCTGCAAGAGCTGTAGAAGATAATTAAATGCATTGCAAGTCACATCTGCATTGAAATGCCAATCCAATTAGTCAATGGTTTGTGCATATTAATGCATTCATTATAATGAAGATCGTGGAAACAAATTTTCTTTCCTTTTCTGACTGTGTGTGTCAGGCAGACTGCACATCAGAGTACATGCCCAGAACTCATATTTCCAGGTTAAGCTTATTACCTAAGTCCAGTGTACCTGAGGTATTGGCCTTTTCATTGGCAGGACGTTCATTGCACATGGTAGGCTGTACATGTTGGAATTGAACTGAACCAACAACCAGTGTGATGCAGATGTTCGCACTGCCTATCTGTAGTCCAAGAATCTGATTTGTGACACAATGAAAATCTGATTCGTGACACAATGATTCAATGCAAACTGCTCTCAACTGTTTCTTAGCCATAAAATATTGACAGTTTTCCAGTTTAAGCAACATCTAAGCCTTAAAGCTGAAACAAGAAAATATGCAACTCTTGCAAATAATTTAAACAAAACCAATTTGGCTTGGTGCTGCTCAAATAGAATTTTCTGCATCCCTCCAAAAAAAACAACGGAAACTAGAATCAACACCAAAGTGCCATATTATACTATACTTAAGATTAGGTGTAGGTCAAGATGCCCACAGGAATGTACTCTGGGGCAAATATTAAATCTGAGTGGCCCCAAAATGGCTGTAA
Source organism: Scyliorhinus canicula (assembly GCF_902713615.1). NCBI lineage: Eukaryota > Metazoa > Chordata > Chondrichthyes > Carcharhiniformes > Scyliorhinidae > Scyliorhinus > Scyliorhinus canicula. Next base: position 100,867,237 of record NC_052151.1, read on the forward strand.
AACTTAAACTGGAGTCAAGCCGGTACCTTCTTGGCTTTAGATGTGATTTTGATGGTTCACATGCAACTTTGACAGCTATGACCTTGTTACTTGGCTCCTGATTACATGTCCGGTTTCTTTCACTGTCTTCCATATACGGAGCCTATTTTCACAGCAATATTGTCTGACCTTGTGACCGCTGCAGAATTAAATGTTTGGTTTTCTTTAGACTTTAGTTGGCCAAGGAATTAGGTCCTTGAACAACTGAGCTAGCAAAAGGGCCACAACAACAAGATTACCAGCAATAATTGGTGCAAATCATACCGACAACAGAGTGCTAAGGACTAAATCCATTTTTATTCCAGATGATCAAGGAAGATACCTAGTCTGTTAGTTCAACAGGAATTAAGTTACTCAGCATTAGACTACACCCATCCCTGGACCCTGAAGTATAATTACAAAAATAATACACTATTTGTACATATTTTTGTACATGACAACATGAATCCAAAATTATTGTTATGTTTTCCACAGTTTAAAAAAAATTGTTTGGACAATCATGAGTCTATTTAATCAGAAATTTTGAAAATACAAAGTACTGTTTTTCAGCTTATGTTTTCAAATCAAATTTCATACTAAAGGATGGGATGTCATTATATCTCCCACTTCCATTATCATGAATCGTGCAAACAAATTAAATGTTGTAAAATAAATAAATGATTAATTAAATAATTTTTAAAAATCCAATTAAGGGGTAATTTAGCATGGCCAATCCACTACCCTGCACATATTTTTGGGTGGTGGGGGTGAGGCCCACACAGACACAGGGAGAATGTGCAAACTCCACACAGACAGTGACCTGGGGCCGGGATCGAATCTGGGTCCTCGACACCGTAAACCCCAATATTTTAGTTTATTTGTAAGACTGTGTGGAAAGAATGATTCACTCCAGGAGTGATTGCATGAAGAAATAGGTGCTCCACCCCCACAAGTTTAGATCACATCCCAGACGCCATTTCCCAGTAACTCTTCAACTTCTTGCAGCCCTAGATCATGCGTGTATGATTCGTTGGCCCTCGCCCACACTTCTCGCATTCATCAGCCACCCCTTGAAAGTGCCCACTCATCTTCGCCTGGGTGCACTGTGCACCACCTTGAACTGAATCAAGCTCATCCTTGCACAGGAGGAGGTTGAATTCACCCTACTCATCACCCGCCTCGCACCACAGTCCCCAACTCCCGATTCACCAGGAACAGCAGTTGCTCCAAAAGGGTGTACCTCGGCAACCTGGGAAACATCCTCCACCCCATTTTGTGCAAAGACCTTTGCCTGCATGTATCTAAATTCACTCCCTCCCGGCAACTCAAACCTCTCCCACAACTCATCCAGACCTGCAAACCTACCTTACAAATACAAAACCTGCACCCTCACCAGCTCTGCCTCCCTCCATTTCCCATATATCCCATCCATCTCCTCCGGCTTTAACCTGTGGTCTCTGCACAGTGGTGTCAACACTGACATCCCCTCCAACTTAAACTGTTTCCGCAGCTGATTCCACATCCTAACTATCGACTGTACCATCAGGCTCCCTGTATACTTAAGCTAGCAGCAGTGGAGCTGTCACCAGAGCCTCCAGACTGGATCCCCTACAGGACTCCTCTTCTATTTTGACCTACTCTGCCCCTCCCTCCACCCCCTACCATCGCCTCACCTACTCCATGTTTGCTGCCCAACAGTGGTGCAGCAGGTTCAAGAGTGCCAAGCCCTCTTTCTGTTACTGCCTCTATAGCAGCGCCCTCCTTACCTCGGCACCTTCCCCGTCCATTTAAACTCCAAAACCATTTTCTCCAATTTCAGGAAGAATGCCTTTGGGAGAAAGATCGGGTGGGTCTGGAAAACGGACAGGAGCTTTGGCAGCACATTCATCTTTACCACCTGCACCCTCCCTGCCAGTGTCAGGTGTAATGTGTCCCATCTCTTACAATCCCCCTAATCTCCTCCACCAACGTTGTCAAATTCCACCTGTGCATTGTAGCCCATTCCCTCGTCACCTGAATCCCCAAGTACCTGAATCTTTTCCTCGCTACCTTGAAAGGCAAGATCTCAAATTGGCCTGCACCCCACCGCATTCACTGGAAATGCCTTGTGCTCCTTTGTTTTGCTTTTAAAAAAAGTTTTAGAGTACCCAATAATTTTTTTTCCAACTAAGGGGCAATTTAGCGTGGCCTATCACCTAACCTGCACATCTTCAGGTTGTGGGGATGAAACCCACGCAGACACAGGGAGAATGTGCAAACTCCACACAGACAGTGACCCAGGGCTGGGATCGAACCCAGGCCCTCAGCGACACCTAACTCTTCCTGATATTTAATTTATACACAGAGAAGGCCCCAAACTGTTAGCACAGTTGCTTCACAGCTCCAGGGTCCCAGGTTCGATTCCCGGCTTGGGTCATTGTCTTTGTGGAGTCTGCACGTTCTCCTGGTGTCTGCATGGGTTTCCTCCGGGTGCTCCAGTTTCCTCCCACAGTCCAAAGATGTGCAGGTTCAGTGGATTGGCTATGCTAAATTTCCCTTAGTGTCCAAAAAAAGGGTAGGTGGGGAGATTAGGGGGGTTGTAAGAGATGGGAAACATTATGAGAAAAAATGGAGGTTGGACTGTTTGTATTGGAGAAAGCTGAGAGGAGATTCAAAATTATTAGAGGTCTATGCAGCATAGATAGGGAATTTCCCATTGGTGATGGGATGGAGAACCAGAGGGCACAGATTTAAGGTAATTGGCAAAAGAAGCAATGGAGACATGAGGAAAATCCTTTTCATACATCAAACCAGCTATGATTGTTAGCATCTTAGCTACCTGAGAGTACGGTGGAGGCAGGGTCAATTGAGGCTTTCAAAAAGGAATTGGGTCATTATGTGAAAAGGAACCGGTTACAGCGTTTTGGGAAAAGGCAGGGCAGTGGTAGTGAGTGGGCCAGCACAGCCACAATGGGTTGAATAGCCAGTTTCCGTGCTAATTCTATGGATCTAGCTATGTTGTCATTTTATTATAGTATGAAACATAACTAAATATGGTCGGGTGTAGGGAAATAAGTCGTTTGTTGCAAATGATTGCAAAAATAACTGAAAATTTCAAGTGACATAACTGACAAGTAAAAATAACACATTAACAGACAATTCATGCGAAGGAAATAAAAGACAAATGTAATAAATTACCATTTGGAATTTGCAGGAAATGCCTTGTCCAATTGAATAATTGCTTGTAGTTTAGCGTTATTTGTACTTTTAACTCTGTCCTACCAGCTGACTCACACCAACGATAGCAGATTAGTGCTGTGAGTATATACTGTGCAGAGGCGATTGGACAAAAATGCAAAATGGTAGGGTGACAATTTCCATTAATAGCAGGCAGAAGACCAGGTTCCTTGGAGTTGCAAGGAAGACATTAATGGCACACATTAAAAATATTCGCGCCTTTAAAAGATGGCGCTTTACAAAATATTAACCAGAAGGTGGGGGGAAAGGAAAATGTAATTCCCTGACCGGGAATCGAACCCGGGCCGCGGCGGTGAGAGCGCCGAATCCTAACCACTAGACCACCAGGGAACTTGAAAGTGTCTCACCCCAAAGATTCTATAAACATTGTGACGTAGTATAATTGCCACATCCATGAGTGTAATACTTTCATTTGCCGCGAGCTGCCTGTGCCGCTGCTAAACCCTGAGAACCAAGCGCCTGCTGCATGAATCTGGCGGCGGTCTCAAAGTCCGCAGTCTAATGTTACCGGGTTTTGTATTTAAACAACAGAACTACCAAATTGTCTTTCTATTTGGCGCAGTGCAGTAATAATCTGCAACTCCAATAAATTGTGTGCACAGACAGGCTGACATTCGTTTTATTCTGGAGGTGGGACAATTTATAGGTTTCTTCGCCTCCCTTTCTCCAATTGTCGAAAACTGTGCACATGCCACTTATTCATTAGCTTCCATAAAGCAGCACAAAAACGCTTGGAGAGCCCAGTCGCCGCCTGAAAGTAGCGGACAAACCTCCAGAAGCCCCACATTTTTCTTTTCTAATTTTCCCGCCTGTTTTTTGTGCAGGGGCAACAGCTTTGATTTGAACACTGCTAAATCCTGCCCCCTCCTGGTGCTTTTTCAAAACGTTTGTGTTGCGTCCTGCATGTTTTTCCTTCAAGATTGTGCATATTGCTTAATTCTAAAAACATTTTTATTTCACAGTTGTTAAAATCTTAACTGGCTTCATGATTCCCTCAAGCCTGTCAACAACAATAATTTATAAGGCACCTTTAAAGAAATGAAATGTCTCGAGGCGCCTTACAGGAATATTATACAAGTATGACACCAAGTCATATCGGCGATATTAGGCCTTATGGCCAAAGGTTTGGTCAAAGGGGTAGATTTTAAGGCATGTCTTAAAGGAGGAAAGTGAGATAGAGAGACGGAGATGTGTATGGAAGGAATCCCTGAGATTAGGGTCCAGGTTACAGAAAGCATGGCTACCAATGTTATAGTCATAGATGTTTACAGCATGGAAACAGGCCCTTCGGCCCAGCTTGTCCATGCCACCCAGTTTCTATCACTAAGCTAGGCCCACTTGCCTGCATTTGGCCCATATCCCTCTATACCCATCCTGCCCAGGTAACTGTCTAACTGCTTTTCAAAGGACAGAATTGTACCCGACTCTACCACTGCCTCTGGCAGCCTGTTCCAGATGCTCACCACCCTCTGTGTGAAGAAACTTCCCCTCTGATCTCTTTTGTATCTCTCCCCTCTCACCTTAAGCCTATGCACTCTAGTTCTAGACTCCTCTACCTATGGGGAAATATGTCGACTATTTACCTTTTCAATGCTCCTCATTATTTTATAGACCTCTATAAACTCACCCCTAAGCCTCCTCCGCTCCCGGGGAAAAAAATCCCAGCCTCTCTTTATAATTCAGACCATCAAGTCCTGGTAGCATCCTCGTAAATCTCTTCTGCACTCTTTCTAGTTTAACAATATCCTTCCTGTAATCGGATGCGCAGAACTGAACACTGTATTCCATGTGTGGTCTTACCAATGTCTTGTACAACTTCAACAAGACTTCCAAACTCCTGTATTCAATATTCCGACCAATAAAACCTAGCCTGCTGAATGCCTTCTTCACCACCATGTCCACCTGCAACTCCATCTTCAAGGAGCTATGAACCCGTACTCCTAGATCTCTTTGTTCTGTAACTCTCCCCAACTCCATTAACTGAGTAGATCCTGCCCTGATTTGATCTACCAAAATGCATCACCTCACATTTATCCAAATTAAACTCCATCTGCCAATCTTCGGCCCACTGGCCCAATTGGTCAAGATCCTGTTGCAATCTTATATAATCTTATATAAGGCAGCACGGTAGCATGGTGGTTAGCATAAATGCTTCACATCTCCAGGGTCCCAGGTTCAGTTCCCGGCTGGGTCACTGTCTGTGCGGAGTCTGCACGTCCTCCCCTTGTGTGCGTGTGTTTCCTCCGGGTGCTCCGGTTTCCTCCCACAGTCCAAAGATGTGCGGGTTAGGTGGATTGGCCATGCTAAATTGCCCGTAGTGTCCTAAAAAGATAAGGTATTTGGGGGGGGGGGTTGTTGGGTACGGGTATAGGGTGGATACGTGGGTTTGAGTGGGGTGATCATTGCTCGGCACAACATCGAGGGCCGAAGGGCCTGTTCTGTGCTGTACTGTTCTATAAAGAGGAGTCCCCAAAGACAGATCGCTCTCTTCTTCTTCACCTTCATCTTGGCCTTGGCTCTCAGCGACAAGAGGCCCGCCAAGCACCAACCAAGTAAGTCTAAGGTCAACGCACGCTACGAGATAGGCGCTCCTAGCTGCTATTCTATACCAGTTCGAAGCCAGCAGTATCAGAACCGGAGAACGGCCATTGTTCCTGAGTGGGCACCCGAAGCTAAGTATAGGCTTTTAGTAGTAGTTGTAGTTTAATGAGTAGAGTTTATGCATGAGTAATAATTGACTGTATGTGTAAATAAATGTGCATTGATTTCAAACTTACTAACTGGTGTATCGAGTCTTTGATCAGTATTCGGCTTTGAACCCTGTGGTGGTATCAAAAAGATACCTGGCGACTCTTGAGCAAAGGTAATTTAAACAGAGCAAATTAAGGAAAGCATAACGAGCAACATTTACTTGCAACATCTGACGGCACTCGACTTAGAAGTGGCCCCCCCCACTCCGAGCGAACCCAAAATGTGAATTAGAAATCCAATTGGAAACAGGAAAACCACAAGTGTTTAAGCAATACTGATCAAGCCTCCAGAATTCGGAAGTGTGTTAATGCATGCGTACTAACTGGGATACAAGGTAAACTTGAGGGATTTTGTTGCGTAAAACTGTCGGGAGTTTTGTAGGACGGAAACTGGAGTAAGCCATACCCGTGTTTACATCACCACTTTATCACCCCCTGTTCCAAATTCAGTAGAGAACCCAGAGATAGAAAAGATGGCAATGAAGGCAATGGAATGCCTTATGAACCCCCAGGAATTCGAGGCCGCAGCGACCAGTAGAGTAGGACAGTGTCCCGTTTGGGAAGAGGAAATTAGGAAGTACCTCAAAGGGAAAGGATGGCCCCTTTGGAGAGAATTCTGCGCTAATGAAGAAACAGGTCCCGGGAGTATAGGACATACTTGGTGGGAGAACCTGACAGAGATCCACAAGAAGAGCTTGGGAAAAGCTCGCAAGCCGATGGCAATCGTGTCCTGTCTGGCACAATTGCGAGGCACAGAGGAGGTCGTTCGGACGCTCTGTAGAGAGATAGAGGAGAGAGATAGAACCAGTAAGGTCGACGTGAGTGATATTGAGAAGGAGAATAAAGAATTGAGAGAGAAGTTAGCAGCAAAGGACAGAGAGGTGGATGATGCCAAGAGGGCACACCAGTCTTGTCTGGCGCACTTAAGCAGCTTCCAGACACAGTATGATAAGGCCTACCATAGGTCTTATGATAGGACACACAACGTGTAGTCTTGGTAAGACAGGAAACCGAGCAGCATGTAGAAACATTGCAGAAACTGTGCAATGACTTAAAAGCAGCCCTACCAGCAACAGAACAAAGGCAGAGCTCCGTAGACCACGCAAAGTGCCGGAAGCAAATTGCAGAATTGCAATCCCTGCTTTCTGTTCAAAATGGCTTTCAGAGCACATTCGGACCCCAATTAGACCAGGAAAATGGCCCAGATTGGCAGGAATTAAACAAAACAGCCCACAGATATGTACATGGAGCATGTGCGCAGGAGAAGCCCCAGAAAAGGAGAGCACCCCAACCCCCCACTGAACAGGCAGAATACATCCCCATGAACCCGGTAACCACACACCGCAGGGCCGCAGCAGAAGGAGAAGCAGATTTTCAGTACACAACCCCGTTAACCATGATCCAATTACGGGACACGTGTGAAAAAATTACACCATTCCTCCCCACTTCAGACACCCACCAATTCTTCGCTAAGGTTAAACAGCAGGCCACCATGTATGGCCTGGACGAGAGAGAGCAGGTAAAGCTCACAGTTTTAAGCCTCGACCCTTCAGTCGTGGCAGCCCTTCCCGATCCACAGAATGTAGGAGGAGGCACCCTAGCAGAGATGCACACAGCGATCCTTGATGCAATCGGCTACAAAGGAGGAGCCCCGTTAGAAGGCCTAAATAGATGTAGGCAAAAGGAAACAGAGCACCCCACAGCATTTGCTGGACGCTTGTGGATTCATTTCACAGCAGTGTTTGGTGAATTAGCCCGCGCCCATTTGTCCCCAGATAACATGTCAAAATGGACTTGAATCTTGGTCTCTCATGCAACAGAGGCAGGACAGAGAGCTTGCGCGAATTACGACCCCTCAGATGAGGCCCACAATGAGAAATGGTTTTGAAAAGGTTGTCCCGCGCTTGGGAGCAATCCGTTCAGAACAAAACCACATTTAGGAAACCCGAGGAAGAGCAGGCAGATGCAGACATGCATACAGTTAAAGCGCACCAGAACCCCGCATAGATAAATGAGAGTAGGAACAGCCCGCCCCAGCCCAAATCACAGGAGTGTTATAACTGTGGACAGTTAGGACACTTTGCACGAGACTGCAACGCGCCACAGAAACAACAGAGAGGCCAACAGACAGGCACCCTAAATAGAAATAGGGCAAAGCCTATCCATAGTGTTAGCGCCCGTTCAGAACATGGAGACATGAATGGCACAGACTGACGGTGTTCGGGCTCCCCAACTTGGGTCTGCGACACCCTTTGGGACAAGTCCGGTCGACCAGTCGTAGCAGGCAAAGTCCGGGGTCAGCCCGTGGAATTTCTTTGGGACGCAGGAGGGTCCCGCACCACACTCAATTCCTCCATGATGTTCCAGAGGGACACGTGGCCCACAACAGACACCATCACCCTCAGCGGCTTTACAGGCCACTCACAGCAGGGACACATCACAGCCCCTGCATCAATACAAATCGGCAATATAACCACAAAGCACCCCATAGTGTTAGTTGATCTGCCCCACACAGCAGAACATATTTTAGGGATCAATTTCATGAGCTCCCACAACCTTTCCTTTGATCCAGTCAACAATTGTGTTTGGAAAATGGCAAAGGCATCACGAGCCCCTGCCACGCTCACAGTAGGAGAGTATGTCGATGTCCTAGGGGGTTGTTTTCTAGAGCTGTTGGGGAGGGTTTAAACTAATGTGGCAGGGGGTTGGGAACCGATGCAGGAAGTTGGAAGGTAGTAAAACAGGGACAGAAGCAAAAGGAAGTAAGGGGAAAAGTGCAAGGCAGAGAAGACATAGTCAAAAATCTAAAAGGGCGACAGTACAAGGTACAGTGACTGAGGGGAGCTCAGTGAATAGGCCCAGTAATAACAAAAGGAATAAAACTGGAGATGTTAAGATTCAAAACAGAGGTAAAAAAACCAACATAAGTGTACTTTACCTGAATGCTCGTAGTATTCGGAATAAAGTAAATGAGTTGATGGCACAAATCATCGTAAATGACTATGATTTAGTGGCCATTACTGAAACATGGTTAAAGGATGGTCACGACTGGGAGTTAAATATCCGAGGGTATCAAACTATTCGGAAGGACAGAGTGGATGGTAAGGGAGGTGGTGTTGCTCTGTTATTTAAGGATGACATCCGGGCAATAGTAAGGGATGACATCGGTGCTGTGGAGGATAAGGTTGAATCCATTTGGGTGGAAATCAGGAATAGTAAGGCGGAAAAGTCACTGATAGGAGTAGTCTATCGGCCACCAAATAGTAACGATATGGTGGGGCAGGCAATAAACAAAGAAATAACCGATGCATGTAGAAATGGTACAGCAGTTATCGTGGGGGATTTTAATCTACATGTCGATTGGTTTAACCAGGTCGGTCAAGGCAACCTTGAGGAGGAGTTTATAGAATGTATCCGCGATAGTTTCCTAGAACAGTATGTAATGGAACCTACGAGGGAACAAGCGGTCCTAGATCTTGTCCTGTGTAATGAGACAGGATTGATTCATGATCTCATAGTTAGGGATCCTCTCGGAAGGAGCGCTCACAATATGGTGGAATTTAAAATACAGATGGAGGGTGAGAAAGTAAAATCAAATACTAGTGTTTTGTGTTTAAACAAAGGAGATTACAAGGGGATGAGAGAAGAACTAGCTAAGGTAGACTGGGAGCTAAGACTTTATGGTGGAACAGTTGAGGAACAGTGGAGAACCTTCCAAGTGATTTTTCACAGTGCTCAGCAAAGGTTTATACCAACAAAAAGGAAGGACGGAAGAAAGAGGGAAAATCGACCGTGGCTATCTAAGGAAATAAGGGAGAGTATCAAATTGAAGGAAAAAGCATATAAAGTGGCAAAGATTGCTGGGAGATTAGAGGACTGGGAAATCTTTAGGGGGCAACAGAAAGCTACTAAACAAGCTATAAAGAAGAGTAAGATAGAGTATGAGAGTAAACTTGCTCAGAATATAAAAACAGACAGTAAAAGTTTTTACAAATATATAAGACAAAAAAGAGTGGCTAAGGTAAATATTGGTCCTTTAGAGGATGAGAAGGGAGTTTTAATAATGGGAAATGAGGAAATGGCTGAGGAACTGAACAGGGTTTTTGGGTCGGTCTTCACAGTGGAAGACACAAATAACATGCCAGCGACTGATAGAAATGAGGCTATGACAGGTGAGGACCTTGAGAGGATTGTTATCACTAAGGAGGGAGTGGTGGGCAAGCTAATGGGGCTAAAGGTAGACAAGTCTCCTGGCCCTGATGGAATGCATCCCAGAGTGCTAAAAGAGATGGCTAGGGAAATTGCAGATGCACTAGTGATAATTTACCGAAATTCACTAGACTCTGGGGTGGTCCCGGTGGATTGGAAATGAGCAAACGTGACGCCACTGTTTAAAAAAGGAGGTAGGCAGAAAGCAGGAAATTATAGGCCAGTGAGCTTAACTTCGGTAGTAGGGAAGATGCTGGAATCTATCATCAAGGAGGAAATTGCGAGGCATCTGGATAGAAATTGTCCCATTGGGCAGACGCAGCATGGGTTCGTAAAGGGTAGGTCATGCCTAACTAATTTAGTGGAAATTTTTGAGGACATTACCAGTGCAGTAGATAACGGGGAGCCGATTGATGTGTTATATCTGGATTTCCAGAAAGCCTTTGACAAGGTGCCACACAAAAGGTTGCTGCATAAGATAAAGATGCATGGCATTAAGGGTAAAGTAGTAGCATGGATAGAGGATTGGTTAATTAATAGAAAGCAAAGAGTTGGGATAAATGGGTGTTACTCTGGTTGGCAATCAGTAGCTAGTGGTGTCCCTCAGGGATCCGTGTTGGGCCCACAATTGTTCACAATTTACATAGATGATTTGGAGTTGGGGACCAAGGGCAATGTGTCCAAGTTTGCGGATGACACTAAGATGAGTGGTAAAGCAAAAAGTGCAGAGGATACTGGAAGTCTGCAGAGAGATTTGGATAGGTTAAGTGAATGGGCTAGGGTCTGGCAGATGGAATACAATGTTGACAAATGTGAGGTTATCCATTTTGGTAGGAATAACAGCAAACGGGATTATTATTTAAACGATAAAATATTAAAGCATGCCGCTGTTCAGAGAGACTTGGGTGTGCTAGTGCATGAGTCACAGAAGGTTGGTTTACAAGTGCAACAGGTGATTAAGAAGGCAAATGGAATTTTGTCCTTCATTGCTAGAGGGATGGAGTTTAAGACTAGGGAGGTTATGTTGCAATTGTATAAGGTGTTAGTGCGGCCACACCTGGAGTATTGTGTTCAGTTTTGGTCTCCTTACTTGAGAAAGGACGTACTGGCGCTGGAGGGTGTGCAGAGGAGATTCACTAGGTTAATCCCAGAGCTGAAGGGGTTGGATTATGAGGAGAGGTTGAGTAGACTGGGACTGTACTCGTTGGAATTTAGAAGGATGAGGGGGGATCTTATAGAAACATTTAAAATTATGAAGGGAATAGATAGGATAGATGCGGGCAGGTTGTTTCCACTGGCGGGTGACAGCAGAACTAGGGGGCATAGCCTCAAAATATGGGGGAGTAGATTTAGGACTGAGTTTAGGAGGAACTTCTTCACCCAAAGGGTTGTGAATCTATGGAATTCCTTGCCCAGTGAAGCAGTTGAGGCTCCTTCATTACATGTTTTTAAGGTAAAGATAGATAGTTTTTTGAAGAATAAAGGGATTAAGGGTTATGGTGTTCGGGCCGGAAAGTGGAGCTGAGTCCACAAAAGATCAGCCATGATCTAATTGAATGGCGGAGCAGGCTCGAGGGGCCAGATGGCCTACTGCTGCTCCTAGTTCTTATGTTCTTATGTTCTTATGTATGTAAACAGGATTAGCTCAGTAGGAGACTACTGGTTCGACACGCGAACCATTAGTGCAGACAAACATGTTAGGGCAGTCCTGCAAGAGCACAAAGCAGCATTTGCACAGCACAAGCATGACTGCGGCAGAATGGCTGGCTCTGTGCAGATTACAGGCCCTGACCCCAGACCCCAGAAGCAGTACGGGTTTCCCCAGGAAGCCGAGGGAGAAATCTCGAAAGTTATAGATAGCTTATTAGACCAGGGCACACTGAGATCAGTAGCCTCCACTAATAATGCCCCGATTTGGCCCGTCAGGAAACCGGATGGATCATGGAGACTGACCATTGATTACCGGGAACTGAACAAAGTAACACCAGCAGCAGCCCCCACCGTAGCCACAAGTCCCGAGACCATGCTCAAGCAGGGACTCCAGTCACGATTCTTTACGGTTTTGGACATTAGTAACGGCTTCTGGTCCATTTCATTGGCTAAAGCGTGCCAGTACAAATTTGCTTTCGCCTTTAAAGGACAGCAGTATACGTGGACGTACCTTCCACAAGGCTTCCACAACTCCCCCTCCATTTTCCACCGACAGCTGGCAAATGGATTAGCTAAATTTTCCCGCCCCGAATGTCTGGTCCAGTATGTAGACGACCTGCTACTACAGACAGACACAAAAGCAGAGCACATTTCGCTTCTAGCAGAACTCCTAGGACTCCGAAAAGAGATTGGCTGTAAGGTTAACCCCAAAAAGGCCCAGATTTTGGAAGAAAAAGTGATATACTTGGGAACAGTTATCACACATGGTAAACGCGATATCGAGCAAAAGAGAATTGCCCCTTCCCGATCAAGGCTCCCATTTCACAGGACGAGTTATGAAAAACGTCCTCACAATTTTCAGAATAACTCAAAAGTTTAATATCACGTACCACCCCCAGTCAAGTGGTATCGTCGAACGCATGAATAGGACACTAAAAGCTACCCTCAGGAAAATGGTTCAGCAGAATAATAGCTGTGCAACAGTTAATAGAGAATGTTAAAGCGGCTCAACCCGCAGCAACTGTGAGACTGGGAACAAGGAAGAAACAGAGCAAAGCTTGTTTCGATAAAACAGTGTATGTCACTGAGTTTGCAGTAGGGCACCAGGTGATGCTTTCCCTCTACAACCCAAGCACATTCCTGTCACCAAAATACTGAGGTCCGTACTCCATTTCGGACAAAGTAAGCCCCTCTGTGTACAAAATCAAATATCCTAATGGAAAGTCTGCGTGGTTTCACATAAACCAGCTCAAGGTTTATGGCTCGCAGAACAACCACACACACCACATCCTGCTCGCAGCAGCAGACGACCACGCCCCGCCCACAGATGACGCATTCCTACCGTCCCACAGCCAGTCCAGCCCGTCCTCGGACTCAACTTCGGCTCCGCGCCCAGACACACAACTCCGCCTCTCCCTGCCCCCAAACGGCAGCGACAGAGACAGTGACTGCGACAGCACTGACGACAGCCACAGCACACCACGATATGACTATCCCCCTGCACCAGGCCCCACTCCCAGCGATTCCGAGTATGATTCAAGTGATCCCTTTGAGATCACCTACATCAAAGCACCTGGCCCAGACCCACCGCCCGACGATTACGGACTGAACCCCAGTAGCTTCAACCTAGACACACGAATCTGGCACCGAGACAATTCGTTCAGGCTCACCCGGAACGATGAGATGGACCCCAAGTCACCCCACGCAGTTTTGGAAAGGTTACTCCAATCGAGAGTATGGCAGCCGAGAGAAGATGATGACATTGAGTCTGACTCCCACCAAACAAATCCCTTTGCGACTCTGTTCGCAACTGAGAACTGAGGTGTCCACATGATGGTTAAAAAGGAACCGATGGGGCAGCACGGTGGCGCAGTGGTTAGTGCTGCTGCCTCACGGCGCCAGGGTCCCAGGTTCGATCCCGGCTCTGGGTCACTGTCCGTGTGGAGTTTGCACATTCTCCCCGTGTTTACGTGGGTTTCGCCCCCACAACCCAAAAGATGTGCAGGGTAGGTGAATTGGCCATGCTAAATTGCCCCTTAATTAGAAAAAATGAATTGGGTACTCTAAATTCATTTAAAAAAAAGGAACCGATAGAGAGATACGGTGTCCTTTCTGATGGAATCTGCACCATGTTTGTTGCATGTTTGTTTGTATGTGTTTGTTAAGTGTTCAGTGTTTAGAATTTAAACAGCTTTTCACAGCCCCGCCACCATTCCTTTAATCCCCCCTGGCAGTTAATGGAACGTGTTTGTCCACGGACAACCGCCTAGTTTGTCCGCAGAAACCTCTGAGAATTTGCCCAGACACCGGTTCATAACTGCTCTTCTGATGTGAAGGTAGAAGAGGCATTACTGCAACCCCCCACGATGACCACATTTGTACCTGTTCTTGCCGGTTGTTCAGGCAGTGGAGAAACGGCACTTATCCCCATCCTGTCTGAGGACCCCCCTCTGGTCAGCTACGCTCAGGTAGAGCACATACCGTCCTACCCGGGGATTCCATCCATTTCTTACCCGCCATGGCCCATACGCATCTCATTTTGGCTCTTTTAGTTCAAAAGATTTTTGGTTTGTTTCACGGCGACCCTTTGGTTGCTTTCCTCATGCTATTTACATCCACAAACATTGGGATGGCAAATCGCATAGGCTGCGAGACGGCTTGCACTGTGTCAGCATTTTTCTAGAATGTCTTGTCCAGCAATTCGGTTTAAAAAAAAATGAGGGAGTACAGATGGTGACCAATTAGAAAGGGTAATTGGCAATAAAGGAAAGACAGACAAACACACAAGATCTTAAGCAAGATAATGACAGATATTATGCTTGTGTTCACAGGATTCCAGAAGCCCGGAGAATACCAGAAGAGAAGAAAAGAAGAGAAGAGAAGATGAAGACGACCTCCATCTTCATTACATGGATACTAGCAGGATCCCTTTGGTTGCGCGCAAATGCTAACCCCCTTCCCCACACCCCACAGGCTGTCAATGATTCCCTCCCACACAGTACACAGAGCCCAGTAACAGTCAGCAGTACCACAACCTGGTGTGATAAGTTTATCACTTGGTATTCACTCTCATATGTCGTAGAAGCACTTTTAGCATTAGCGATACTTTGCAGTGTTGTGCAGACCATTAGAATGAGGAAATGGCAAAGGAGAGCCTACCGCTCTCGCACCCCGGTATACAGAATTAGATCCCCTATTTTCGGTTTTCACCAAACCCCCGAACCCCTTGACATGGATTAAAGTGCATCCGTTTTTTTTTGTTTTGTGTGTGTTCGTTTGTTTCAATAAAGAAGTGTAATCTCTGTGTTTGACTGCCAAGCCAGATAAATTTGTATGCTCCCATTTTTGTACAGTTTAAAATGTTAGGATATTTTTTGAATTGTTTGTTTGAGGATAGTTTATTAAGAATAGTTAGAGGTTCCAGTTTTTATTTTGTAATGCATGCCTTAATGCCATAGCGCCCCGTAGAGTTTTTGATGATGTATGTATGTATAATTGTTTAGGTAAAATTATGTTGCATAGTTTAGGTCAGTGTAAAGCCTAGTCATGGGTGCCCGGGTTGGTCAGAGAACGAAGACAACGCAGTAATGCGATCCTTCACGCTTCGTGTTGAGGATCACAAGGAGGGAGTGTAGCCACCTGGGGTGGCCACGTCCCGATTTCAAAATGGACACTTGAAAAGAGTACAGGGAAAATTGGACAGTGCTAGGAAAACAAGCAGGTGCAAGGTTTGCCTGTGGATTGAAACTTGCAGCTCCTAGACAGAACTGATACTACAAGCTATTAGCATAGTAATGAGCTATCTCCGGGGACAAAAGAGAAGCATTTAAGCAATCAGTACCAGGGCAGACTCCCCGGCGCCTGTGGAGACTAAAACAAAGGCAGGTCAACGGTCACCTAGGACCCGCCCAGTGATCAAGCAACGACCCCTTTATTGGAGAGAATCAATACAAATGATTGGGACATGGTCCAATTAATTGGGGCCAAGTTCAGGAACCACCCAGAAGGGCGCGAAACCCTTTGGGGTATAAAGAGGAGTCCCCAAAGACAGATCGCTCTCTTCTTCTTGGCCTTGGCTCTCAGCGACGAGAGGCCCACCAAGCACCAACCAAGTAAGTCTAAGGTCAACGCACGCTACGAGATAGGCGCTCCTAGCTGCTATTCTATACCAGTTCGAAACCAGCAGTATCAGAACCGGAGAACGGCCATTGTACCTCTGACTGAGTGGGCACCCGAAGCTAAGTATAGGCTTTTAGTAGTAGTTGTAGTTTAATGAGTAGAGTTTGTGCATGAGTAATAATTAACTGTGTGTGTAAATAAATGTGCATTGATTTCAAACTTACAAATTGGTGTATCGGGTCATTGATCAGTATTCGGTTTTGAACCCTGTGGTGGTATCAAAAAGATACCTGATGACTCTTGAGCAAAGGTAATTAAAACAGAGCAAATTTAGGAAAGCATAACAAGCAACAGGCGAGACCGCCACCACAATAAAATGTTAATTGGTCCACTTAACACTGTCCAATGGATTTCATGCCGCAAATGATAGTCCCACCGGCTGATTCACCAGGACCGTGCTCACCTGCCCCCTGCTAACAAGGGACAACAGCACTTAAAATTTTTTTTTTAGAGTACCCAATTATTTTTTTCCCCCCCAATGAAGTGTCAATTTAGCGAGGCCAATTCACCTACCCTGCACACCTTTGAGCTGTGGGGGTGAGACCCACATAGACACTGGGAGAATGTGCAAACTCCACATGGACAGTGACCATAGGCCGGGATTCGAACCCGGGTCCTCAGTGCCGTGAGGCAGCAGTGCTAATCACTGCACCACCATGCTACTGGGGAGAGCAGCACTTAAACCGATCCTGCACAGCCAAGCCCACTCAACTCGCAGATTATTGGATGTGGTCGAGATCAGACAGGATGCCCTGTTCTCCTGAGGGACCCAGAGTGTCAGCCACACGGCACCGCTGCCTGGGAGGAAGTGGCAGGGCCTGTGAGCTCAGGGAGCGTCACGAGGAAGACTGGCACCCAGAGCCGTAAGATCAATGACCTCCACCCCCAAACCCCACGAGTATGCACCTGGTACTGCTCCCGCCCAGCATCGTTCTGTGCCCCGGCTCACCAGCAACCACCCCCAACTCCCCCCCCCCCCCCCCCCCCAATACAGGCTGTCTCCCCAAACCCCTCTGCCTTTTCAAACCCCTTTGAGCCTTCTAGGGCCTCTTTGAGCCCCCCTCCTCCCGAAGCCCTCCTCCACAATGAGCATGCGTGCGGATAATGGTGCACCCTCTGTGTCCCAGCAGGAGAAGATGGCCCAGATGGACGGCGGGGTGTCGGACGTCAGAGTCCTCACCCCCTACAAGGAAAGGGCCTTGGAGGTTGTGGGGGGCGGGGGGTGGGGGGGGGGGGGGGGGTGGATTAAGGGCAGATCTGTTACCACTGTAGAAGTCGGCCTACGGAACAGAAGTGAGGCCCCCACCCAGATGACTGGTCACATGAGTTGTTAATGCCATACAGAATGACCCATCCCTCCCACTGACTGCATAGATCTCCATCCATTGGCAGCAGCCCATCCAGGATGCCCCCCTCCACCTCCCATGAGAACACCTTGGAGAAGAGCTCCGAGGATGCCACCTGTCAATGTGTCACCCTCCGCAAGCACAGAGACACACACTTTGGTGGGTAACAGTTGTGGACAGGGTTCTGGGGCACATTCTGGTGAGCACCACAAAGCTGCAGATGCACATCAGGTGGAGGCAGGAATACCCAGGCGAGACAGCAGTCAGAGGGCTGCTGGATCCCAGGATTG
This sequence comes from Scyliorhinus canicula, assembly GCF_902713615.1. Taxonomy (NCBI): domain Eukaryota; kingdom Metazoa; phylum Chordata; class Chondrichthyes; order Carcharhiniformes; family Scyliorhinidae; genus Scyliorhinus; species Scyliorhinus canicula. The sequence goes on from NC_052151.1 coordinate 100,884,916, forward strand.
AGCTGGGTCCCAGTCAGATGCTGAGCCTCTAGACCAGGTTTACTCGGAACTAATGCAGCTGCTAGGGTACGGCCATGAGATTCAGAGGGGGATGTTAGTGACACTCCAGAAGGTCCATAGCCATTTGGAGGTGTCCCAGAGGCTATGGGCGCAGGAGATAGTGCTGGCAATGCGTGGCACCGAGGCACAATGTCGGCAGCATGAATGGAGGTGACCAAGACGTGGCTCAGTCGGTGATGGTCATGGCTGAGCCCCTCGACAGTGTGTCTCGGTTGCTGGGGGATGTGACCTCGTACCAGGCGGATCTTGATTAGATGCTGTGGGCATGTCCCAGTCACTGAGGTGCATCGCCGAGGACGTCAACACTGTGCTGCAGATATTGGTGAGCAAATGGGGCTCGATCCATCCTGGGGTGAGCTCCTGGGCCCTCTGGGCACCAACCAGGAGGAGTGGGTGCTGGGTGCCAACCTGGAGCCACCATATGGCGTGGCAACGGCAGCCACCTGCTCCCCTGCTCCCCCAAGGTCCACCCCTCTGACAATGGTACATCTCGGAATCAGCACACTGCAGCATGGCCACCAGCAATTGTGTCAGGGCCCCAAATCTCCCAGAAGTCACCCGCCAGGGTCATCGAAAGCCATGGGATGTAGTAGGCTGTAGGATGCGCCAGCTGTGGTGTGCATCCTGGGGACACACCTAGACACAGATATAGAACACAGAAGGCGAAGCACGTCGAGGATCACTGAGAGGACACTGGGGGAGAGGAGTCTAGGGAGAGGGTGAGGGGGGTCGGGTGCATTGCCGGGGACGGGTGAGGGGGTCTGTGAGGGGTGGTGAACGGAGGGGTGGCACCATCGGGGCATTGCAGTAGTTGGGGACACATGCAAATTATTTAAAAAAAATAATTGCCATTATGACGCATCTGGCACTGCCTTCTGCAAAACGGGCCAAATGCCATATTTTGCTGGACACGGAAGTCCTGGATGCCCCACGCAACATCCCCCCCCCCCCCCCCCCCCCCCCGACCTGCCCCTTACACCTACCCCAGAATACCATATGCAGGTGATGGGTGTGAGCAAGCACTCAGCAGACAGACAGGGGTCATACTATGGAATTGAATGAGAAGCATCAGCGATCAGCTCTCAGCGGGTTATCATCACTCCCACACCACCCACCGCCCCCCTGCCCTGAACAGACCCACATAGTCCCTGACACAGTCCCCTCACTATGGAGTGATGTTACACAGACCCCGAGAGGGTGGGAAATCGTGAGGGAAGGTGAGGGGGAAGGGGAGGGTGGGCAATGGGGGGAGATGGAAGGCGTTGTTGGGGAGAGGGGGAATGACAAACGAGGTCACGTTCTATGTGAAGCAGGCAAGGATGAATGACTCCTTGGCGGTCCAGGCCTGCCATTGCTGCCTGTCCTCCATCCTTCAGCTGGTCCTTCAAGTCCTCCCCGGGCTCGTCCACCAGCCTCTCCTGGTCTGGTGCCTCCTTGTCCTCCTCCTCGGACGTAGCCGCGTGTTCCACCTCCTCCATCTCCAGCATGTCGCCCCACTGCTGTGCCAGGTTGTGGAGGACACAGCAGACCACCACAAAGCAGAGAACTCTCGGGGCAGCACAGTGGTTAGTATTGCTGCCTACGGCGCTGAGGACCCGTGTTCGAATCCCGACACTGGGTCACTGTCCGTGTGGAGTTTGCACGTTCTCCCTGTGTCTGCGTGGGTTTCACCCCCACAACCCAAAGATGTGCAGGGTAGGTGGATCGGCCACGTTAAATTGCCGCTTAATTGGAAAAAATAATTGAGTACTCTAAATTTAAAAAAAGAAGCAGACAACTCTCTGGGGGCTATACTGCAGTGCACCACCACAGCAGTCGAGGCATCAGAACAGTATTTTGAGGAGTCCAATGTAGTGCTCAATGACGGCCCAGGTGGCCGCTTGGGTCCTGTTGTATCGGGTCTCCACATCAGACACCAGCCTCCATACTGGCGTCGTTAACCAGGTCCTCAGCGGGTAGCCAATCAAGGGCCACCGATCAGCGGGCGAGCGCGATCTGGGCGTGGGGGCCTCTGTTGTCTGTGCCGGGTGTGGGTCGGCAATGTCGCACCGCACAGCCGACTGAGGCTGCCACCGTTCACATGCGCGGAACCCCGACCGGAATTGCAGGGCCCTGTGTCGGCAGCCGGAGCTACAAGGAGCACTCCGGGGCCCTGCTAGCCCCCTGGAACTCGCAAAATCACCCTGGACTTACTCTAGGTAAGTCCAGAGTGATTTGCGTGCGTTATTTCGTGGGCGTGGAGACATAGCCCCATTACTGGAGAATTCCGCCCCAGGTGTCCTACACACATTAGGCTGTCATGGGCCTCCTCCTCTGGGTGCCTCTCTGGCCCGTTGGATGGCAGGATCCTCAGGGAGTGGGGCAGGGCCCTGCACATGGGCCGGCGCCTCGGGCTCTGTCGAAGCTGCTACCGCCGCCTCCCCCACTGTCTGTCCGCCTGGCCTTCCAGCAACACCACTCAGGCAGCTTCCGCGGGGCCAAGATATCGTCCTCACTGTGTAATATCTGTAAGGAATTGGGTGAGGGTGTAAGACTGACAACCAGCAGTCTTCCACCCCAGATCCTCCTCATCCCCCACCGACACGCCCTGTCCACGCAGCCCTGGCTTGTTACCGGACCCCACACCCTGTACCCCAGACACCCGCACGTTATGTAACCTGGGCAGGCCATTGGTCCCCTCCCTGGTGCACACACCCACCCCCTGGTCGCAGTAACGTCACCAGTACTGGGGCCCAGCCCCTGGGTATTTGGATGTTAACCGTTGCATCTGTGTTGTTGCCTCCTGCTGTGCTCAGGCACAGTGTTCTGGCAGCACTGTCTGATTGGGATGCTAGACAATAACTCCCACATGCTACATGGCATGCATATCCACAGAATCTATTTGGGATGTTTGAAGTGCTTGCTTAACTACAATTGCCAATTCCCAATGAGCAATAGCATTCAGCTACATAGCCAGAGTTCTCCGGAGTCAGTGGGTGTTATGGCTGGTTAGTGGGACAGGCGGGCAGGGGTTGGGGTTGCCCCAGGAATGGGACCACATGGTCCAGGGTTGGCATGGCAGACCCACAGGCTCTGAGACACCCACCTCCACGCACCCCCCTCAGCTCAGCCGAGGCCCTGAGCGGACACCCGCCTACTGCGTGACCCCCCCCCCCCCCCACCCCCACCCCCACACCCCCCCACCGATGGAAGCCCATCCTGACTGTCCCCCCATGGTGTGGTGGTCTGCATATGGCCTAAATCATAGATGGACGGTGTGTGACCTTCAACCAGCAGGTGGCGGTACAGACACGCCATGCGGCCTCTTGGCCAAGGTCATGTGACCTGTGACTCCGATATAAGGGAGACACAACCGAACATCTTCAGAAGAAGATTGAGAGGTAATAAGATATACATGTGAATGGTCAGGGCTAGGTACAAGTTCCACAGGAGTAGTTAGCAGACTCCATGATAATGTGCTCTGCATCAGATTACTATCTTACCACACGAGACTCAATAAAAGATTCTGGTTTGGACAAGTCGAAGTGTTCGGTGAATTCCTTTGTAAAGTACAAAGGACCAACATAACACACGGGGGCTCCCTCAACCCTTTCCAAGCACCAGGGCAGCAACCCCAGTGCCACCAGGCTCATTGCCTGGGAGTGAAGATGGCTGCTCACCTCCTCGGTCCCCGCAGCAGCCCTTCCGCCAACTTCACGTTTTTAAAAAGGAGTATTAATCAACGCCCACGTGACCACTTGCTGGGGAGGCCATTAGATCACGGGAATCCGTTAGATAGGAGGTCACTCACATTAATTGTCTGGAGATTGGGCTTAAGTGGTGACTATTGGTTTCTTGACATGTTAAGGCATGATCCTGATTTCACTAAATTAAGTGGGCCGGTTAGATTGCAAACAGATCGGCGCCCACAGCAGTTCTCAATTTTGGCCTCTCCCATGATTTAACTGCTTCGTCACACTCTTGCTTAAGCGCAACGCGATCACTAAATTACATCCACCATCTATGTTGCTCGAGAAGGCAGAGGCTAAGACAGGATCAGTGAACACTCCTATGATCTCTCAAGGATTCCAATGGTTGAAGCAGAAAGAACCATACTTCCATTATGTCGTCGCTCTGACACCCAGGCGACCCACAGCCTCGGCCCTGGTTGGGTATCGACCTGCTCGGCTGTCTCCAACGAGCATTGAGAATCAGATGATCGAGGGGGAGGGGGCCAACCAATCCCTGTCATCGAATAATGGATGTGTTATGCTCCAATGAATCTGCTGCACGCAGTCTCCAAATCAAGACGACTAAAACATGGCAACCAATTTTCAAACACAATCGGGATGTGCTGGCCTTGGAAAGGGCCCAGAGGAGGTTCACAAGAATGATCTCTGGAATGAAGAGCTTGTCGTATGAGGAACGTTTGAGGACTCTGGGTCTGTACTCGTTGGAGTTTAGAAGGATTGGGGGGGATCTTATTGAAACTTACAGGATATTGCATGGCCTGGATTGAGTGGATGTGGAGAAGATGTTTCCATTTGTGAAAAACTAGAAGCAGAGGACACAATCTCAGACTGTAGGGATGATCCTTTAAAACTGAGATGAGGAGGAATTTGTTTAGCCAGAGGGTGGTGAATCTGTGGAACTCTTTGGTGCAGAAGGCTGTGGAGGCCAAATCACTGAGTGTCTTTAAGACAGAGATAGATAGATTTTTGGTTAGTAAGGGGATGGCGTTATGGGGAGAAGACAGGAGAATGGGGATGAGAAAATATCAGCCATGATTGAATGGCGGAGCAGACTCGATGGGCCGAGAGCCTAATCCTGCTCCTATGCCTTATGGTCTTATGGGAACTTGCCTCCGACCTTTCACCAGATGTGCGCCCTCCCCAGCCACTTCTTCCTGAACCCGTCATGACAGATGACACACCATGCAGTAGGAGCCCGATGACACTTATCCCCTTATCAGGGAAAGTGCTCTTTCGAGTGCAAGAACTCTTTCCTGTACCTCCACCATTCTCCTAAATATACCTTGTATTACTTCAAAGTGAGTTCTAATGACCTGCACCACAGAGACGAGATCATCAACCAGAACAACATTTTCAATGGCGGTCATCATCTGGATGCACACAGAACCACCAAAGCGAAAGTCCGCTCAGCAGCAACTGCACCATGGCAAGCTGGGTCCCACCCCAGCCCATTCCGACCGCCATGTACAAAGGAGGACCTTTACGACTTATCTCGGCTCTTCTTCACAGAACACCAATCAGGGTCCTCCAGAGACATAGCCCAAGCCATGGAACACAAGCAGAAGCAAATATGAAATGTACACCAGAATAAAATAAAGGATTACGAGATGAGTGTGGTGAATGTATTACGGCAACCATTCACCACTGTATTACATTACATTTTATTGTTCTATGTTGGTGCCCTTGTGGGCTCCACCTATGGACCATTGTATTACATAACATTACATTGTATCATGTTGGTGCCCTTGTGGGCTCCGCCCCTGTCCCCACCCCCTTAAGGGGAGGTATATAAAGCTGCTGCCCTGCAGGCTGCTCTCAGTGCAGAGCAGTCGCAGGCAGGCACAGTTGTAGCTGATTAAAACCGCAGTTCACTTCAACGCTCCATCTCGTGTGAATTGATGGTCGCATCAATGAGTAGAGCCAGAGCTTGTGAAAACGCAACCACTTCTGCGCTCACATCACGTGACCCCTGGAATTTTATACAGGGGCGTATGATACCAGCCTGATAATGAGATGCAAATGTGTTATAATGATGTTTCTGAAGTTGAATGGCAGGAAATACAGCCCGGCACTGACGGAGGGAGGAGCTGATTCTGGGAAGCTTTCATGCCAATGTAAATCGTGACTTAGGGCTTCTTATGATATTTACCACTCCTGTTTCCGAACTCGCCTGATGTGAATGGGAGTGGAAAGTCCGGGTCAGTGTGTGAAATGTACAAGAAGATGAGTCATAGTTTTCAAAAATTATAGGGTCATAAAGAAAAATGTAGGGGAAAGACAAAACTGGAGGGAAAAGGTGGAGAAAAGGGAAAAGTACAGTGATTGGATCTTCCCCTTGATTTCCTTGATTATTTTGGTGCAATTTGGCCAAAGTTGTTGTAGCTGGTGCAGAGGTGATGGAATTTTAAGAACAATTTGAAGCAGGCCCAAGAAAATGGCCCATTAATCACCACAGAGATTTTCCACTGATTGCACTTGTTTGCAGACCTTTCAATCTGATTCTTCTGGGTGCAAGGACATCAGAAGGTTTGATTTAAAAGTTTTTGAAAGTAAATTTTGTTTTAATTTGCAAAGAAACTGACTACAATGCCACGATGTAATTACAAAGTTGTTTTAAATTCTTTTCAAGGTGAACTTCAATATTTTAAAATTGGATTGTTCAGAGGCAGTGGATTGGATGTGACTTATTTTTTGTGGTAAACATATTTTTTGCTACTTTAATCAAATATCACCAAACTACCACCCTTAGACTATATGAAGGAAAAGCAAAATTAAGAGAAGTTTTATAATGCTGCCCAAATTTGCTGGTTAAGGGCAGATTTTATATTTGGCAAATTGCAAATGCACTTGAGTGGAAAATTGCAGGGAAAACACTTTTCATTCTTTCTTAATGTAGGAAACTATTTGACTGGGTGATGGTTTCAGAATTGTTTAAATAAAGTAGCATTTGGCTGATAAAATTAAGTGTATGATACAATGGAACTTTTTTCTCTGCCAAGTATTGTTTACCACAGACACAGCAAATAAGGTAATGAGATGAGTTGTCATTACAAATTTGAGGCCATCCCAGTCCTGTGACTCACGTGAAATACCCGATTGAAATGATAGACCCTTCATTTTGATTGTTGAGAGCCCCCCAACTTTCAAACCATTTTCCTGCTTCCACTCACTGAACAAGGGGAAAGGCATTGAATTGTAAATGGATGCATTCTGGACATACTGATTATGGGGCTGGTTTAGCACAGTGGGCTAAACAGCTGGCTTGTAATGCAGGATAAGGCCAGCAGCACGGGTTCAATTCCCGTACCGGCCTCCCCGAACAGGTGCAGGAATGTGGCGACTAGGGGCTTTTCACGGTAACCTCATTTAAAGCCTACTTGTGACAATAAGCGATTTTGATTTCATTGTGACAATAAGCGATTATTATTATTATACAGCGCAAGTGGAAATGTCCCCCCCCGTGGCATATGGCTGTCTCAGACAATGGAGGATGTATGAAGGCTGTAGCTAAAAGCAGCTATAAAAATAGGCTCAGCAGTTCGGAAGCAAAGAGCTGTTTTAATTTGCAAGCTGCCTTTACTATTGACAGCTATGTTTCATTGCCAGGAAAACTGCAGAGGAATAATATCACCGCTGCCACTTCAGCAGAGATCAGCTAACTCAGCACGGACTAAGAGATGTGACTGATACTTTGCTGGTTCAAACTAAATAAATTTACTGAGCCATCAGAAATTAAATCACGTTTTAATTCTCATTCAAAGCAAATCCAATTATGGGTGAATCAAACTGCTGTTTCCAGGAATGTATTTGAGTTTGGAAACATGACGAATCAATAATTGGAATCAGAAAGTTGCTGAATTGCTTTGCTTTTAAATTATTACAAGAAAGTATGTAAGCTAAAACTTAGAGAAAGGGAAACCAGGAACAAAAGAATATAAGAACATAAGAAATGGGAGCTGGTTTGGGTCATTAGGTCCTTTGAGCCTGCTCCATCATTCAACAATATCATAGCTGATATTCTACCTCAATTCCACTGTCCCTCACACTATCCCTCATATCTTAATTTCCTTAATACCCCCCAAGAAGAGACTGATCTCTGTCTTGAAGAATAAGTAAGCATTGATGGCTCTCTGAAGTAAAGAATTTCAAAGGTTCACTACCCTTTGAGTGAAAAAAATTCTCCTCACCTCAGTCCTGTATGGACAACCCCTTATTCCGAGTCTACGACTCCCGAGTTCTAGAAACCCCAAACAAGGGCAACAATTTCTCAACATCTATCCTGTCAAATTCTTATTATTTGAATTAGTTATCTCTCATTCTTTTAAACTCCAGAGAATATAGGCCTAGTCTTGCCAGCAAAGTTGAAATTCATTGAATAAATGGGGCAGCTGCAGCATGGATACAAAGTTGTTTGAGTGACAGGAGTAGTGGTGAATGGCTGTTTCTCAGACTGAAGGAAGGTGTCGAGTGGTGTTTCCCAGCAGTCAGTTTAGGACCACAGCTTTCCTTGATCTATGTTAAGCACCTGGACTTGTAGAGGGCAACATTTTCAGACAACACAAAGCTTGGAAGTAGTGACCTGTGAGGACTATAGTGATAGACATCAAGAAGACAATCAGGTGGAATTAGTGGCAGATTACATTTAATGCATAAAAATGTGAAGTAATACATTTTGGTTGGAAGAACAAGGAGAGGCATTACAAAATAATGGAAGCATTTCTAAAGGGGGTGCAGGAATAGAAAGATCTGGGGAATACGTGCACAAATTGTTAAAGGTGACAGGTCAGCTTGAAAATGCAGTTAAAAAGACATACATGATCTTGAGTTTTATAAATAGTGATGTAGGGCGTGATCGAGCGGCTGTTAAATCATGCAAGAGGCAACACGCGGGATTTGCGATGCTGAGAAATCCTTGCAAGATGTAATGAGAGGTCGCCAGACCCCAATCTGGATCTCGTCCTCACTGGGTGGGATCCAGATTTACATATTTAAGTGAGCATTTGGCTCACCTAAATATGTCGGCGCCCAAGGCTCTGGAGGCTCGGGAACGAATGGCCATGCCTGGGAGACTTCGCCACGACGACATTTAGCACTGGTCCACATAAACATGGACCAGACGTAACAGTACCTAGGGAGGGGCTCTCAGCCCATCGGCGGCCTCCTGGTGGTTAGGTTCTGGGCAGGGTTGTACTATGGCACTCCCACTGCCACACGGCCTGTCACCTTGGCACTGCCATCCTGGCACTGAGGCAATTCCAGGCTGGCAAGGGCATTGCCAGAGTGTCAGGCTGGCATTCCATGGTGCCCTGATACCATGTTTCCTGTGCCAGGGATCAGATCCCATGGGTGCCCTGCCGTTATGAGGTGGGATGAGGGGGCAAGCACAAGGTAGGTTGGGACATTGGGAGGGTCCGGAGACCACAGTGTAGAGTCCAAGGGGGCCGAGAGATCAGACAGTATTTTAAAATGACGCCCTGATCTCTTCCTGCATTGACAATTGAGCTCATCAGTGAGGAAGCTTTGGCGGGGTGTTCCTCACTGAGGAAATACAAAACAGTCTCATTTGCTCGCAGGGTCATTCTTGGCACTACAGGCGCCAAGAAACACCTCACTAAACATGCCCAAAATAGGACTGTGTTTTTTCTTGTTGAATCGCACCAATAGAGGACAAAAGCAACATGTTATGATGAATCTTTAGAAAATACAGTACTTGATATCAACTGCAGTGATGTGTCCAATTCTGAACATTTTAGAAATAATATGAAGGATTTAGAGAGGGTATAGAAATGTACGAGAATGATTCCAGGAATTAAGGACTTCAGTTACTTGGATAGATTGGAAAGGTTGGGGCTGTTCTCCTTAGAGAAAATGTTGAAAAGGATTTTTTTTTCTTCTTCTTTATAAATTTCGAGTGCCCAATTCTTTTTTCCCAATTAAGGGGCAATTTTTAGTGTGGCCAATCCACCAACACTGTACATCTTTTTGGGCTATGAGGGTGAGACCCACGCAGACATGGGGAGAATGTGCAAACTCCACACGGACAGTGACCTGGGGCTGGGATCGAACCTGGGTCCTCGGCGCCGTGAGGCAGCAGTGCTAACCACTGGGCCACCAGACCGACTCACAAAAAGGAATTTGATGGAGAAGTTGAAAATCAAGGGGTCCAGGTAGAGAGGATAGAGAGAAACCATTTCCAATGGTGGGAGCATTGAGAACCAGAGGACATTGATTTGAGGTAGTTGGCAAAATAATCAAATGTGACATGCGGAAAAGTGTTTTTATACGTGGGTGGTTAGGATCTTGAATGTACTATGTAAAATGTGGTGAAGGCTGACCCACTTGTGGCTTTCAAATAAGAATATATAAGCACCCTGATGCGACCATCAATTCACACGAGACGATTAGTAGAAGTGAACAGTGATTTTAATAATCTAGATCTGTGCCTGCCTGCGACTGGTCTGTACTGAGTGCCGCCTACAGGCTGCAGGTTTATATACCACCCCGAGGGGGCGGAGCCACAGGCAGAGCCCACAGGGGCATCAATGTAATACAGTACAATACAGTGGTGAGTTGCAGTAGCAATACGTTCACCACACACCCAAAGATGAATAAATTGCAGGGGAAAGAGCAAAGCAGTGGGTCTAGCTGATTTGCTCTGGCAGAGAAACATGTGAACATATGAAATTGGAGCAAAAATAGGCTATTCAGCCCCTTCGGGCTGCTGTGTTATTCAGGAAGAACAAGGCTGATCTATTTGTATGGTATTTGTAGTCAGTGGTGAAGCAGCAGCAACCCCCAGCGACTACACAAAAACATACACGCTGGCTTACTTTGTTGGCTGCAGTGAGAATTTCAAAATGTGGAATGGTCCATCAATGGAAGGAACAGCAAGGCCTTGCAGCAAAGCTTTCCCCCTTTTCCTCTCCTAGATGCTTAGAATGTTGCTGTCTCCCAAATTTGTTCCCATCTTTCTCAGTATCCCGTTTTAAAATCTACCCCTGTACAGTACCAGAAATCATATTAAAGTCACAAATTCATCCTATGTACCTGTGACAGAGGTAAACTTTCTCTCCTCCTCATTCGCGACCTGTCTGCGTACTTTGGCACAGTTGATCACACAATCATCCTTCAATGGCTCTCCACTGTCGTCCAGCTGGATTGGACTGCTCTCACCTACTCCCTTTCTGATCTATCTCATCATAGCGGGTGAATCATTTGAAATGACTTTTCTTCCTGCCCCTGCACTGGTGTGTCCCAAGGTTCTCTCCTTCTATTTCACATCTACTTGATGCCTCTCGGTAATCCACTGATTTAGTTTTCACATGTCTGCTGATGACGTTCAGCTTTATCTCACTGCCACCTCTCTCAACTCCTCCAGTTTTGCAACATTATCCCACTGCTTAGCCAATATCTAGTACTGGCCAAGGAGAGATTTTCTCCAATTAAATTTTGGGAATACTGAAGCTATCATTTATGGTTCCCGCTCCAAACTCTGTTCCCTTGCTACTGACGCCACATCTCTCTCTCCCTGGCAACAGTCTGAGATTACACCAGATGGTTTGTAACTATGGTGTCACATTTGACTCTCAAGATAAAGTTCTGACCTCTGCAACTTTGAGGTCATTCAAAACTCTGCTGCCCATGACTTAACTTACACAAATTTGCATTCCCGTCTTGCTTGTGCTTGCTAACTTACAATGGCAAAACCCACGCAAACACATGGAGAATGTGCAAATTCCACACAGACAGTGATCCAGAGCTGGGATTAAACCCGGGACCTCAGCGCCGTGAGGCAGCAGTGCTAACCACTGCACCACCGTGCTGCCCCAAGGGATACTCCATTTCTGTGACTAAGTATTGACGCCAACACAGAATTTGTGGACTTTCATGACAAGCTACAGCCGCAAATACACATTACAATCTCCACACACACTCATCTCAGCCAACAAGATGGCGCTGGTTGCGCTGGAGCGTACCCACACAGCTGGGGCCAAAGGGCACTTGGGATGGCCTGGGGGGTCATCTGTACGACTCATGTTTACGGTGGACTGTTCGCGGCTACCTTGCCACTGCGGCAATGGTGTTCCATGTCCGTCCACGAAAACCCCACAGCCCACCTCCTGGCCACCCCCCGCTATTCCCCCCAGACCTGACAGAAGCCTCCGGCAAGTGGCACGACTGTCAGAAAACTATGGCCACGTTGGACACTTTCCGTACCCCTCTCGCTCCCTCTGCAGCCATGATGCTGGTTTCACGATTTTTAAAAGCACACTTGAACCGCTCCATCAGGAATTTGGCCCATCAGAGGCAGAGCATCGTGGAGGCCCCTGAGAATACCAGGTCAGGTCCACTAATGATATGCAAGTGGTGAAAAAGTGCCGCGAAATCGGTGGCAGGGGAATTGGGCCCTCGGGAGCCGAGCAAACCGGCGGCAGCAGCAGCGGCATCAACCCCCCCCCCCCAACACGGCACCAGAGCGCAGGGAAGGATCGGAGCAGCGGCCCGGACCACCACGAGGCAAGAACAATGAGGCCTCTCTCTCTCTCGACCCTGGGTGAGTGAGGGAAAAGGAAGGAAAAGAGAACTTTTGCAAAAACAAAACTCTGAATAGAAAACTGTTAAAGAGAGGGGAGGGAAAAAAGCATTTTTTTTTTTCTTTTTGAACTTTTTTTTCTCACCCAAAACAAGCTCACCTGAGAAGAGTTTTATAAAAGAGGAAAAATAAAGTGGTAAAGGAGAGAAGCGAGGAGAGAAGAAAAAGGGAAGAAACAAAAAAAAAATAGGGGGTGGAAAATGGGGGAAAAAGAAAAGCAAGGGGAAGAGAAAAGAAGAAAGGGAAGGGGGAGAAAAAAATGCTAGAAGGGAGCCAAAGCAGAGGGAGAAGGGGCACGAAAGGCAGATGGGGCAATGGGCGAGTCAGTTCAGATGAGTTAATCAGCGCACGAAGCGGCTGAACGGAAGTATCGCCGGATCAAAAAGAGCTGGACAGACAGGTGCACTCTCCCCCGGGGCCAGGGGGGAGCTGGAACTGTGTGGTGATAACCACTGTAGATATGCATACTTGCAGTAGGGGGATGTATGGCTGTACCTGTAATACAGGTTCCTCCGGTAAGCCCCTGCCGGCTAGCTCCGCCCACTGGGAGCTTGTGTATAAATATGCGTGTTTGTCACTCAGACCCTAGTCTTCAGTTGCAGCTGGAGGAATAGCATCACACATCAATAAAGCCTCGATTTAACTTGTCTCTCGTCTTTGAGTGCAATCGTTAGCACCACAAACTGGAAGGCAGCCTTTGCTGAGGCGCTGAGGGAGCATCAGCAGGTAAACAAGGCAGAGGCGAGGGCAGACATAGAGGCCGCAGTGCAGGCAGCAATGGCGAAGGCCCTGATGGAGGTGCAGCAGGCCCTGGCCAGAGCAGAGGAGAAATTGGACACCCAAGGTGAGAAACTGGAAGCCCATGAGGCGACCATTAAGGAGCTGGAGAATGAACCGACTGACGTGAGCGACCGGGTCACGGCCCTGGAGAGGAAGGTGACGAGACTGGGCACAACACAGGGGAGCCTGAAGGGCAGAGTAGACGACCAGGAAAACCGCCCGAGAAGGTAAAATGTCAGGATAATGGGCCTGCCAGAGGGGATTGAGGGTAGAAACTCCACAACATACGTGGCCGAGATGCTGGACAACTTAGTGGGGAGGAAAACCTTCCCCAACCCACCAGAAATGGACAGAGCACATCGGTCGCTGCACCCGAAGCCCAAGGCAGGAGACCACCCGAGAGCAGTTATAGCTAAACTGCACCGGTACCAGGATAGGGAAACAATCCTGCGCTGGGCCAGGAAAAATAGAGCCTGCAAATGGGAAGGACACGCCATTATAATTTACGAGGACATTGGGGCAGATCTAGCCAGGGGACGGGCAGAGTTCAATAGAGCGAAAGCAGCTCTTCACAAGAGCAACGAGCGTTTTGGTATGCCGTACCCAGCGAAACTCTGGGTCACATACCAAGAAAGAGAATACTTCTTTACAGGCCCCGCTGAAGCAAACAAGTTTGTCGAGGAACACAGGCTGGAAAACCACAAGCGAGGGTAGAAATGAGGGGCCCCTGGCAAGGGGCAACAACACGGGGGGGGGGTGGTGAGGCAATGCCAGGCCCCCCCGCCCCCACCACGGCGAGAGCACCCTGAACAAAGAGCAAACCACTGCCTGACGGACCGCTCCAGGTGGGAGGCCAGGCCCCAACACAAGGGAACGAGAGTAGCGGAGAAGGGAGAGCAAGCAAGGGTGGGGGAAGAGCGGGCAGAAAACCGCAGAGGCCAGGAAGGGGAGAAGCGAGACAGTAACTCCCGAGAGGGGAGCCACCGTACTAGCAGGAAAGCTAGCGCCGGGGGCATGCAACAAAACAGGGCTGCAGCGCACCCCCAACAGGGGGGAAAGCGCCAGGCAGGGGGTGGGGGGGGGGGGGGGGGACCACCCAACAGAGTCAGGAGAGCAAACAGGGACAGGAAGAGGGGAAAGAGGGACAAAGGAGGGGTATACGGGAGAGGGGGGGAAAGGGAGAGACCGGGGGCGGGGGGGTACACAGGGAGGGAGAGACCGGGGAGGGGAGATGCAGGGAAGGAGGGACAAACAAGGCTAGAAAAGGAATAGGGCTACAAAGTGCCACAACCAAGGGCTCGAAACAAGGAACTGCTGCAAGCACCCACCCAGTATGGTCTCTGGGCGAAGGGAAACCCCGGAGCGCAGGGGCCTGATCACATGGAGAGAGCAGTGACAGCGGCCATCCTGGACGGCCCCCTAACAAAGGGAAACCCCAGAGGGCAGGAGCACGTCCACCAGGTAAGTATGGTTAATTCCACAGGAGTGGGGGGACAGAAGCCCCCCACCTGGATAGTCACCTGGAACGTAAGAGGACTCAAAAGCACAGTGAAGAGATCCAGAGTCCTCACCCACCTAAGAAATATGAGGGCCGACATAGTCTTCCTCCAAGAGACACACCTGAGAGAGCAGGACCAACTGCGGGTAAGAAAGGGCTGGGTGGGACAAACCTACCATTCCTGCTATGGGACAAGGGCCAGGGGGGTGGCGATATTGATTGGCAAGAAGACAATGTTTAGGGTGACAAAGACGGTTACGGACCCGGGGGGACGGTACCTCATGGTCAGCGGGGCCCTGGATGGGGCACCGGTGGTACTAGTTAACGTGTACACACCCAACTGGGACGACACGAGCTTCATCAAAGAGACCATAGCAGAAATCCCCGACATAGCGACGCACCGACTAATCATGGGGGGGGGGAACACGACTTCAACTGTGTACAGGATCCGGGGCGGGGGGGGGGGGGGGGGGGGGGGGGAACTTCAACTGTGTACAGGATCCAAAGACGGACAGATAAAACCCCAAAACGGGGAAAACCTCAAGCATGGCAAGGGAACTTAGTCACTTTATGGAGCAGATGGAAGCGGTGGACCCCTGGAGGTTCACCCACCCGGGGAGAAGGAATTCTCCTTCTTCTCCCCAGTACATAACATATACACCAGAATTGACTTCTTTGTGGTGGGGAAAACGGTGCTTCCAGGGATAGACAAAGTGGAATACTCCGCAATTGTGATATCAGACCATGCTCCACATTACATGGACATGCGGCTAGAGACGGGCAGGGCCCAACGCCCCACATGGAGGTTGGACGGTGCCTTACTAGCTGACAAGACCTTTAACGAAAGAATAGCGCGGGCCATAGCAGAGTACACAGAGAACCACCAGAACGGGGAGGTCTCACCCTCCACACTCTGGGAAGCGCTAAAGGTCGTACTAAGAGGGGAAATCATCACTTTCAAAGCGCAAAGAGATCGGGAGGAAAGGGTGGCTAGGCAGCAGCTAGTCGACTTCATACTGGAGGTAGACCGTAAATACTCTGAGGCCCCGACCATAGAGCTCCTGGCGGAGAGGAAACAGCTACAAAGGAACTTTGACCTGCTCTCCACCAGGAAAGCAGTGCACCAACTCCGCCAGGCACGTGGGACCCTGTACGAACGTGGAGACAAAGCCAGCCGCCTGTTGGCCCATCAGCTGAGAAAGCAGGCAGCCACCAGAGAAATTGCACAAATCAGGGGTACCAGAGGCACGTTAGAAACAGAACCAGAAAAGATTAACAAAATCTTCAAGGCCTTCTACCAAGGGCTGTACACCCCAGAGCCCCCAAGGGGGAAGTCTGGGATGAAACGGTTCCTTGATGGACTGGACATTCCAGTCATGAGGGAGGGCAGAAAACGGGACCTGGAAGCACCACTAGCACTGGGAGAGATCATGGACAGTATCAGCTCCATGCAGACGGGGAAGGCGCCGGGACCGGACGGATTCCCGGCGGACTTCGACAAAAAATTCGCGACAGCACTGGCCCCGCACCTGCGGGAGATGTTCACAGACTCGCTCGCTAGGGGCACACTGCCACCCACGCTAGCACAGGCCTCAATCTCGCTGATACCTAAGAAAGACAAAGACCCAACGGAATGTGGGTCATACAGACCCATCTCACTGCTGAATACAGACGCCAAAATACTGGCCAAAATCCTAGCCAAAAGGCTAGAAGACTGTGTACCTGAGGTGGTCACAGAGGACCAGACGGACTTCATCAAAGGTAGACAGCTTACCTCGAACATCAGGCGCCTGCTGAACGTGATAATGACCCCCTCCGGGGAGAGAACACAAGAGGTGATCGTCTCCCTGATGCAGAAAAGGCCTTCGACAGAGTCGAATGGAAATACCTCATAGAGCAGGGGTGGGCAAACTACGGTCCGCGGGCCGCATGCGGCCCGACAAAGGTTTTTATGCGGCCCGCCAATGAGGTGCCCGGAATCATAACTGGCATTTTTGAAAAGCCGCCGGGGAAAAGCCGCTGAAGTAAATGCGCTAATAAGCGCATTTACTTCAGCGGCTTTTCCCCGGCGGCTTTTCAAAAATGCCGGTTACGATTCCGGGCACCTCATTGGCGGGCCGCATAAAAACGCGTGTAGTGGAGTGGATGAGTGGGGCTGTCTCATTGGTCGATTTATTTGGGTGTGCGACCAATAGAAGTCCAGGTTACAAACAGTAATGAGGCTTATAGTTTGTAACCTGGACTCCAATTGGTTGCACACCCACACTCTGTGTTGTTCCTCGTGTCTTAATAAAGCTCGCAGTCTCAAGTGTGGAGAAGATGCTTTATTGTGGGTTCGTTCAGTTTCCAGAGCTCAACCTAGAACTACCTTCCAGTGCTAACTACCAGCTTTGCTTGCTGTGTGTCCTGCTTACCAGCCCCCCTGCTGTGAAGAGTGTGTCCTCACTTCCTGTCCTGATCTATTTATATGGCTCTCCCGTGCTCCCTCTAGTGGTCGCTCAGTTGTGTTGCATCTGGTTAACTTGTGATCACCACATCCCCCTTTTTCTCTTAACATATTTTCTGAACATCGTTAAAGAAAATTGTACATCCTGTCCCAGTGTATTTATAGCTCTCCCGCTCGTGTTTGCTCTGTTGTTTTTGTATCTGGTCAATCTATGATCACCACATCCCCCTCTTTCTCATTACATAGTTTCTGTACATCATTAAGGAAAATTATACAAAACAGTAACTTATGATATGCGTATCTATACAAGTGATGATGCTATTGCCTTGGTTAACAAAGCCAATGTATTTATATGTCCAAACTTAATAAACACATTTATGAGTCCAAACTTGATGAATTTGTTCAGAGCTTTTTTTTTTCTTTTGTTGTTGATGACGTGGTGATATTGATATTGCAAGTCCGCTGTGAATGTTGTTGGTGTTCCTTGTTATCTTAAGTACTCAATGCGTCATCCCGAGGTGTTTGCATGGTCACATCACTGATGTTGACTGGCATGGACTTTTTTTTTGTGCTTGTGGTGTTGATTTATTGTCTCATCCGCCTTGGATGCTGGTGTGCTTGCTTGTTCTGGAGCAGACGTGAGTTTGTGCGATTCGTTGTCATCCCATGACATGTTTGTAGTCTTGTTATCGTTTTGCAGTGTGCTGTGGTATCGTCCATCATGTGCCAAGTAGTGCCATTGTGTACAAGTCGTTGTTTCATTGCTGTTGTTTCTGTCGTTCCTGTTTTTGTTGTTTCCGTTGCCGTACTTGTCGCTGTTTTTGTCGTTTCCGTCTTTGTTGTTGTCGCTATCTTTGCTCCTGACTTTGTTGTGTTTGTTGCCATTCTTGTTGTTTCTGCCTCTGTCGTTGTCGCTATCTTTGTGCCTGACGTTGTTGTTTGTCTTGTTGTGCTTCATGTTGCTTTTATTCTTGCTGTTTGAAAGTAAACCACTGGTCGAGTTTTATGCATCTCTGCATTCAGAAAAGTTTCAAAATCTGAGAACGTTTGCAAGAAAGATGTTTGTGCTGTTTGCATCAACTTACATTTGTGAGCAGACTTTCTCTATAATGAAAGTTAACAAGTCAAAGAACAGATCACTTCTCACAGACTCAAATCTTCAGTCAGTGATAAGGATCAGCACAAGCAACTTGACACCTGATTTCAACAAACTGGTAAATGACTGCAGTCAGATGCATCATTCTCATTGACATTGTTCTGTTACTTACTGAGTTACTTTATTTTTCAAATTGCCATTCTTGTTGTTTCTGCCTCTGTCGTTGTCGCTATCTTTGTGCCTGACGTTGTTGTTTGTCTTGTTGTGCTTCATGTTGCTTTTATTCTTGCTGTTGTCGTTCTCGTTTCTGCTGTGCTTCTTGCTATTGTTGTTGGTCTTGTCGCGCTTCATGTTGTTTTTGTTCTTGCTGTGTTTCTTTTGACTTTTGTTTGTCTTGTTATACTCTATGAGTGTCCCGAGTGGATAATTTGAGTCATTGAGCATTCCGTCTCGCGAGTGGTGCGAATGATCTGATGTTGCATCGGTGCAGGTGACATCAATCAGTTGTGGAGAATTGGATTCCGCATCTTTGCTTTCTTGGTGCTCGTCTTCTCGCGAGTGGTGCGAATGATCTGATGTTGCATCGGTGCAGGTGACATCAATCAGTTGTGGAGAATTGGATTCCGCATCTTTGCTTTCTTGGTGCTCGTCTTCCGGAGTCAAAGTCTTCTTGATTACATTTGACGCGGTGTCTGTGGACTCTCGGCGCTCCTCTTCTGGAGTCCAAATCTGCATGATTTCAGTTGACGTGGTTTCTCTAGACTCTTGGTGCTCCGCTTCTGGAGTTAAAATCTTCATGATTTCTGTTGATGTTATCTCACTGGACTCCAGGTGCTCCTTTTCTGGAGTCAAAATCTGCATGGTTTCTTTTTGTTTGATGTCTCTGGACTCCAGGTGCTCCTCTTCTGGAGTCAGAATCTGCATGGTTTCTTTCGGCATTGTCTCTGTGGACTGTTGGGTGGCCCGACTCTGTGCTTCTGTACAGACAAGCTGAGAACTGTCAGTCTCACTGCGATCCTGTACGTCGAGTGCGAGCACCTTGTCACTGTTTTCGCTCTGTGCTTCGGTACAGACAAGCTGAGAACTGTCAGTCTCACTGTGATCCTGTACGTTGAGTGTGATCACCTTGTCACTGTCTTCGCATGCAGTGGGCAGAGGTGCATTGTCTTCTTCTTGTTCCTGTGAGCGTGTTGGACTTTCATAGTCCGCTCTTTCTTCTTGTTCCTGTGAGCGTGTTGGACTTTCATAGTCTGCTCTTTCTTCTTGTTCCTGTGAGCGTGTTGGACTTTCATAGTCTGCTTTTTCTTCTTGTTCCTGTGAGCGTGTTGGACTTTCATAGTCCGCTCTTTCTTCTTGTTCCTGTGAGCTTGGTAGACTTTCATAGTCTGCTTGCGGTTGCTCAGGTACAGCGGGTTTACCTTCATGGTCTTGTTCATGCTTGGTGTCCGCCCGGGAGTGTTTGCTTGCATCCCTGTTGGCGTCTTTCATCACTCGCACTGTGGAGCCTGTCATCGCTCGCTCCGTGGAGTCTTCCTGTGCTCTCTGTGTGGCGTCGTCTTCGTCTTGGGTATTGCTGTCATCCAATGTATCGACGAGCTGCCATGGCACCATGGTGTTGGATTCATCCACCATGAGTAGAGTCGTGTTGAGCTTTGCAACGGTGTCGCTGATGCTGTGATCAGCATGTCCAAATAACTCCTCCATGTCTGAGTAGTATTCTTTGAAACCCATTTCATCTTCGTTGGCTTCTTCTATCACGAGTTTATTCGTGTTGAACTTTGCGACCGTGTCGCTGATGCTGTGATAAGCATATCCAACTGACTCAGCTGTGTCTGAGTAGTATTCTCCGAAAACCAAATCATCCTGGTTGGATTCTTCTACCACGAGTTGATTCGTGTTGAACTTTGCGACCGTGTCGCTGATGCTGTGATAAGCATATCCGACTGACTCAGCCATGTCTGAGTAGTATTCTTTGAAAACCAAATCATCTTGGTTGGATTCATCTACCACGAGTTGGTTCGTGTTGTGCTTTGCGACCGTGTCGCTGATGCTGTGATAAGCATATCCGACTGACCCAGTCAGGTCTGAGAGGTAATCGTCGAAAAACAAATCATCTTTTGTTGTTTCGGAATTCTTTTTGTTCGCTTCACTGTGTGTGGTGAAGGCAGCTTTTTCCAAGGTTTTGTGCAAGTTGTTTTTCACTGTTGGTTTAAGTTCAGGCGTTTTTCTGTGTTCTGAGGCAAGAAAATTTGGTTTTACCACTTTAAGTGTCTTGTTTTCAATTTTCGGGCATTTCCCTTTTAAGTGGGCGTGGTCAGGATTCTCAGACGTCATGACGTCACGCGTAGGAACGACTTGCACATGCGCAAATCGGCTTTCTTTCCTTGTGCGGTTCGGTGTCCATTGCGCATGCGCGGCTTGTGCATGCGCATGACGGTCCGCGACGAAGACTTTTTTTGACTGCGCATGCGCGGCTTGCGCATGCGCATAACGATCGGCGCCGCGATCTTTTGTGAACTGCGCATGCGCGACTTCCGGTTCCGGCGCATGCGCGACTTCCGGTTCCGGCGCATGCGCAGACGCGATTTGTAGTTCTTTGCTTACCAGAGACTGCAAAATGTGCTCCAACGCCATTTTATCGCGGATTTCAGCGTTTTTTCTTTCTAAAAGTTGTAAGTTACCTTTTCTTACCGATCTGGACTGGATTTCAGCGTTTTGGCTTTGTGAAAAATTCATGTTATTTCTTCTTTTTGATCTGTACTGTGCATTCGCGATTTCCTGATCTTTTTGTGATTTTTTAAGTCTTGCATCACTCAGTCTCTGTGCAGGTTGGACTGTGAGCATGCCTTGCTGTTCAAATTTCTCACAGTACTCTTCAAATTTGTTTAGTAACGTTTGTAAGCTGTTCCTGTCTTCACCTTTTGAGTGTTTAAGTCCATTATACACTTTCCTATTGACAGGCCCTTCGATGAGAATTGCTATTTTAATTTTGTCTGAGGCCTCTGCTACATCATTAGCTATGAGATAAAAATCGAACATTTGTTTAAACCTTTTCCAGACATTTCTTACATTACCAGTCGTGTCCAGCTGAGGTGGGTATCCATGCCACATCCTCGAATTAGCGATGTCTTCCCCAGTCAAATGTCCAGTAGGAGATTTCCATGCCATTTTGTGCTTTCTGTATCTGCAGCTGAGTTGTCCTGTCGTAAGCGTCCTGAAATCACTGCTGGTACCATGTGTTGTTCCTCGTGTCTTAATAAAGCTCGCAGTCTCAAGTGTGGAGAAGATGCTTTATTGTGGGTTCGTTCAGTTTCCAGAGCTCGACCTAGAACTACCTTCCAGTGCTAACTACCAGCTTTGCTTGCTGTGTGTCCTGCTTACCAGCCCCCCTGCTGTGAAGAGTGTGTCCTCACTTCCTGTCCTGATCTATTTATATGGCTCTCCCGTGCTCCCTCTAGTGGTCGCTCAGTTGTGTTGCATCTGGTTAACTTGTGATCACCACACACTCCACTACACGCGTTTTTATCGTTGACTCAGCTAGGCTGTTGGCTTCCCGCGCGAAATGAGTTGCTCGAGGTTATTGAAAAAGCGCAAAATTGAAGACGAATGCCGTGTTTTCAACAAAGAG